>NC_133666.1:69401843-69756605 GCF_037893015.1 Macrotis lagotis
AAATGGAATGATCCTGTCCTCAAGGAGCTTCCATTCTCTCAAAAGGAGATATATTTGTATATTTGTGAGTCTGTTTGTGGATACAGGGCAGTCCAAAAGTCTTCATGCAGTTTCAAGTTCTAATAGCTTAAAAATGCGTAAAGATTTTTGGGACACTATATGTGTATGCACACATATACATAAAAACATACATATGCATATATGTATATACAGCCACGCAGATGGAGAGAAAGAGAGATGAATAGATGATAGATGGGTGGATGAGTGGGTGGGTGGGTGGATGGATGGATGGATGGATGAATAGATAGATAGAAATTAGGAGGATCAGGAGAGATCTCATTTGGAGGATGGTGCTAAAGCTGTCTTAAAGGAAGTAAGAGAAAAGGGATGGGGTTGCCTGACTAAGACAAAGGCATGCAAATAGAACTACCTTGGATTAGACATTGCTTCCCCAGCCCCTCAGGCTGGTCCTCTCTCCTTTCACTGCCTTTAGGTGGGACCTTTTTATCTGCCAGGTAGGGTCTCACTTGTCTACGGAGCTCCATTTTTACATTCTGTAGCTTCTCTTTGGCACTGTGTGAAGGTTCTTTATGCCCATAGATACTGACACCCCGACCCAAAGGGGAGGTCAGAGGTAGAAGGGATCTCACTGCTCATCTATTCTACTTCCTTCAGTTTTATAGAGAGGGAAATTGAGGTTTTGAGAAAGGCAAGTTCACACAACTAGTGAGGGGCAAAGCTAGGATCAGGACCCAGGTCTCCTGTCTTTCAGATAATGGAGCTGAAGTAGTCTGTAAAATACGCTATATATGTGTTAACTATATCCTCATGGAATGCTACTAGTCTCCTACAACCAGATGTGCCTCATTGGAAACAGATGTTCCAAACAAACAAGCTGTTCCAGTCTGACTGCCTACAGGTCACATGAGCCACTCTTCATCCTCCTGCCACTGCTTAGGAGATTTGCTTCCTCTTCTTCCCCTCAGCAAGTGAAGGTTGAAATATTGGGCTAGATTGGAAGCTCCATGAATGCAGGGAGCCCAACTTGCATCTCTCCCAGTCCAAGTTCGGAGCCCTAAATGCAGTGCACAGCTCTGGGAGGGAAGAAACAAGAATAATCTTGTGGAATGGTCTAGAAACCTAACTGATGGTAATCATTTTGTTATTCAGGTCAGTGCCTGATGAGGTCTCTAACAACTGACTTCCCAAAATACTCAATAGTTGGGGACTGCTTTTATTTCAAATGAAATGTAGAAAAAAACAAGCCATACTAGGGCTGTTTGGGTTTTGCTTTTCACAGCCTGGGATCCTGGGAAGGCAGAGAACCTCCTGGATGGAGTTTCTTAGGAAGTGAAAATAGAAATGGCTTGTCAAACAACCAGAAGGGCTTCTATTAAGCATGTCACAATTTCATAGTCTGCTGATCAAAGGTAAACTTATTTTACTAATTTTTTTTGGTTCTTACATCACCCATACTTCCCAATATAGCACTCTCTCTGCCATCATCCTACCAGAGCACCAACCCTTATAAGAATCCTTCCTAAACAACAGAATCATCCAGTCATAGAATGAGCCACCTCAAGGGGCAATGGCGTCCCCCTTGGTACTCTTCAAGTTAAGACTAGATAAGCACTGACCCTGAGATCCTAGGAGGAATTCTTGCTTGGATGGGGTGCAGTGGGTGACCCCTTTTAGCTAAGGGACTCTGTGATCTTTACTTTTGTTCTTTTTTTTGCAAAGCAATGGGGTGAAATGACTTGTCCAAGGTCACACAACTAAGTATTAATTGTCTTGAGACTGGATTTGAATTTAGGTCCTCCTGTCTCCAGGGCCTGTTCTCTATCCACTGTACTACTCAGCTGCCCCTAATCCTCATTTTCTTACCCTCTGAACTTCCATATTGGGTTAATGCTAGAGTGGTTCACTATTGTGTTGGCAAGATAAGCTGTTTAGTCCCTTTTGGAGCACCTGCTGTATGCAAGACCATGTGTTCTATGGTTGGGGAAACAATGCTGTTTAAGATGTGCTCCCTGCCTTTCTACCATTTGCCTACAGTTTATTGGGAGGGGAGAATGCTAAATATAAAAAGTGTGAACAAAATATAGAAGGAAAGGAGGGAGGGAGGAAGAAAAAAGTGTAGGGAAGTATGAAGGAAGGAAGAAAGGAAGAAAAGAAGGAAAGGAAGGAGGGAAGAAGGAAGGGAGGTGGAAAGAAGGAGAAATAAGCATTTCTTAAGCACCTTATGTGTACCTGTAATGAGTTGTGCTTTACAAATATCTCATTTGATCCTCACAATAAGCCTGAGAGGTATCTGCTGTTGTTATCCCCATTTTATAGAGGAAGAATTGGAAATAAACAGAAGGGAAGTAGCTTTCTCAGGATCCTAGAGCTAGTAAGTGTCTGAGGCTGAATTCAAACTCAGAAATTCCTGACTCTAGACCCAGTCCTGTGACATTGAGCTTCCTCTAACATATGAATTAACATATGTAAAGTGCAAACTTCAAAGCACTTTAGACATGAGAGGTCTTATTATTATTCCTAAAGGTTAATGGGAGTCAGGAGCCTTAGCAGGAGTAATAATGGGAACAGAGTTGAGGAGGGGCTTTGAAGACATGTATAAGGGAATAGTGGGAAATAAGACTTGACGAGACTTTGGGGCCAGATTCTGGAAGACCTTGAATGCCAGGCAATAGAATTTGGAATTTGTTGTGTGGGCAACAGGGAGTTCCTTAAGATTTTCAATCATGAGAATAATGGGCTTGGAGCTGTACTTTAGGGAAGATAATCCAAACTCTTCAGTGTCTTCACTAGAATCTTCAGCAAGTTGGCATGGGTATCCCTGCCTGAGAAAGCACCTCACCTGAGGAGAACTGCTATGGTGACACCTCAATGACTTGCCACTGGTAGGAGGAGGGAATGGGTCTCCTAGATGCTTCTTCATTCCGTAAGATGAAGCTCCTGTCACCAATAAGAAGGGAAGATGGTAAAAGGAGGAAGCAGTCCCCAGTTCAGTGCCTGCATGGAGCTCTGCCCCTGTTACAGCTCTGAAGTTCATCCAGGGCCTTTATCCACTTGGTTTTTCCAACATCGCTCATGGGACCCCTGCTGCTCACCAAATGGGTGACTGCAGGTCAAAGCCACCAAAACATTGAGAAGATTGCCTTGAAATTGAATCAGGAACTTATTATAATAGTGATGAGTTTTCAAAACTGATAAGGAACATATTTACTTTTCCCTCTGAATATTACTAGCTCTTTAGCTAACACCCTCTTTATAGTATTTGAAAGACCTTCAGACAAGTAAAGACGATTTCCAATAAAATGACTATTATTTATAAATCAAAATTCTGACATACCCCCAATCAAAATGTCTCCCAAATAGACAACGAATGCCCAGGATATTCCAGACCATTCCCTTTTGCCATTAGGACTGGTGTTTATGTTTGGAAATACTTATCAAAATTCAGTGGAATCTCATTGGAAAAGACCCTGATGTAGGGAAAGATTGAAGGCAAAAGGAGAATGGGATGAAAAGGGATGAAATGGATAGATAGTATCATGGAAGCAATGAACATGAGTTTTGATAGACTTTGGGAAGTAGTGGAGGATAGAAGGACCTGACTTGCTAAGGTTCATGGGATACTGAAGAGTTGGATGTGACTGAAAGAATGAAGAATAACTGCCATATTTAGAGAGAGGAGAATCTAGATTCTGTTTGTACCTATCTGGTTAGGAAAGTGCAGAATGAAATGAAAGCTCAGAAAAGGATAGCCCAACACTGAGGCAGAGCCGAACACTGACTGCTCATGATGGATAGTCTGGGACCTGGGGAAGAGAAGAGAAAATACCTCTGTCCTTATGGTAAAAAAAAATGAGATAGACAAAAAGTGGCATACAGAAAAGTAAGTAAGGATGAATCAGACAAAGAAAAGATTCAGGTTAGTTGAGTAGCAGCAGGAGATCAGTTGGGAAGTGAAAGAAAAGAGCCTTGAATATTGTGACTAGGTACAAGTGACTGGCCTAGAAGCTCCCAGTTCATTCTGACCCTTGGTGTTTTATCATAGAAGTGCCTGAAATATACAAAGTGTAGGATGAGGGTGGTCGGGGGAGGACATAAAAATGTCCAAGACACAGTCCCATGTTCTCAAAGAGTTCCTAATATAGTAAAACAAGGACTGTGCCTAGATGAACCAAGCAGAAAGGGCGTGGACCACAGTCTTCCAGGGGAGACTCTAATTGTCTTAGGGGTTGAAGAGAAGAAAATTCAGGAGAGAAACCAGATTTCTTGAGGTCCAGGAAAGAGATGAACTGGGCCAAGAAAAGGAAATGGATTTTGTCATGAAGCTGTCTAACTGTAAATTATCTATATCCCAAGGGTGCTCACTGTGGAGTAACGGAATTTCTTACACTCCAAACAGCTGGACAAGTGTGATGATTCTGGACGCAATTATCTCTCCAGCTCCTTCCAGCTTGAATGGTTATGATCGTGTTGATGGTGCACTAATGAGAAGTGAAATGGCAAAGAAGAAAGGGATCAGGTTTCATTCGCAAGGCCCTAGTCTATAGAAGGGGCCCCTGCCTCAGAGGCTTATGGGATGGCCAAGCTGAGATGACCTCCAAGGTCAGTTAGTCCAACCTCCTCAATACACAGGTCAACATAGAGATTCAGACCAAGACATTTGCCTCATGTGATCATTCCCTTGGGTAAAAGGACCAGAATTCAAAACCTCTTCCCCTAACTGCAAATGCTCTTCAGTGTTCTCTTGGAGGAACCTAGGGAACCCTTGAACATGTCACTTGGAGACATCTCTAAAAATGAGAGTTTGCATTGGATGCTTTCAAAAACTCCTAGCTCTGTTATTCTTGTCATCGAAAGCTTCCTTTGGGGCTTCACTCCATTGTCTCAAGAACAAATTGTCTTTTTTATTTCTTCCTTGTTGGTGCCTAGTTTAGGGCATATTGAAAAAGAAAAGATTTTATGGAATTCTAATTTACAAGCCCCATCAAATAAGCCCACCTGGTAGCAAAGAAAAACTGTTAAGCAAAACCAAGCCACATAATGACCACATGGCTATACCCTTTCTGGTTGCTTCTCTAGGCACCCCCTTGTTTACCTGATTAGGAACACCTTGAGAACAAGTGACTATATTTTAGACATTTTTATGTCCACCCCCCCGACCACCCTCATCCTACACTTTGTATATTTCAGGTGCTTCTATGATTAAACACCAAGGTTCAGAGTGAACTAGGTGGTTCTAGGACAGTCACTTGTCTCTAGTTCCAAGCAGTCAAGGCTCTTTTCTTTCACTTTCCAACTCATCTCTTGCTGCTATTCATCTTAGCTAACATGAATCTTTTCTTTGATTTATCCTATGTCATTTTTGCTTTGGCTCTGGCTCTCACTCTCTCTCTCTCTGTGGCTCTCTCTCTCTGTGGCTCGCTCTCTCTCTCTCTCTCTCTCTCTCTCTCTCTCTCTCCTTGTTCTCCAAAGTTTCCAATCATTTATTCTGTTTTTCAATTCACCATTCTTTAACCCATTACAAAATAAGAACATTTGGTAAACTGGAGATCAATCAATCACCACTTATGGCAAAGTGCACAAGGCTGGGCAGAGCCCTCCTGGTTAGGGGCTGCCCAGGGCAAGGCTGACTGGCTTGAGCTGCCTTTTTCTTATAGACAATTCAGGTCTGAACTTGAAATGAACCACTTCAAGTGTACTTGATACAGGAAAATCTGAACTTACAAAACTAATAAATTGGAGGGTGATTGCTCTCATTACAATAGGATTCTTTACTGTAAGGAATCAAACACCACAGGGCTCCTTTAAATAGCAAGCTCCCTTCATGCATTGAAAATGGAATTCTATTTATAAAGCTTCAATTTAGACACAATTCTGCAGAACCGCATCTACTGTGTAAACCCAGAGACACCTGTATTGTATTTGCATAACATCCATCTGTCTGTGCAAAATACAGTCATTAGTTTAAGGCAAATGAGGCACTCTTAGAAATGAAATTCCATAGTAGGCCTGCTGCTCTGGTGTAGGTCAGCTCCTTCCTCTGCCACTTTTGCCGTACTACTGACTTCTCAAGGTGACTGTCTGGCACTGGTCAGTCCTCCATTTCATTTTGGGGTAGTGCCTACTTCTCTCGCCCTCAAATCAGCTCCCACAATAAAATCATCTGAGAAGTAAACCAGCTGAGTAGACAGGCTACGGCAAAACCAAACCAATTCTTTCCACTGAATAATAGAACAGGAGAGCTGGCTGGGACTTTGGTAAGCAATCTGAATCCAAAGTCATTGGAGATGAGCTCATTTGGCCATGGACCTTAGTTCTTTTCATGAACTGAGTCTCCCAGGAGTTCAGTGGAAGGACCATGAGCTCATTACGAGGCCCATGTCCATTTTTTACAGTGGAAGGGAACTTTCAGAGAAAGAGAACTCACCATTAAGTGAGCCACATAATTTTTATGAGTGCTGGCTGACTGTGGATCCTACAGAAGGCCGGCAAGCTTCTCTGAGGTGGTTTTTCTGCCTGCCTCACTGCACTGAAGGGGATGTCAAGAAATGTCAGAAACACTTCAATGTACTTTTGTATTTGCAAAGTGCCAGTGGTTATACTGTAATGTGGCAGTATTTGAATGCTAAAATAGATGGAAGAACTTTCCATGACTTCCCTTGCACACCCAGATATGTTTGTAGCACCAAAGCCTAATACATGGGATGACTTCCTTATATTCTCACTACTTAGTCAGTTTCTTACTCCCAGACCAGTACTCTGAGAAAGGTTCTTATTTTCTTTTCAATACAACCTTCCTTATGGGAGGAAATAAGTTAAATGGTGAGATTGGCAGCAGCCCATTGAAACAAAAGTGGGGGCAAGTGGGGTTTTACCCCATGGTGACAAAGCTGAGAGGAAGCCAACAAATTCATGGAGTTGCTCTTTAGTGATCTCCTACCTCCTCTTTCTGCGCCTTTCTCCCAACTTTAGGAATATTTGGACACCTGGCATCTTATGTTTATTTTGGCTATTCACAGTCAATTATGGCAGCACCCTCCTCACTCTTGCCTTCTCCCTGTACTCTAAAATGACCATTGTCCCTCTACCCACTACCCAAGCATTAACATTCCCATTCCCTTACTGCCTCTTCTCAGTTACCTTTAAGAAAAGCCATTGGTTCAAATTAATTCCTATTAAGATGTGAAAGATTAATAGGAAAGAATCTCTTTCAAAGTTGTCCATCTTAGTGTAGCTTGCCAATGGTGCTTGGTTATACATTTTCCCCTCGTTCACTATCACCTTCAGATCTTAGGTAAGAATCTTTTCTCTTGCATCCCAAACCCAATCTATGAATGAAGGCTACCTAATGCGCTGAGAACTTATGTGCATCACTTCACATTCTTGGCTTCACTCAGGTCTTACAGAAGAGCATTATGGTCAGGGAGTAAGAAGCAAAGGTGCCTATTAGAATGTTCTTTTCTCTAGACTCTTGTATGAAACACGAAAGCCAAAGAAGAGACTAGCTGATTTCTGTCTGAAGTCAGGAAAGAGAAGGAAAGCTCCTCTAAATACATTTTGAGGTCTTTTCTGAATCAGTGTCAGGTTGAAGTGTGACTCTGGCAGGGAAGGTCATGGACTGGAGGGAGAACAGCCACCTGCCAACGTTGGAGATCATGCAGAACAAATGGCAGTTATCTCACCTTTCTCTTGATGGGAGGTTGGGAAGGGAAAGACAGATAAACAAGAATCCAAACCACAACTGTATCAAATATTTAAAAATAAATTCCCAAGGCCCTTGAACGTTCACAGATTGATACATTCTACCCATTACAGAGAGATGCGAGGACAAACATCATTGCTAGTCTACTAAAGAAAAACGTTAAAAATCTAAACAAGAAACCTGTGCATTTGCATGCCCTGATTACTCAGAATCGGAGAGAATACTGTATATTTTAATATATAATTAAATTCAGCAAATAACACAGCAGATGAAGAAGGATTGTGTGTTCTCATTCTGGTGGGGAAAAAAAAGTTGCTAAAAATACCCAAGCCTGATGCTGCCTTGAGATGGGAGATGCCTTTCTTCCCCTTTTGACTCAGTGATTCCTGTCTCAGTCCATTGCTAAATGTATGTTAATATGAGCTGAGTTGACCCAGAGGCCATGACCCTTTCCTCCAACTTTAACCAGTCTATTTAGAGAACCTCCTGGCATGCTATGTGAGCAGCTGTAGGAAAAGGACATGACTTTAGGTCACTAGCAACTCAGAAGGAGACAGAGTATTCCTTCTTTCCTGTTTTGATATGGACAGAAACATTTTCCCTTTACTTTTAGAAATCTCTTGGCTAAGGGGTAGCTAGGTGGTGCAGTGGATAGAATACAAGCACTGGACTCTTAAGTTCAAATTTGCCCTCAGACACTTAATACTTTATTTTGCTGTGTGATGGCTTCCAATGAGCAGTACTGATAGAATGTAAGAGATGGTAAGAGAACTGAAATAATGTTAAGAACCATATATCTACAATTTGTGGACAGACCTGCTTCACTAGAGCAAAAATTCTAAACTCATAGCTAAGGGAAAATTCTTGGGTCTGTATAACTAGCAAGAGCTAAGTTTGGGTTAAGTGACATGAAACAGACTCTCAATATGGAGTAGGGGCAAGACAGAGAGCCTGGGATCCTGCAGTATAGGGTCACTTGATGGGGTAAAGAAGAAATTCAACCCTCATGCCATCTGGCAACTGCCTATTATTAATTCTGGGTCAAATTCTCCTGTTTTCACGCTGCTGAAGGATTGCAAATGTCAGCACCTTTTCAATTTGATGCCTTGAGGCGAAGCCCTAGTTTCCCTATCTTGGTTACAATTCTGCCTGTGCACTTAAGGAGTTGTTAGGAGCAGTTTTACCTGTGCTGGGAAGGGCCAACAGATGACCACCATTTGCCAATGAGATAAGGAGATCATTCTTGGATTCCCAGTCAGCCGTTGGGCTTGAATTGGAGGGCGTTCCAGGTTCTCTCCTGTGATCTATTTGACAAGATCTCTGAGGCACTTAGGAAGGAGTTGACTGGATGCTATCAGGAACTGAGTGCTAGACTCCCAGAGTTCAATGCAGCCTCAGACATTTAGCTGTGTGACTTGGGGCAAGTCACTTAACCTTTCTTGGCCTCGATTTTCCCACCTGTGATATGTAGCTAATGATAGCACTAGGCTGTACAGGAAATAGGTCTGGAGTCAGAAAGACCAGAGTTCAGATCCAGCCTCAGCCTCTGCAAGTCATGTCACCCTGTTTGCCTCAGTTTCCTCCTATGTAAAATGAGCTGGAGAAGGAAATGGAAAATCACCTTAGTAAACTTTGTCAAAAATGGCCAAAACATAGGGTCACAGAGTTGAGCATGACTGAAAATGACTGAAAAACAAAAACCTTACAAATCTGTTGAAGAATTAAATGAGATAAGTGCTTAGTAATCCTTAAAGTAATACATATGCAATTAATAAGATTCACTGGGGAAAGGATTAGTGGCCTTGATCAAGGGTCTTCCTCTCTCTGAAGTTCCTTTCCTTGTCCATAAAGTGGAGCTTCCTGTTCTTAAAATCTGTAAATCTTAGACCATATGGTGATATTCTTTTTAAAAAAATACCATCTCTGATATAGTGTGGATAACGTTTACAAGTGAGGGCACTTGAAGCCCGGCTGCTGGCTAGCCAGGGCAAAGCATGGTGGGGTGATCAGGATAAAGATTCCAAGGTCGGGCGGCTAGGTGACACATTGGATAAATCACTGGCCCTGGAGCCAGGAGTACCTGTGTTCAAATGCGGTCTCAGACACTTAATAATTACCTAGCTGTGTGGCCTTGTGCAAGCCACCTAACCCCATTTGCCTTGCAAAAAAAAAAAAAAAAACCTAAAAAGATTCCAAGGTCCCTTAAACCAGGAATAGTTTGGATACTCATTTAGCAGCATAGTAACAATTGAGTTTGTCCTATATTTCTTAGGAATAAATCATTTTAAAAGGAGTCTACCAGTTGGCTACTTCTTCATGGCCCTTTTCTGGTCAGATCTTTGGTTACTTTCCCACTCTAGGGACTCCTCCCTTCCAAGTAGTGCCTCCCACTGCAAAATGCTGGGTTCAACCTCTCCCTCAATTAAATTTATCATCAAAAGTTGATTTGTGCTTGCCTTTCCCATTGTTTGCCCTGGATTCCTTTGCAAAGTTTGCTCCAGGTACCAAAACTATTTGTTATTGACTTCCAGTTCATTGAAAAGATTTTTTCAGTCATTGAGTAGAGGGTCTAGCTAAGTGTCACATAACCAACCTCCTTCCTCCCGCTGGAAAGTAACCTGAGCCTTGCATACCACCAGGGGCTTCTCTGACACAAGTATTTTGTCCCTTTTCCTCCAGAAACTTTGACAAACCAGCAAGTCCCACTCATTTCAATGAGAAACAAAGTGGATATTGCTAAACTTAATGATCAAACAAAGTAGTGATTGGGGAAACCATCTGATTTAATTTCCAAGAGTTATGTTTTTCAGTAATTCAAATTAGCTGATTTGGGAAAGAAATCTTCTCCAAACTCTTAACTGCTTTTATCTAATCAGATCCCTTAAGCACGATTTAGAGAGAAATATGATGATTCCTTAATCTCTATGAAAATGATGAAATGCTAATAGGGAGCAAGGGCTGACCTTTGCAAGAGACACCCTTGGTTTTCAAATGATTCAGAGTATGTATTTGTTATCTTTTTGCCCTGAGTCAATTAGCAATTCTTCCTTGGATATACCACATGACCTTCCTCCTCTCCATTTGCCAACCCTCCCCTTATCTTGCTTGCTATAGAAATATGTTCCAGCCACATACTTTAGAGAAGTAAAGAAATGATATGCTGAGGTGAGGATGCACAAAAAGGCTGGCATTCCTATCATGTCTTTTATGGGTGTCTCACATGACTCTGGCTCTGACTCTGACTCCCTTCCCTTCTCCCTTCTCCCTTCTCCCTTCTCCCTTCTCCCTTCTCCCTTCTCCCTTCTCCCTTCTCCCTTCTCCCTTCTCCCTTCTCCCTTCTCCCTTCTCCCTTCTCCCTTCTCCTTTCTCCCTTCTCCTTCTTTCTCTTCTCTTTCAATACTGTCTCCCTTGATCTCATCATCTCCCATGGCTTCAATGAACATCTCTATGGGGATGACTCTCAGATTTAGGTACCGAAACCTTATCTCTCCCAAATTGTGGTTCTTCATCTCCAGCTACTGGCTAGATCTCTCTACCTGGCTGTTCTGTACACATTCAAATTCAACACTTTTCCTTCTTCTCGATTTCTCCTCTAGTTTTCCAAATTGGGACAGAATCATGTATATTCACAATCTTAGAGTCATCCTTGACTTTCCCTTATCTCTCCTGTGTCCCAATATTCAATCTATTGCTAAGTTTTATTTTCACCTTCACAATTTTCCCATCTGTCCCATTCTCTCAACTCATGTAAACACCCTTCTAGTTCATGACCTTATTCCCCTCTCTCCTAACTGACTGCAATGACTCCTGAATTGAGCTCCCTATATCCAGTGACCCCCAATCCTCCCTATTTTCCACTAAACTGCCTAAAGGCCCAGGATTGACCTTGTCATTATCCTGCCTCGGGACCTTTCAGTGGCTTCTTGGTGCCTCTACTCCTTAGCTTGGCATTTCCATCCCTCTGCAGTCTGGCTCTCACTGTTCTAGACTTACTTCCAATTTGTGTTTCAACACAAATTAACCTCCTAACGATTCTCCAAACTTCACATTCCATCTCCCATCTCTGACACTTTCCAGGGAGGGAAGGCTACCTTGGCCAGGGAACAACAATTCAGGAGTGATCAGACTGGGATTAACATGTTGCCTGTGGACAAAAAAAAATCAATTTGGCCAAGAAATGCAATCAAGAGATTTGGGCAGCGTTTTTTATTCCAAGGAGCCTAGGTTGTAACCTAGATGATGTTTTGTTGCTATGCTTTGTAGCTCAGCAACTCAATAACATTTTGCAAACATCTACTATATGTTGGGGAACACTCCAGGCACCCAGGATTTAAGGACAAAATCCCCAAATGGTTCTTACCCTCAGAGTTCTTACATTGGGGTGGGGGTGAGGAGTGCCATGTTCATTAAAATAAAGGTAGTTTGACACAGGGGTGAGAAATCAGGAAAGTCTGAGCCTGGAAGGAAGTTAAGGATTGTGGGAACTGAACATGGGAAGGCAGTGCAATCTAGGTGCAGAGGACTGCCCAGAAGCAAAGTCCAGAAACAAATCCTGTTGTGGGAAAGCTTTGGAGGGGGGGAGTGTTACTGCAGTGGTGGTTTCCTATATGGCCACTTTGTCATTCATCTCCTCTCCAGTTCATTCTCTACATAGTCAAAATAATCTCCTTAAAGTTTAGATCTGGCCCTATCATTCTCCAGCTCAAAAGTCTTTTGTGGCTCCCTATTACCTTTTAGCTAAAAGGCAAGTTCCCTGGTGAATTATTGAAGGCCTTTCTAGCCTCACTTCCTACATTCTATGCTCCAGCTGTCTCCTTTCTCCATGAAATTGTAAAGTTGCCTTCCCAGGCTCAATTGCATTCCCTCTCTCTACATCTCTGATTATTAAAGACCTTCTTTTAAGCCTCAACTTGTATATATGTCTCCTTCTTTGTGCAACTGGAGGGATCTCTCTTACCTTATTTTTCTTAAAGCATGCACTCCTGGATTATTCCCACATAAGATCTTAGATTTAGAGCTGAAAGGGACCCCAACTCCATTGCTGGAATCCCAAGTCCTCCTTTTATAAAGGAGAAAACTGAGGAGGGGAAGTAATTTGCCTGAGATCATGCAAGTAAGGCAAGATTTGAACCCAGGTGCTTGACCTGAAATGTCCATTTTCCACTGGGTCAAGTTGCCTCCCTGGAATGCCTTGAGGGCAGGGACTATGTTCATTTTTTTTCCCTTTCAATGATCCTCATCTCTAAGCACAATGCCTTGCAAAGAGTAGTTGCTTAGTCAGTTTTCATTGAAGTCACTAGTTGCATCCTGTTTCTTTTTTTTAGTTTTTTTTGCTAGGCAATGGGGTTAAGTGGCTTGGCCAAGGCCACACAGCTAGGTAATTATTAAGTGTCTGAGACCAGATTTGAACCCAGGTACTCCTGACTCCAGGGCCAGTGCTTTATCCACTGTGCCACCTAGCCGCCCCTGCATCCTGTTTCTTGGTTGCCCAGTTCTAGCTTCTGAGGAGCCTGATCTTGCCAGGGATCATACAGAAAGCCATAATGGATAGATCACAATGAGACAGGCCAGATGAGTAAGGGACATCTACCTATGGCTAAGGAATTTTTACCAATAGAGTAAGGAAATCAAAGAAAACTCATATCAGAACTCCCTATGGGAAAGACCAATGCTCCCAAGGGTGTACATATATATATGTATATATATATATATATATATATATATATATATATATATATATATGTATATATATATGTATGTATATTCACACACACATACTACACACAACACACTATCTGATAGGATAAGCTGCATTCTTTGTATTGGTATGTCTAGCACTTAGCATTACCTAGAACATAGTAGATAGTTAATAAATGTGTGTTGATTGATTAAGAGTGCCAATCTCAATACGATGATACTTGAATGAATATGTGACCTCACAATGTGAGCACTCCTCCCAACAGGGAAGTCCACAGTCCATCCATATCTTTCCATAAATCTACTACGGGAACTCCCAACAATGTGTTTCTGACTTTCCTTTAGTCCTCTTAAAATTTTATGACACCAGTGAAGCACATGCTTTGGTCCACCAGTCATTCCGAGCTCTTGCCCCATGATTGGGCCATCATCTTTCCTGAACATTCATCTCTGTGATGGCATCTTTAGCAGAAATTCTCCTGTGTAATGCCTGGTCAAGCCCAAAGCCAATTTTCAAACTACTGTTGGCTCCTGTAATGAGACAGTCCTTGGAGCAAGATAGTCAATGTATGAGTAGGAAGAGAGGGCAAACACAGAAAACTGCCCATTCCCTTGATCTTCACCAGTTTCCAATAGCACTGGGTCTACCCCATGAAGAAAGCATGCTACATGATGAATATATCTCCTTTTGATGAACCAGAGAAGTCTCTGAAATCTTTCCCTATGTGTTGACATTCAAGACATCCATTTGCTTATTGAAATCTCATTTTTGTGCATTATCAGGTCATCTAAGAGACCTGTGGATATTTGTGATGTCTGAACATCATTCTCTTACAAAAATAACCTACTGAAAACATTTTATTTATGATTAAAGAACATAATATTTACAGGACACTTTAAAAATAACAAGTCTCTTGATACCATTTGAGCCTCATGACAACCGTGTGGCATAATTAATACAAGGACTGAGCAGCATTTTACAACTGGGGAAACTGAGGTTCCTTGAGGTGAAATGACATACCCATGGTTATTGGTTAGAAAATAAGTAATATGTGGTTTGGATCCAGGACTTCTTAACTCCAAATCCTATACTACAATTGCTTCACTGCACTACTTTGACTTAAGTACAATTATAACTTATGATAAAATATTTTGGAGTTTGTGTGCAAATTGAGGTGCAAATCAGGCCATGTAGGGATGGAATTGAGTGGTTCTCCATAGAAGATAAGCATTATAAATCATGTCACATTTGAATCAATATCTTTGCCTTTCCTGCTATTGATTTTGTGTAAGCTTATTGCCTCATTTCTGATGCTCAGTAATTAGATGACCTTTGCCATTTTCTTGGATTCTTCCCCATCCCCCACAGGTTGCTGGGCAACTTATTTCAGTTACTGCTAGCAAAAGAAAGGTCATAGGTTTTCTGTATGGTCAAGGATTTTGAGTACCATACACACAACACTGTCAGTGCAGAGCAACAATTACTGGCTTTCCCAATGCTAGATTAGAATCTTATGTTTATCTGGGGTGTCACTATAGTATCATTAGATAAACATATTTAGGTGCCTATGAGTACAAAGCTCTGTCCTTGGTGCTAGAAATAAAAAGAGGGGAAAAAAAAGTCACTGAGCAAACAAGTCTTTTAAAGAAGAATTCAAGTAAAGTTTTACCCATTCAGTCTGAATCAAGGAAATTCCAAGTTATGAATCCCTACCAATTTTAGTGGAAAGAGTGCTAATTTGAGAGTCTGAGGACCTGAATTCAAATTCTGATTTTGCTCCTTACTAGTTGTATGACCTTAGCCAAGTCATTTTCCTTTTCGGGTCTTCACTTTCCATATTTTATTTTTCTTGTAAAATAAAGGACTGGAATAGCTTATGGCCCTTCTAGGGACCCAGTAAGCCTACAGTTATTGAAATAATAAAAGTATCATTGCAGATCATATAAATGAACAAAGAACATATGGTTCCTAGCAAATTTCTTGAAGAAAAAATGAATTTGCAAATGAATTCAAAAGCATTTGGGCAAGGCACTGTAATGCTTTAATTCTAAAGGGAACCCTTGAATTCTCCTTATATTCCATATATGTATATGTGTATGTATATGTATATGTATATGTATGTATATTCACACACATACATACACAACATACTATCTGATAGGATAAGCTTATTTGTAGCTCTTCTATTAGTATTAGCCATTTTTAGCTCTTATGAAGTAAAAATTATTGATTGAAGTTGGACCCTATTAAGAAATATGAGACAAATTAATTCTTGCTAACAGGCTAACAGGCATAGCAGACAAATAAAACTATAACATTCCATTTTGTTCTAGAATTTTTTGGGCCTCCCAGCAGTAGTCCTATGAAGTTGGCATTACAGGTATTTCCCCCCATTTTACAGAGGAGGAAAGAGAGGCACGGAGAACTCACTTTGCCACTTCAGTCTTCTCATCTGTTAGATGTAAGGGTGGATGTGAACCTAACACTTCCTGCATCCATCCCCAGTTCTCTCTATGAATGCTATTAGTGGAAACTCACATTGATAATTCATTGTATCTGGCATCTCATCCCTTTAGGAATGCTGATGGCAACCTGCCCATGCCTAACTATCAAGTTATGATTTTTGTCCATGTCCTATAAATCTCCTCAGGTAGTCTATTCTACATGGTAGAATCTTGAACCCTTCCTGCTCTTGTCCTATTGTTACAGAGATACCACTGGAGGACACATATGGGCCCCTTAATTCAGGAATTTGTTCATGTTATTTCCTGTTTATGTCCAAATTTCCTAACACATCAGAATGGCTTGTTCCCTACTCTTGTCAGAAGTTTAGTGGAGAACAAATTCTTTAGGACTCATGATGAACCTGATTTTCTACCTCCTAAGGGAAATGTGAAGGATTCAGGATGTAGATGGAGACATATTTAATTTGTATATGGACCGTGTGAGAATTTGTTTTGTTCAACTATACATGTTTATAACAAGAGATTTGTTTTTGTTCTTGCTTTCTCATGGGGAAAAGGTGGGAGGGAAGAAGAAAATGCAGATCTGAGAATAAATTTAATTTAGAAAATTAAAAAGAAATGTAATGGCAAAAACAAGGTCAAGGGAAGTTGTTTTTGTTATTGTTTTCAGAATGAGGGAGATTCAAGCACATTTGGAGATGGAAGGAAAGGCGTCATTGGAAAGGAAGAGAAAGGGGAGAAGTTTGGGACTAGTTGCTTTGGGGAATGCTATAGGGAGTCAACAGAAGAGATAAACAAAAAGATTGCCAGGCAGCAGTGAGGGAAAGGCTGAGAGAAAAGACCATGAATTTGGAGGAGGCCCAGTGAATACAGCTCTGTGCCTTTTCCCAGAAAACAACCCCCAGCATCCTGACAGGGCCCTCTGTCTCCTTCTTGAAAAATAGAGCCAAAAATGATCATCTTAGATCCCACATTCTAAATTTCTGCCAGTTCTTCCATCCTCCAACAATCTATCTCCAGACCTGCTTAGAGAGCATCATCTGGATCAATACAGTGGGGGAAGGGGGTTCCCAATCTCCTTAAAATGGTCTTGGATTCTGAAAACCCCTAGAAAAAGCTTTGGAATCATTCTTCCTCCATTAGGCCCCCAAACTAGAACTGTGCTGAAATTTATGGATTCCTAACTTGTTTTCAATGTTGTATATTACAAAGCAAGAAGCATTGAGAATTGGGGGGATGCTTGATTTTTAAAGAAAGGCTCCCAACACCATCAATGTAGTATAATAATTGGTTACTGAGACAGATAAGTGGTGCAGTAGATAGAGCACTGGCTCTGGAGTCAGGAGGACCTGAATTCAAATCTGACCTTAGACACTTATCAATTGTATGACCCAGGGTAAGTCACTGAACCCTAATTGCTTCACCTTCAGAGCCATCTCCAGTCATCCTGATTCATATTTGACTACTGGACCCAGATGACTCTGAAGGATAAAGTGAGATTGGTGACATCACAACCCCCCTCACTCAAATTGAATCCTTATGTGTGTCATGACATCACCTTCCCAATGCCATGGTTTTCTTCGAGAACAAAGGACAAACATATGATGTCCTTAGTGAGGTGCTATCTTTTGAAGTTTTTCATGTTGATGTAATATTCCACCTGAAACAAAATGTTTATACAGAAATAAAAAACTCTCTGATTGAACAACAGCATACAATTAATCACAGAAAAGCACTGATCTTGGAGGAGGAAGAGCTAGGTTCAAGCCCACCTCTTAAACATACCAGCTATATGACCTTGAGAGGCTGTGCCAGTAATGGCTTATTCCAAAATAGACCTTCCCTTCTCCCTGTATTCCCTCAGTATTCTGGGACTTGGGGGGGGCACCTCTCTTTATAGCATTACTTTTGTGCATTCCATGACCTCTCCCCAATAGTCTGACTACTAATAACTGCACCAAATACTGGGTATTTGAAGAGACTTAAAATTTCAATCACAAAATCACTGAATCAGAAGGGACCAAGGTGATTATCCAATCCAGCAAACATCTCCTCTGCAACAAGTGATCACTCAATCTGTGCTTTAGGACTTCTGGGGAGCTTACTATCTCACAAGGCATTGGACTGCATTTTGGAAATAACCTGTGTAAAGTTTTTATAAATCTTAGAACATTATATAAATCCTTGCTTTTATCAAAATCATCATCATCATCATCAATGAACCCAGTGAGAAGATTCTCTCTTGAGAGAGTCAGAAAGGATGGGCAGACATGTACAGGATACAATCTATATTTTTGAATGATCTGCCAGCTTCATTGAGATTATGGATTCATTTCAGAAGTATTGAAATATGACCTGTGGTAACCATTGAGTGTTCCTTTCTATGGATATGGAAGTGGATAGGTAACAAGGGAAGAGTTACAAGGATCTTAAGAAATTATATTAATAATAATAATAATAATAATAATAATAATAATAATAATAATAATTCAAAGGCATTAAGTATAAGCAAAGGTGAGAAGGGGCCAGGTTGTGAAGGACTTGAGCAAACAGTAGTTTGCATTTGATCCTAAACATAATATGGAACCACTGGAGTTCATTCAACAGGGAATGACAGGATCAGACTGAAAAGACCTTCCTTTATGAATGTCTCTTTGGCAGGTGTGAAAAGGATAAATCAGAGAAATATTTTTGAGGCAGTGAAATTAATTAGGAGGTTGCTGCAATAGTCCAAGTGAGAGGTGCTGAGGACCTGACCCAGGATGGGGCTAAGTGGAAAGATGAGAATGAACAAGAAAAATGTTGTATAGGTAGAATGATCAACACTGGGCTACTTAATTAGATATGTGGGCTGAGACGAAATGAGAAGTTGGTGATGACTCACTCTTAGGTTGTAAACTAGCTGGAAGGATGGTAGGAACTTCAACAGAAATAGGAACGTTTAGAAGAGAGGTAGATTTGAGGGGAAACAAGGTGCTCTGTGTCAGACATGTTAAGGTTGTGATGTCCAATAGGCAATTGGTAATGCCAAACCGGAGCTCAGGAGAGAGTCTAGTACTGAATATAGAGCTGTGGGAGTCATCTGCATGAAAATGATGATTGAAGGTATGAAAGCTGATCAGGTTACCTAGAGAGAAGGTAGAAAGAACAAAGAGAAGCAGGTCTAGAAAAGAGATTGTGGAGGGAAGATTACCATATGGATGCTGTCCAAACTGTTACCATCCATATTGATCTAAAAGTTCTTAAAAGGCCAGGGTGTAGGACTTGGTGATCAGTTTTATTGACTGAGCCAAAATATTCATATAAATGCTTTTTGATCATGATTGTGATGATAATTATGATGGTTAAGTCGAAATATTCCAATATATTCTAAAATATTCTCATTCTGACTCCTATATCATGTGCTTCTATAGCAAATAAATCATGTTACATATTATAGATATGTAACGGTGTTGGTGGTGTTGGTGATGTGAATACATATGTGCGTGTGTGTGTGTGTGTGTGTGTGTGTGTGTGTGTGTGTGAAAAAGAATGCCTGGGAGCACTTCCACATTGGCTATGACTATAGAAAAATTTGGCCAAGTTTTTGTAGTCTGTGTTTTGGAGTAAACTTCACTGCTAGTTCCCAGTGCCCAACCCAATCTTATAACTATTAGCATTTCATTTTCTGTTTTACTGAGGTGCAAAATCAGTTCTCCTTCCCTGTCCTCACATGTATGGATGTGATTATTAAACTCTATAGGGAAGAACCACTATGGTGTTTTTCTGAGTTCTGAGCAAGACTATGTGTTCCAATTGAAAATACTTCCTAGTCAAAGCAATATTGCTGCTAAGGAGGAACATTGCCTTCTGCAAAATTGACTTCTATGTGTTTCATGACCAAGAAAAAAACATCATGAGCCTAGGGAAGGAAGAAGGATCATATAAGCATCCTGTCTCAAATCTACCAAATCTACCATCCTCATGGAGGTCTGATCTTTTAGTTCAAGAAACATTGGAAGAAACTATGGCATGGTAGGTCAAACTGTGAGCACTGTGAAGTGATAATTGAGAAGAGGAAGTGTTCCTAACTAACATTTCACCTCTTTCAGTTCCAGTTTCCCATCCATACAATATGAATCATAGCACCTGCCCCACAGTCTTGTTGTGAGGTTCAAAGAAGGTAATGTGCATACAGCACTTTATAAACCATAAAGAACTATAGAAATGTTAGTTATTATTATTAATAACAACAAGATACAAAGCAAGAAACAGTCAGTCCCATTATTTTATTGTCTCAGGGGTCAAATGAGATGCATGGCCCAATGAACTAGCTGATCTCCTGATGAGTAGGCAGTTGGTATGACAGCCAAGAGGCTCTTGGGAATGATCACACAATGTAACATTAATAGATTTATATTGAACTCTTCCACAGTAGCTGACTGTTACAAATGGCATTTCCTAGAGCTATGGATTTATTTTATTCACAGTAAACATTATTGAATTCTAAGCAAGGTCCTTTTGCTACCATGTTTTATTAGTTATTAAATGCTTGCTTTGAAAAAAATCCTGTCTTCTGATCTCCAGTGCCTGGCTTTCTGTCAGTATGAGTGAAAGCTGTGGAATGCATCCTTCAGTGGACAAATGGCATCTGGTCAGCTCCAAAATGATACTCTGACAGGAGCTTTGTGCCATAGTATATATGCCTCAGTCCATTGTGTTTGGGACCAATTGGGATCACTTTGGATCAATACACAGCACCTATGGCCTTGCTGCTCCTGGAGGACTGAGTTATTGACCTGCCTCATGACAATTGGCCTACCCTGCTTAGGGGAAGTTATTTGGATCTTCCTGAGGCATCTACAAAGATGGGTTTATGACTCAGACCAACTTGTCATTTGAGTTGGCTAAGGCAGCCATTGAAAGACAAAAATGCTTCCCTTGACTGAAGAGAATCTAGCATGTTCTGTTAGACTGTCAGTCAAAGGGTTAAACCTCATCACCTAAAGCATGCAGACATCCACTCATAGGATGCAAAAATTAGCCAAGATTTTAGAAACTGTTTCATCTAGAAGAATCAACATAGTATAGAGGCTGCAATATATGGGAAGAAGAAGAGTCAGGAAGACCTATGTTTGAATGCCTTCTTAATATGCCCTAGGTAAATCAATTAGTTTTCCTGAGCATCAGGTTCTTTGTCTGTAAAAATGGTGATAATAAGAACAGCATCTAGCTCTCAGGGTCATCAGATGAGATCATGTGCATAAAATACTTTGTAAATTGTAAAGTACTCTATGAACATCAGACATTACAAACTCCATCAATTTACAGAAGAAAATTCAGGACAAAGAGAATGGAAGTTACTTGTCCACAGTGACATGAGTAGCAGAGCCATCACCAGAGCCTATATCTGTAGACTCCTAACCCTTTGCTCTTTATATAGTCCATAGTACTGTGGGCTTTTCCTGCCTGACCTAGAGCTTTCCCCTCACTAGGGGACCTCTGACCATCTATTTAGCTTCTTTACTGGAAATAACTGTATGGTGACCAATGTCAGCCTGCAACACCCCAAAATCTGTTCCATGGCTGCATAGAATAGCAAACTCTTTGGGGGATGCAGTGACAAATGGCATATTTGAGCATATGGGATACACACCATTCGGATTGAAGTCAAAAGGAAAGAAAGCAGCATAAGCTCCATAGTATAGCCCAATTCCATCTATGAGAGAAGAATTCAATTCTTGCTTTGAAGAGGGCATGAACTCTTGTAGTCTCCCGATGGTGCCATTTGGTGAATTGCTGCTCTAGTGGCTTCTATACCACCAGTTTCAGGCCCCTAAGATCCCATCTCATCTCTAGACCCCTGGGGTCACCAATTTCAGCAGCACAGCTAATGATGGGAAAAATCATTGTAAGGAACAGGTGGATAATGTACAAGGATATTACATGAGGGGGCAGAGAGAAAAGGCTGCTGATGAGACACAGTCAGGGAAGAGAGCAAAGAAGAAATAGCAGCCATGCTGTCTGTCTGCCTCATTTTCCTTTCTTATCTTTCAGGATACAGACAAGGAAATTCAGCATTCTAGGGGTCATCTGTGGCTGCTCTGTGAAAGGATCCTTCCCACGTAGATGCTCTTGACAACTACTACCTTCTTACTATTTGTAATGGTGGCAGGGGTGAAGGAAAGAGATTCCAACCAGGATAATAGACCTTAGGAAAGTAGGTCCTAATGAGGTAGGTGAGAGACAGTATGGCTTGTGGGTATGGATATGGGGCCCTGACTGACATGTTGTAGTGGGTATTAAGGAATGGAGTCAGGATGCTAATAGGACTTGGATCTGTATCAAAGAAAGATAGGTTGAAGGACCTCAGATACTTAGCCTGGAGAAGAAAAAGTCAGGTGAATGAATATGGAAATTGTCTTTGTATTCTAAGGGCTGATATATAGAAGATGGATTGTTAGGTCCTAGAGACAGGAACAAGAAAGGACCTGTGAGCCTCAAGTAGGCAGGCTTAGACTTTGATGGTATGAAAATCTGCCTGATCTGAATCACTCCAGAGGGCATCAACAGGTAGAAAAATTAATTTGGGTATAATCAATCCATCAGCAAACAATTGTTAAGTACCTACATTGTGCCAAGCACTGGATAATGTAGAAGTCTAGGAACTGTTCAAAAAGTGGATTGGGTAATAGTGAGTCCCTCTGTCCCTGGAGATGCCAAAGTTTGATGGTCTTGCCTTTGTTTGGAGTGAAGGAGTGAGCAAGTGGGGGCTAAAGGCCTGTTTTGACTCCAGCCAAAGGGAGGGAGTGTGACTTAGGCTCAGGCTAGCTGAGAACCACAGCTGTCTGACCATTCACTGAATCACTAGTTCTTGGACTCCAGAAGCATATGGAAAGTGATGGTGATGGTAATGATGGCAATGATGATGGTGGCTGACCACCAAGCCATGAAGGTTTGCAAAGTTCTTGACATCTTATTTGATGACTGCAAAGCAAAGGGTGATACTACCATTCTGCTTTCTTTTTTACCCCTTTCTTCTTATGAAAAAAATGAAATAGTAAAGACAAAATGTGGCATCCTTGAATATATACTGTCCAGGCCCTTCTCCACCCCTAAAATTTGCCTTACATTGTTCTGAATCTGAATAGTGCTGACACAGGGTTTTGCTTTCCCTTGGTCAGTTTGCCCTGATCTCAAGATAACCAGTCTTGAAAGAAATATTCCTCAAAGATTGGTTAAGTGATTTTCCCAAGTCAGTTGAAATAGGGATTGAACCCAGGGCTATCCATACCCTATTTTGGACTGCTATTAATGACAACCACAATGGTGCTCCAAATCAAGGAGTTATTTTC
Organism: Macrotis lagotis; assembly: GCF_037893015.1. NCBI lineage: Eukaryota > Metazoa > Chordata > Mammalia > Peramelemorphia > Peramelidae > Macrotis > Macrotis lagotis. The sequence continues at coordinate 69,425,061 of NC_133666.1, forward strand.
GAGGTAACAAAAAGCAGGGAGGGGACAGTTGCTATAACTGAGGCCCGATTTTCTACTGTAAATTCTACCTAAAATCTCAACACTGTGATGGGAGCATTAAGGGAGGATAGAGATAGTGGCTATGTCTACACAGAAGCCAGTCACCAGCTCCCACAATCAGAAGACTCTTCAGGTAGCACTTAGGCCTATGCAGATGATGGGCCTAGAAAAGCTACTTCCTCTACCACCCCAGGCATAAGTTCCATGCTCTGCTCCCCAGACTCCATTCCAGTGAGCCTCTGTGTAGCACACTGCCATTTCAGACATCCTTGGCCTTCTTGTTCTCCTCAGACTTCAAGGTGGAGCCAAGGAAAGGACCCCTCCTCAGCACCCCACCAAAAGTTGACACGGCTGCAAGACTGTTAATGAAGACCAAGACATGAATCAGAGCCTTTCTCCACCTAGGACTAGGAGCTGAGTACCCTTCAAGACCCACTATGGAATGTTTCCAAAAAGAAGCCATGCATTTCATGCCCATCTCTAGTGATGCAAAATTTCCTACCTATGGTTTGCAAAATGACAAATGATTCTTTACCTATGAAAATCAAACTCTTAAGTTTCTCCAATTGGCTCTAAAAGTTTTTATTGCTAAAAGGGATTTTTGTTCTACTTGACTGAGGAAATCCACTCTGCTCTGGCTGGTCGACGTTCCCTTTTCTTTCCTGCTTGCATTTGATATCTACTGTACAGTCTTCTCAGTTTAACAGGACAATTATAGACTTGGCACAGAAGAGGAGACCCCAGCAGGCAGAAAAGATGTAGACTTCAGCTGCTCTCTCTAAAGCCTTCATTGACACCAATTTGGAAAGTCTTGAGCATGTTAACCTGCTCAAAGACAACCTTACAAAAGTCCATGCTTGAATTTGAGCAAAGATGCCATACAACTATCTTGGATTCACTCTTATTTTGTTGATATCTATTATTTAGAACTGATGGATCCATCCAAACAAAGCCAGACTCGGAAGTCCTCCAGTGGCTTGTTCACTGGGACACTGGTTCATGTATTTGGTTTTTTGTTACAAAAGTACACGTGCTTTGACAATAATCTTTGTTAGCCCAATCAAACTGTAGTACATTCTCCAAAAATACTGTTGGTTTAAATTACATTGAACTTGTTTTGGTCAATCCAAGGAACACTCAATTACAGAGAGACCATAATGTTCTAGACTAGTAATTAGCTTTGTCCAGAGTTATTGCATTCCCAGATGGTGGGTTCTCTATTTGTAGGGAAGAACTGGCTCCATTTCACTTATCCCCTGGCTTTGCATTCATTTGCCGTTATTTGCTGTATATACCTCATCTAGTTCAGTATTTTAGCATCCCAGCTTCTTTTTGCTTTGCCTGCAGTGAATTCCTCTGAAACCCAAGCTCTGAACCACATTTCCTCCAGCCAGAAAGGTTTAAAAGGACAAGTACAAAAGTCAGCTGATGGGTTCTTGGGGATATATTATAGAGGGAATTCTTTGGGGGCATAGGTTGAATTAGATGGTCACCAAAGTCCCTTCCAACTCTGAGATTCTGAGTAATTTTGCATCTCTGTAACCTTTTCAGCCTTACTGTTTAATGTTTATGAAATACACAGTGGTATAATACTGTATATTATTTGTTCAGTGCCAAAAGCTCTTTATATGTAACCATGGCAACATTCCGAACTTAAAATATATTTTTGCTGACTTAAAGGTTCTCAAGGGCCAACTGAAAATCCATCTCTGCCTTATGTATGTCTTAGGCTTCTGTTGAAAGTCAGTTTCATGATTCCATGAACTTAGACAATGGAACTAACTTTTTCCTTCTTCATGACATCTGTCCTATAGAGTAAGGTTTTTCCCCCAACTAATATCCCAGTAAATTGAGTGAAACATCAAAATAAAATGTTACAAGTTTAAAGGATCTACTAGAAGCAAAAAGTACAACCCATTTCTAAAGGAAATTTTGGAATTTCTAATGTTTCATACATTTGAACTTTATGTTATTCTCCAAATTTCAAATTATTATTAAATATTAGTGAATACATGTATTCTTTTGAGTAATTGTGTATTGGCTTGATGAAGTATAGATTTGGATTCAGGGAATCTGGTCTCAAATCCTATTTTTTGTGGAGCTAACATATCCTCTCATTTGTAAAAAAAAACAAGGTGCTATCCCCTTTGAATGACACCTTAGGGATATCTTTCCTGACCATTAGGGAGTGCTGTAGTCTTGCACTAGTAGGTATCCTTTTTAAATGCTGAAATCTGCCACATTCCCATGTGAGAGTGACCTGAATTCTTGGGTTGACTACCCTTCTGGATACATTCACTCAGGTAACAATTAGCATAGAGTTAGTCACATTCATTTGGATTCATTACACAACTAAGGTGAAAACTAGTACACAAGCTAAGTTGAAAAGAAACAAAATCATCATCATAGCAATTAGAGAAAAGATGTTTGATAATGGGAAAGAAGATCCAGAGTGCTAGGAAAACCTTCCTGTAAAGGAGGCAGCACACAAAAAAGAAAGAAGGTGGTTCCAACAAGACAGAGATGTGGACAGTTCTTTATCATTTTCAGACCATGCTCATCACATACCCATTCTCAATTTGGTCATGACTCTCACTATAAAATAAACTCAGATTTATAATGTTTATTCATGAACCTGGGTCACAGGTGTTGGGATTAGAACCCAAAAGATGACTGAAATCTCTTGCAAACCTTTAATCTGAAACATTAGAACTATAAATTAGGGTACTAGTTATCATCACTTATTGTGCTAACTGGTTTTCCATTATATATTTAAGCTTTATATTTAAAGAAAATTATATAAAGCAATTGGATTATAACTAATAAAGAGGTGCTAACCCTGCTCAGTTTACAGTGGGAGTATTGAGTTTGATTCTAGGTACCACATTTTGGAGAGAACATTGATAAGGTGGAGGGCTTTAAAGTCACACCACATGAGACATGGTTGAAGGAACCAGTCATGTGTGACAGAGATAGGCAACTTTGGGTGTTCAAAGGACTTCCATGTGGAGGAAGGAGTAGATTTGTTCTCCTTGTCTACAGTGGGGAACAGAAGAAATGAATAGAAAATGCCAGTCCATCTGCTCCCCAGGATCGGAGAGGCAGCCCGCCAGAGGGGTGGCCCGCCAGAGCTAAAGAACTTCAGCCTCCCGGAGGCAGCCCCAGGGTGCTGGGAGCCGGGACTCACAGCAGCGGGGGAGTCTCCTGAGCTGCACCCCAGGGAGCACTGGGAACAAAGTGGGGGAACAGCGGGGGACCTCTGCCAGAGCGAGTACTTGGAGCCCAGCGAGCAGCTTGGTCTTTCAGCCAGACCAGGAAACAGAAGGAGGTGGAGCCAGTAAGCAGGAGCCCCCAGTGCATGAGCCCATTGAGCTGAGGGAGGGGAATGAAGAGAGACTGCCAAGCTCTGTCCTCAGCCCCAGGAACAGGTCTCTGGGGCTCTAACCACATTCAGATCCTGATCGCAGTCTAGACCCCCCCATAGAACAGCAGGCCCCCCCCCACCTCAGCCCCATGGCAGAGGGAGGTGCTTATGGTCATTCACAAACCAGGAGGGAGGACAGAGCCTCACACACTGAGACCCTTGTGGGAGTGTCCCAAAAGCTCAGGAAGCACCGCAAACCAGGCCCAGGCTGGGAAAATGAGCAAGCAGAGAAACAAAAGGAAGACTATAGAGAAATATTTTGCAAATGAGCCCAAGAAGGATCAAAATACTCAGTCTGAAGATGAGGAAGCACAAGCTCCTACATCTAAAGACTCCAAGAAAAACAGAAATTGGGCTCAGGCTATGACAGAGCTCAAAAAAGACTTTGAAAATCAAATGAGGGAGTTGGAAAAAAACTGGGAAAAGAAAGGAGAGAGATGCAGGAAAAACATGAAAATGAAGTCAGCAGCTTAGTCAAGGAAATCCAAAAAAATGCTGAAGAAAATAGCATGCTAAAAACCAGCTTAGGTCAAATGGATAAAACAGTTCAAAAAGTTATTGAGGAGAAGAATGCTTTAAAAAAGCAACATTGGCCAGATGGAAAAAGAGATAAGAAAACTCTCTGAGGAGAACAAATCCTTCAGACAAAGAATAGAATTCAGGGAGATTGATGAATTTACCAGAAATCAGGAATCAATACTTCAAAACCAAAAAAATGAAAATTTAGAAGAAAATGTGAAATATCTCATTGAAAAAACAACTGATATGGAAAACAGACTTAGGAAAGATAATTTAAAAATTATTGGAATACCTGAAAGTCATGACCAGGAAAAGAGCCTTGACAGCATTTTCAAAGAATTACTACAGGAAAATTGCCCTGATATTCTAGAAGCAGAGGGCAAAATAGAAATGGAGAGAATCCATCGATCCCCCCGATAAAGAGATCCCAAAAAACCAACCCCCTAGGAATATTATAGCCAAGTTCCAGAACTCCCAAGTCAAAGAGAAAATGTTACAAGCAGCCAGAAGGACACAGTTCAAATATCCTGGAGCTGCAGTCAGGATCACACAGGACTTAGCAGCAACTATATTGGAAGCTGGTAGGGCTTGGAATACAATATACCAGAAGGCAAAAGAACTTAGAATGCAGCCAAGAATGAACTACCCAGCAAGGCTGAATGTCCTCTTCCAGGGAAAAAAGATGGACTTTCAATCAACCAGGGGAATTTCAAATGTTCCTTTTGGAATGGCCAGAGCTGAACAGAAGGTTTGATCTTCAGATACAGGACTCAGGTGAAGCATGGAGATTGGAGGAGAGGGGGGAAATATGAGGGACTTAATGAGGATGAACTGCATGTATTCCTGCATAGAAAAATGACACTGTTAATACTCATATGAACCTTCTCAGTTAATAGAGAAGGTAGAGAGAGCTTTTATAGTTGAAGCACAGGAGAAAGCTGAATTCGAAGATAAAATATGGTGTAAAAATGGAGTCAATAGAAAAAAAGGAAAATGGAATGGGAGAAAGAAAAAGGAGAGGGGGAATAGTCCAAGATATTTCACATAAGATTTTTTTTTATTACAATGAGCTATTGCAATGATATGGAAGGGGAGAGGCAAGGGGGAATGAGGGAATCTTTGCTCTCATCAGAGGTGGCTAGGAGAGGAAAAAGCATATATACTCAATGGGGTATAGACATCTGGAGTAAGAAGGAGGGGGGGAGCAGGGGGAAGGGGTGGGGATGTGAGTGATGGAGGAAAGGATGGACCATGGCGGGAGAGAGGTCAGATATAACACATTTTCTTTTTTACTTCTTGCAAGGGGCTGGGATTGGATGGCCTGTCCAGGACCATGGGGCCAGGTGGATTCTGGGCCTAATGGGTGGTATGGGGGCTCAGGGCTTCTTGGCCCCAGGACCAGGGACCTGTCTGCTGATCCAGTCAATGACACTACAGCAGAGTCAGAGTGAAAGGAGAGAGAAAATAGAGTACATGGTAGTGGAGAAATAAGAAAGGAGGGAGTTGTGATCAGCAATGGCAACAGTGGAAAAATATGGAAGTAACTTTTGTGATTGACTTATCATAAAGAATGTGATCTACACATGACAGAGTTGTTGGTGTTGGAACAAAGACTCAAAGCACATTTTTCTTATTATTATTATTTGGGGGCAGGTGCAGGGCAAGTGGGGCTGGGTGTCCTGCCTGGGGCCACATAGCAGGGTGATCTTTGGGTGTCTGGGGCCGGATTTGGACCCAGGTGCTCCTGGCTCAAGGGCCAATACTCTGTGTGCCACCCAGCCACCCCTACTATTATTACTATTTTATTTTATTTTGGGTCTTTTTTTTTCTTCTTTTTGGTTTTTGCAGGGCAGTGGGGATCGGGGAGCTTGCATGTTACATAGCTGGGTGATTGTTGGGTTTACGAGGCTGGATATGGGCTTGGGTGCTCGTGGATACAGGGCTGGTGCTTCGCCCATTGTGCCACCTGGCCATACCTACAATTATTACTATTATTTTTTTTAATTTTAATTTTTTCTCTCCCCTTTACTTTTTTCTCCCAAGCAAGTCTATCTATATTCATGGGGGAAGAGGGGTATTTTGTTTATTTGTAAACAAGAATATTTTATTAATGTAAAAAAAAATTTGTACAAAATGAGAATAAAAAATAAATTAAAAAAATGCCAGTCCAATTTCAGCTGGCTGTCAAGACAACTCGCTCATGACTAGAACTGTCCCAGAGGGGAATGGCGACTTTGGGAGGATGTAAGGTTTCCCTCATTGAAAATCTTCCAGTAGCAGTGCCACTTTTCAGATGTGGCCTTTGTGGGAGATTCTATGGTGGTAGAAGCTTGACTAGGTGGTCAGTCAGTTTCCTTCTCGCTCTAAGATTCTATTTTACTAGCTGCAAGATTCACATCTGTTACAAACCTAGAGAAATTTTCTTCACTTGCAAGGATGGACTCCTCCCCATGATGCAGATGGCAATTTTTATTTTAGCTTTTCATTTTAACAGCCTTTAAGGTAAAAAGAATGTGCTTTAGAAAGTACCTTCAGTATTTAAGGAAGCAGTTAATATTTTATTTAAAAAGAGGGAATAACTTCTTGTGATTGAAAGAAAAAGTTGCATCTCAAATGTCATTTCTGATATGTGCTAGGTGCATCACTCTACAGTTAGGTTCCCATTACTGTAAATAATGAATCTCTTGAAATGGTCACATTTCTTCAGATTACAATACTCAAATTTATTATTTTGTAAAATATAGTAATTGATTCCAACTCAATGGAAATGCAGTCCAAATCCAAATAATCTCTGAGCTTCAGGTAACTTACTCCCTGGGGCTTCTCTGCTAAATCATTAAGTTGTTGGTGAAGGAAGTTCACACACAAGGTGTTCCCGCCACTAATGAATTCATAGATCCATTGCATATTTAATTCTTCTCATTGCCATGTAGTCAGACTATTTTACTTGATTGTTCTCCATTTGATATTGTAGAAACTAGAAAATAAAGTATTGTAGGTGTAAAAGCTACTAGTACATTCAGAACCTTCAAGGCATAAGTCTTATTATAAATTACTTCCCTCGATCCAGTCCAATTGGTTTTACTGTTCCTCTTAATCTAGCATTCCAATGTATTGCCTCTATGGCTTTCCCCATGAAAACCTGGAAAACCTTCCTGCCTCATCTCTGTCTCTTAGAATTCCTTATCTCCTACAAGACTCAGTTCAAGTAAAATGTCTACAGAAGGTCTTTCCTGATTTGTCCCCACTCCCAGCTGTTACTTCACCTATTCACCTTGGATTTCTAGAAAGTACCAACCCTTCTCCCCTGAGAGAGTGGAAAGAATGTTCATTCACTCAAGACATAATTTCCCTTTTGTTTCTATGTCTATCACTGCCTGGCCTAAAGTAGCTGCTTCATGGATGCTTGCTGCTTATTTTCTGGGACTTTGGTTGAACCAACCACCACTGGAGCTGAAGAGCCTAATTCCAGTAGGGGACAAAAATATTAAGGGATAAGGAAACCAACCTCATGGAATCTCCATGAATTCTCTTCTTGATGGTTGTTGGGACAGGCTTGCATGGTGGTCAAAAGGAGTTGGATTCTCACATGTACCATTGACATGGGTATTTCTATCACCTACCCATGATGAGAGTGTAGAAGTCATGTCCTACAGGGAAAACCAAAGTTGTTTTGAACTAAGGAGAACTATACAGCTCCCAGAAGCCTCTGTTCTAAATAGGGGGTGCGCTCTTTGTGTCCTTTTCCTCAGGCAAGGCAGAGGGCTCTTGTCCATTTGGCCTGCTCCTGCCTCCCCTCCAGGACCTTGGGACTTTGGGCTTCCCAAGTCTTTCTGGGCTCTGTTAGCAGGGTTGAGCTTTTATGTAAGGTGGATCTGCACCCCTCCCCAAAGAGCATTCTTATCACTTCTGAGTCCCATTCCCTGATTGAACAATTAGTCAGAAAATCTTATCAGTTCTACTGAGGCAATATTTCTTTAGATGTGAATTGACCAGAATTATTATCTAAATAATTGTTCAGTGTCTTCCTCTCTCTCTCTCTCTCTCTCTCTCTCTCTCTCTCTCTCTCTCTCTCTCTCTCTGAATGTGTGTGTGTCTCTCTGTGTAGTACAACTAGACAGCTCTCTCACTCCCCTCTTTCCCCTTCTCCCCCATTTCACCCCTCTCTCCTTTCATTTCGTTCTCCCTTTCCCCTTCCCCTTCCCCTCTTTCTCTTCCTCCTTCTGCCTCTCTCACCCTCTTTCACTCTCTCCTCTCTGCCTTTCTCTATCTCTCTTTCACTCCCTCCTCTCTGCCTCTCTCTCCCTTTCTCTTTGTTCCTCTATCTGCCTCTTTCATTCTTTCTGCCTCTCTCCCTCCCTCTTTCACTCCTTTCCTTTCTCTCTGCCTTTCTGCCTCTTTTTCTTCCTCCTTCTCTCTGCCTCTTTCTCTAGCCCCCTCTCTCCTTTCACTCCCTCCATCTCTCTCACTCTTTCACTTTCTTCCTTCTGTCTCTCTGTCTCTGTCTCTGTCTCTCTCTGTCTCTCTGTCTCTCTGTCTCTCTCTCTGTCTCTCTCTGTCTCTCTCTGTCTCTCTCTGTCTCTCTCTCTCTCTCTCTCTCTCTCTCCTCTCTCTCTCTCTCTCTCCCTCCCTCCCTCCCTCTTTTTCTTCATCCTTTTCTTTCCTTTCTGCTTCGCTGCCTCTCAGCCCAGACCCAGGCAGTTGTATGCTCTCATTCACACCCATGTTAGAGAACTAAATTGTTACTGCTGTCATTCCGTGAGAGGGATTTCAATTGTTAGCAGTAGGTTTTCATGACTACTTTTAGCAAAGAAGTTGGAACTCACCTATTCTGAGGGAGAGGTTAATGGAGCCATAATGAACCAATATTTTGAACCCAGCTGTATGACAATGAAAACAGCTGAAATCCATTCCCACTCTTGGCCCTTTGGTGGGCCATGATTAAGTCACTGGCAGGTGGTGCCAGCCTTGGCCCCTCCGCCCCATCCTTCCTCCCATACCCAGCTGAATCTGAAGCACTTGAGTTGACCTTCCTCTGCAGTCACTCATGCCAGGTTTGAATTCTGAATTAGCACATGGTCTTCTCTAGCACAGCCATCAACAGGAGGCCTAGGAAAGGAGGAGACTTAAAGGCTCTATTGGGTGCTCACTGTAGGCTGGAAGCCACCAGAAGGGAAAAGGTTACCGAACTGCAAAATAGTCAGTGTTGTCATCATTCTCTTTGGGGGGTTAGAACCCTTTTTTCACCAGATTCTGCTTCTTTTCCCTGGCTCAGGATCTCTTCTCTTTTCTGATCCCATGCACTAGACTCCCCTACCCTGCTGTTCCTACCCTGTGTTTGGGTGGTTTTTTGAACTTGATTTCCCCCATTTCAGTGTACCACATTTCTGCCTCAAGCATAATGAATGGTAATGAAGATTGCTGCAGATCATACCTCTTTTCATTGTATGAAAGAGCCAGGGAGTATTCAACCACCTCAGTTAGTAAATAAGAGGATGGACCTTTCTGTCTTCCTTCAGCACTCCCCTATCTTCTACTCACTCAAATATAGAACTCATTGTTTTCCCAACAAGCCATTCCAAATCCTTGTTGGTGTAGGCTATTTCTCAACTTCATCTCCAGACAAAGGTCACCCATACATATATATGGTCTCTATGGGCATAACTGTCTAGCTCTAGCTAACTACCACTCTCTTGTCATTCTCCCTGTTGCTAGTCCTCAGGCCCCGTGGACTTCATTGCCCTAAGAGCCTGCCTGGGATGGGCAGTCCTGCCAAGTGAATAAGAGCCTGCCCCACACTACACTACCTAGCTCTTCCATCCATCCTCCTCCCCCCACCTTCCTTTCAACTTTCAGCTCTTACTTTGGCATTAGCAGTTACATCAGTGCTACCAACGCTTTTAGAAAGAGTATCAGTTACCTTTCCTACAGCTCCATTCACCATCTCTGTGACTTCCCAAATCAAAAAAAACTCATTTCTGACCACTACTCCCTTCTATTTGTTGTGCTATTCTATTAAAATAAAGTCCCTTAAGGTCAAATATTGTCTCCTTTTGTGTTTGAATCCATCATGTCTATCCCAAGATGTAAAATCTTGGACAGTGCTTGACTTATTGTAATGTTTGACCATCATTCTTGAAGAAGACCATGACATCAGGAAAGTGATGCTATGACAAGTTGTAAATTTGATTTGAGTGAGTGAGTGCTATGTTAGTCACCAGTCTTACTGGATCCAATGGTTAGATATGAATAAGAACCTCAAGAGATGGTCCTGGATGCAAGGCAATCAGAATTAAGTGATTTGCCTAAAGGGTCACACTGTGTTAAGTATCTGAGATCAAATTTGAACTCAGGTCTTTCTGACTTCAAGACTAGTGTTCAATCTACTGCTTCTTTGTAAGTATCAAATACTCTTCATTTGTAGTGAAATATCCTCTGACTTACTCTCCCAGGGCCAGGAACCATTAGGATTCAAGAGTACTCAGATGGTTGGGAGGTCATATTTTTATTACTACCATAAACGTGAGCCCCCACCACTAATGTTTCTCCCATTTTAGACAGTTACTAGCACTCCAATGTCATTTAATCAGTTAAAATTGATTAGATTTTTCTGGGTTCAGAGCCAAGATGGGTGAAGTAGAGAAATGCTTAGTGGAGAACACCTAGCATTCCCCTCCAAACAACTTTTAAATAAGGCCTCAAATCAAATTTTGGAGTGTTAGAACCAACAGAAGTTCATAGTGAGAAATTCTTCTAGCTCAAGGCAATATAGAAGGTCAGAAAGAGAAATCTGTGTAACTGGTGGGGGAGAAAATTGAAAGGAGAGAGAGCCTATGTGAATACAACACCAGGGGTGAGGACATCATTATAGAAACAGAAGCAAAAGCAGCTTTGGGAGCTCTCAAGCCAGAGGCACTAAGGGGAACTGACAACTAGTCAGAAAGAAATTCTAAGGAACTGAACTAAGCTGAGCCTTATACTACCTCAGAGATTGAGGTAGTATAAGGAAGAATATGACCCTGGGGTACTGGGGCAAATGTTTATACATATGTTTGTACCATGACTTTGAAATAAATATCCTTTTTTATTTTGTTAAATATTCCCAATTACATGTAAAATAATTTTAACAATGATTTTAAAAAATTTGAGTTCCAAATTTTCTACATCTTTAACCTAAAAAGGAAAGGAATTAACTCAGAATCCAAGGACTAGGGCCTATTCCTCAGGGCTACATGGTCTCCAAGAGAAGTCCCCATGTTCTCTCTATTTATAGAAGAGTCACTCCACCAGGAGTTGAGTAACTCAAAGTACTGAAGCCAGAAAAAGATGTCAAAATCAGGTTAGACTTTTCAAATATCTCTGCAGTTCATCAAAGAACCTCCATTTACTACATGGTTAGTCAGTGAAAACATCTAAATAAGCTCCACAGTCTCCCCATGGCACTCGACTGGCATGCCATCTTGCATCTCCCAGAAGTAAACCCTCATCCAAAGCACTCTGTGTTTGGGAGAGACACCCCCCCCACTACACATTCATTCATCTCTGGAATTTATTCCTTCCTCACATCAATCAACTGGTTAGTGCTTTCTCCTTACCAAAAACAACTTAGATTTTTTATTGACTAATCTACTAATCTTGTTTTATATCTCACTCCTGCTCCAGAATGTAAGTTCCTTGAAGGCAAGGACTATTTTGATGTCTGTCTTTACATCTCCAGTGACTAATACATAGGTTAAAAAGTTTGTCAAATTGAATTCTGAGTGCTACAGTAGGTTCCCAATGTCTTGCCCTTCCCTGGTATCATAATGGAAATATGGGATTATAGGTCTTAGTTCCATTCTTGAATTAATGATTATGTCATCTCTTGTGCTAGTTTCTTCCCTTTTCTGGGTCTCAGTTTCTTCTCTGTAAAAGGAGGGGATTGGACCAAATGACCTCCAAGGTTTTTTTCCTCACTATAGATCTATGATTCCCCCATCTCTGATCCTCTAACAACAATCTTTGATAATATCTTTCATTACCTACAAGTTAGATAGGAAGTTTCCCAGGAGAATCTGAGAATTGTAGTAGAGTCAGAAGAGTTTTTAGACATTATCTAATCCAACCCTCTCATTTTTCCCATAAGGAAACTGAGATTCAAAGAGATTGAGTGAGTTGCCCCTACTCACAAAGGTAGTTAATAGCAGCATCACATTCATTGTATGCAAAGTACAATGCTTAATATATAGGTGTAATGATATCACTCTGTTAGAGACAATTCAGTGTGTCCAACTGTGGCTGATCAGATCAATATGAACTTGGAAAGTTCTACCACAGATCAGGCACACATAGTCCATGTGAACATCTGGGATGCATTCTCTTTACTTGTACATCTTGTGTTTGATTTGAGTTCCTTCCATTTTGCTTTGCTTATAGAGCACAGCACCCTCTCTGCTGAGAGTACACCCTGCTGGGCAGTCCTATACCAGGGTCTCCCATGTCATGCAAGCAATTCCAAAGTTCTCAGGAGAGACTGTCCTTGTATACTACTACAAAAAATATTATAATCAGATTAAAGGCAACGATTAATCTTAATTCCAGAAGGAAGAGGATGAAATACATTTTCATCCTGTCAAAAGAAAAGTGGTAAATTATGGGAACAAAATATTATATACACTGTCAGCTCCTGTGATTGTTTTCTTTGACTGCTTTCCCTTCTTATAAGAGAGAGTTTCATAGTGGGAGTAGAATTTAGTATTCATATAGAAATATATAAATGCTATCAGGAAAGCATTTTTAAAATGTAGTTTGATTGTGTGGTACAGTGGAAAGAATGCAAACTCTGCAACTCTACAATACTACAAGTTCATATAAGTCTTCCTGGCTTTCTCTTAAATTATCTATTTCCTAATTTCTTAAGGATTAATTTGTCCTGATTGGTGTGAATAAGAATCGCTGAAAGGAGCCATTTGTATTTAGATCGATTTTATCCATTCAAAGCTACAACTGTATAAAATATAGTAATCAGCTCCAGTCCCATTGAAATAATTGACTCTAGAGTTTGTCCTCTTGCCACCGCACTGCATAATCAAGCTCCATTTTAAAAATGCTTTCCTGATAGGATTTATATATTTTTATATGAATACTAAATTCTACTTCCAATATGGAACTGTCTCTTATAAGAAAGGAAAGCAGTCAAACAAAACAATCACAGGAATTGACAGTGTATATAATATTTTGTACCTGTAGTAGATCACCTTTCTTTTGATGGGGAGAAAATGTGTTTTATCATCCTCCTTCTGGAATTGATTAGTCATTGCCTTTAATCTGATTATAACATCTTTTGTAGTATTTCTTTTAGTGACTTAAATTTTTTTCCAATTAACAAGCATTTTTTTTTCTCTCTTACCTCCCTACCCCCATTGGGAAGAGAAAAAAAAATGCAGAAAGAAACCTTTAAGAATATACTTATTGGGGGGCAGCTAGGTGATGTGGTGGATAGAGCACCAGCCCTGGATTGAGGAGGATCTGAGTTCAGATACTTAATAATTTCCTGACTGTATGACCTTGGGCACTTGCTACTTAAAAATTAAAAAAAAAACTTTAAAAACACCATTGCCTTAAATAAAATTTTAAATAAATGCTCATTCAAGCAAAATAAATTCCCACATTGGTCATGTCCAACAATGTCTATCTCATTCTGAACTCCAAGTCCATCATATTTCTGTCAGAAGATAGGTTTCATGTTTTGTCTTTGACCCTCTAAAATTATGTTTGATCATTACATTGATCAGAGTTCTTGTGTCTTTGAGAGTTGCTTGTTTTTGCAATATTGTTGTTATTATATAAATTGTTTTCCTGGTTCTGCTCACTTCATTCTGTATCAGTTCACACAAATCTTCCCAAGTTTCTCTTAAATTATCTCTTTCCTAATTTCCTAAGGATTAATATGTCCCAATTTGTGTAAATAATGAATCCCCTAAAGTAGTCACTTGTATTTGGAGCTATTCTATACTGTTCAAAGGTACAACTGTATAAAATATAGTAATCAGCTCCAGCCCCATGGAAATAAGTGGGGTAAATTCAAATAAAATGACCATTTCAGAGGATTCATTAAGTTTTTCAGCATCCCATTATTTTCTTATATGATCATTTTCTGTCATTTTCATTTGACATTATCTTGATCATTATGTGTGTTATTTTCCTGTTTCTGCTTCCTTTGCTCTGAATCCATCTAAATGAGTCTTCCCTTGGCTTTTCTGAATTCTTACTGTTGTTCCCACTTCCCTGAACTAAGGGTATAATAGTTAATAAACTTTTAAGGCTTTCTATATGAGAGATACTGAGCTGAGCTAGCCTCAGTTTGTTCAATCATTCCCAATCAATGGGCACCCATTTTATTTTCAATGTTTTACTACAACAAAAAGTCCAACTTTATACCTATAAAAATTTGCCTTAATTTTTACTTTTCACTCCATCACATTGCCCTTCCCAATTGAAATGATCAAACTTGTATTTCTTCCTTTCCATCAGACTTACTGTGAGACCTTCAGGTGAGGAATGTGACAAAGGGAACGAGGTTAGTGCTTTGTGGGATCTGACCAGCAGCTCCCCTGTTCAGTCAAGTTAGAACATTCTGTTGGCTTGTTCTTTATACCACCTGCCCAGTGAGTGGCACAGATGGCTCAAAAGATCAGAAATGGGCACATTCAGTAGAGCTGAAATGGCATAGAGGATCCTAAATAGCTCAAGCTGGGAGGGGTTGCAGAGGACATCTAGTCCTACCTCCTCAATTTACAGATGAGGAAACTGAGAACCAGCAGCGGGAAGGGAGCTACTCAAGAGCACATAGCCAGTCAGTGGAAGAGGCAGGTTTTTTGAACCTAGGTTCTCTAACTCTGTAGAATGTACTTTCCATGGTACCACCATGGTAGGGAAGGCCTACAGCAAAGACGGAGCTTGAGTGAATTGACTGTTTTTCCAAGTTGAAATTCTCATTGCACCGATTTTCTCCTCACCTTGAGCCTCGATGTAAAGCCAGAGAAAGAGCCACGAGTTCCTTCCAGTAGCAACTTTTTCTTGCGTGGTCCTTCAAGGTCAAAAAACCCTTGCATCCATTGCTTGGTGGTTGTGTAAAGGACACGTCCTGTGCAGAAGAGACATACACCCTCTGTCAATTGCACAAACCAATAAACACACCTTTATTGCTAATTACCATTTTCATTCTGTGCTGCTCTTTGCCAAACGGCAATGAAAACCGAAGCCCAGATGCTCATTAACATGGTACTTGATTTACTCACAATTCAGCTTTGACAGTTTAATAAGCCTGGGCTCAGCACAGAGATCATTTGTCAGTGCTCTTGGCTGGGGGTGGGGTGGCTAACAGGGCAGAGGAGGGGAAGGCAGGGCCTTCAGCTCAACACCCTGTCCAATTGAACATAATATGTTCTTTTGCAATAATATGATTTCTAATACCTTCTATTTTTCTTCTGAAGAGCTCAGAGCATGCCTTTTGTTTGTTCTCTCTAATCTTCACTAGTTGACTGGGAGACTAGGTTCTTATTAAGCTTATTAACATCCAGAGAAACTGAGGCCAAACCCTTGCCTTGTCTCAGGACTTTTGCAATGAGCTTTCATTCCTTCTTAATTTACTAGCCTGGACTAAGCCTGTGCAAGAGAGGTTCAGTACTATTCTTGCCCCTGACCTTGCATTTGGACTTTGCTTATAAACTCATAGTAATAACATGTGAAAGGATTGTGATATAATGGAGGAGCACAATACATTGGTCAAACTGGCCTATTGCTGTTCCCCAACCCCCCATCCTTACCATGCCATGCTGTCTCCTGCTTCTGCCTTTGTTGGCTCCCTGGCTTCCATCAAAACACTGCTTAGGCTCCATCTCTTTTTATGACCCAGCCCCTCACCTTAGTCATTAGTGCTCTATATCTATTGAGATTTAATTTTGTATTATTTGCTCCATATTTTATGTTGACTTTTCAGTATCCTTGTTATACCCCTCCAATACAGAAATTAAGGGCAGGGACAGTTTTCTTTTTGTCTTTGCTTCCCCAGAAAAGAGGAGGAGGAGTGCTACCACTACCACCATCACCACAGCCAATAACAATTAAATTCACAAAATGTTTTACATACATACAAACAAAGAGTGATTGCTATGCTCAGGAGGACTGGGGTGTTCACCTTTTCTTTTTCTTCTAAGGAAACCCTCTCAGCTCTGTACCTATGTACAGGGTCTATGTTGAGTCCTAGCGGAGCCTGATCTTCAGAGATAACAGTCAGGCTCCTTTGGCTCATCATCTCAGACTTTGAACACACCTAGTCAGGAGCCCTGGAAAAATGACCTGAAACAGATTTGCCTAATGTCTATGGTCTCCCCAAAAGGAGAGAGCAAAAAGGTACTGAAAGAACAATGCAAAACAGATATAGGATAGCTATTTATTTCCTCCACACAAATGAAGTCTTTAACACATGAGACTTGGGAGTATTGTTAAAAAATTAAAACATGAAGTAATAACACACCTCAGACTGTACTATCCTAAGAGGTTGAGACTTAAAACATCAGAACGAAACAGTAGTGTGGACTACTGAATAGACGCTTGGCATCTCAGCGCTGCCTTGTCTAACCATTTCCTTCCAGGTCTGGGTAATTCATCCCCCCACCCCCCAGGGTACTCTTTTTTTCTTTCCAGGACTCTATTTACCCTGCTTTCTTTCCCTTCTATGCTTCTTCTAATTTTAAAGCTCTCTTCTGTAGCTGCTGTGACTGCTTTATATGTATGGATAAGAGGGTATCTTGCTGGTAGAGAGACACAAACTCCTCTGTATCTTTTGCTAGTGGCCACAGATTTAGTCCCCATTGAACTGTATAGATGGTATGAAAACCTGATAGAAATGACAGAATGAAACTCCCCATCACTGTAAAGCAAAAGTGCAAAAATCATGTGATGGGAAAATCAATCAGTCGATACACTGATGAGGAGAAAAGGAAAGAACCTGTTAATGGAATATCATGACTTCGCATTTTTTTCAATTTCTCCTGTTTTGGAGAGAGGGAAATGGCAAACAGCTCCAGCATTTTGCCCAAAACCACCCATAGACAATATGGTCCACAGGTTTGTGAAGAGTTGGACACCACTGAATGTTTGAATAACAAAAATCTTAGTTATTTGTATGTAGTCTACCCCATCAGACTGAGAACTGCTTGAAAACAGAACTGTCTTTTCCCTTTCTTTGTTTCCTCAGGTTTAGTACAGTATTTTTTTTTTTGAGTTTATACCTATACTTGGGAAAATACCACAGCAGAAGAGAAAGTGCCAAGACCAGGATCAACCAGCCTGGATAGAATATGTCTTTTTGCTTTCATGAGCTCACTGCATCCCTCACCCCCCTGGGGAGACAGAGGGTGGTATCATTCCCTTTTTAATGTCTCTCTGGGATATCACAGGGTAGCTCTGGACCATATTTCATGAAATGGCCTGTTTAGATCTATTCCCATGTATGTTCCATAGAACATAGCCTAGGCCACATATATTTTTGATGCTCAGAACAGTCATGTGGAATAGATATGCTAGGACTTAGAAGTTACTTAATAAATGCAGGTTTTAATTTGAATTGAATTGTTGAATCTATAATTTCCTGTGGTTTCCCTCCCTCTCTTCTGTTCCCTCTCTTCCAACCCTCCAAACACAATTCAATTCCATCACTTGGTCACTGTGATTTGGATTTCAGTATTGCCAGGATATAAGAATATATCTGCCAAGCCTTCCTCAAACTTGTCCTGGACTTGAGCAAGATCTCAAGATTCAGAGGTCTTGCAAAGCCCTTTCAAATCTCTTATTTTCCTGCCAGGTCTGTCAAAATGAACTTGGAAGTAATGCCATGTTGACTAATGGGCAATGTTGACTAATGAACCAGTGGGGTCTAAAGTTCCATCTTCCCAAAGAGCAATGAGGGAGGCTATCCTGGTGATCCAAGCATTCAACACCTGTCCCTGATTTTCATGAATGTTTAGGTACAAGTGTGAAATGAGCCCCAATTACCAGCATCGTTCTCCATTCAGTGTGCAATGAAGGTGTCTGAAGACACAGCCAGGAGGAGCAGTTTTATTAGACAGTTATGTCGCCGTCACAGAGATGTCAGAACTTTCTCTTTGTATCTAATGTTGGATGTATATTGGAGCAGAGGCTTACAACCCCCTCACTGTGCATTCCTATTCCTTCCTTTCCCCATAATTCTTTGTTACAGATAAAATCTGAGAGAAAAGTACATCCAGGCCTTTTCTGATCAAGGGAAGTACAAATGTAAACATTAGGTGCTGCAGGTAAATGAAGCAGATGAAAGGGCACAAGTTGTTTGTTCTTTTTGTCTCTGTACCCCCTGTTCTTGGTACGTCATCTGCACTCACTAAAGGATTCAGTCAAATATCTTGGTGAATTGAGAGGGAAATAGTTACCAGTCAGTCACCCTCAGCAGGTTCAGGTCCCAGCTTGCTCCTGTGTGATGTTGGCTAATTTCACTTCTCTGGGCCTCAGTTTCCTTGTCTGTAAAATGGAAGACTTGTTAACCTCTAATCTCTGTCCTAGTCTTAAATCTATGATTCTCTGATCCTTCTGCTTTGCTTTGGTCACTAGGGTAGATGGTTGGCCTATACTGATTGCACTCTCCTGCTCACATTTATCGCTCCTCTGGATCTCTGCCGAGCACCAGTGGCCTGTCCTGCACAGCAATGCAGGATGGGAAGGATCACTATGGCTTACATCCTCTAGGAAGTGCTATATGTGTGAGTAGGGCTATACACAATGTTTAGTAGATAGAATGTTGATTCTGGCAGCAATTCATCACTGTAGGTTGCTCCAGGTGAGAAAACTCCCTCTCCCAAGGCTGAGGGACAACTTGCTGGCTTCAAGGCCAAATCTCTGTCCTCCCCCATCATGCTTTCTCTCTTAGTTAAGTCCTCTGAAAACTTTGAAACACCTTTTCAATGTCATTTATCTTAAAATAACATGTCCTATGAGGACCTTTTCACGAAGTAGATAAACATACTCTCAGAATCATGTCATCCTAAGGACAAACAAGGAGCAAAGTTTCTGCTTAGCAATGCATTTGCCCTTGGGGAGTCCCCAGAACAAGTCGAACATGTAAATATGCCAAGACAATTTCCTCCAGTTATCTTTTCTGTTCATACATACTACATTCTGTTCTTTGTCCCAGGTCCTAGAGTGTCAGAGAGAGAGAACTGAGGCCAGACTTCCACGTCTTGTCTTTTTTCTTTAGATTGCCCACTTAATAGTATTTTATTTTTTCCAGTTATGTGTAATGATCGTTTTCAACATTCACTTTTTAAAGATTTTTCAGTTCCAAAGTTTTTCTCTCTCTCTCCCCTCTTCCCTCTGTCTCTCCTTCCTCTTCCCTAAGACAACAAGCAATCTGATATAGGTTATGGATGTACAGTCATATTAATCCCCTTTCCAGAAGAGGAAGCACTTTGCTATTGAAAAACAGAGGACTGCTTTGGAGTCTGGAAAGACTTTTGGTTCAGCACTAACTTTGTGACCCTGGGCAAATCACATAACCTTTCTGATCTTCCATTCCCCCCCTCTGTAAAGTGGAAATGACTGCCTTGGCAGTAGCAGCTATCTACAGGGCATTTGAGAAGAAGTGCTTTGTAAGACTAAGAGTTGCAGGACCTGAAGACTGTTGGTTTTCTTCCTTCTTCATCCCAGTAACTGATTTATGGAGTTGGAAGGACTCTGAGCTACCAGGTTTATTTACAGCAAGATAAAGGGTAAGGCAAGGTAAACAATGTATATGAGATCATTAGCAAACTTCTGTAAATAGTTCATGGACTATATCGTAAACACTGAACATATTTAGTAAGCCCCTATGAATATTTCATAACCAACCATGCTCTCAGGGAGCCCCGACTTACAGAGGCAAAACAAGCATGAAGGAAGACCTTAGCTCTTATTCAGTTGAACTTATTAAAGTTTCATGTTTTCTAAAACACATCATGTGAGTACAGGACTTTATGTAGTGAGTCATAGAATAATAGAATATCAGAGCTAGAAGGGCCTTAGCTCAAACTAATCCAACCATCCCATTTTACTGGTGAATGAACTGGAGTTCAGAGCACTTGACCTTAGGCAAGTCACTTAGCCCTGATTGCCTCGTATCCATCTCCAGTCATCTCGTTTCATATCTGATCTCTGGACCCAGATGGCTCTGAAGGAGAAAATGAGGCTGGTGACTTAGCACAGCACTCAAAACCAATTCATGGGCTTCTCATGGCATTACCTCCTTGGTGTTGTGGTCCTCTTTGAGAATAAATGATAAACCTTATTATTAGTAAGATATCAGTGCTAGAAGGGCCTTAGCTCAAACTAGTCCAACCCTTCCATTTCACTGATGAATAAACTGGAGTCCAGAGAAATTCAATGATTTCCCCATGGTCAAACACAAATTAGTGACAAAGACAAGCAGCCAGGCCTCAGGCTCCAAGATCAGGACTCTCTTCACCTCACCCTCCTCAGAGCCATTGCTAGCAATTTGGGCTCCTGAGGCAAGCAGCAGTTTGATTTTGCAATCCTTAGTTTGAAAAGAATTGAAGTATTGCAGGCAATTTCATTTGAGAGAGAGAGAATTCATTTCACAGTGAATCCTATGCTTCTGAAAGAATTCATAATTGAAATATTTAATCCCACTATATTTTAGTACCCTGGGACAAAGCATGTCACCCCCACCTTAGTTCTGGCTCTGGCCTCTCTCATGGGGAGCAATGACCTGCTGAAGAAGAAAATCCAATGGTAAGAAAAAAAGCCTGAAAACTCTTATATCCACATCATTGATTCAGACATAGCTCCAGAAGGGTTTCAAAAATAAATGCTAATAATTCTTGAATATCTTTCTCATCATCCTAGATCCAGCTTTCACAGCTTTTCTCAATGACAAGTTCCACAGATGCTGCCCCAGAAAGACTTTACACAAGAGAACTCATCTTTATATGGTTGAGTCTAGCTTAGGTTCTTGTTATTTGACAGGAAAACATGCCAAGGGATGTTCTTCTTGCTAATGAAACACTTAAAAGTAGTTCTCATATCCCATCTATATCTTCTCTAGTTTAACAAAGTGCATTTCCTTTGACTGATCTTGGCATAACATGTGCTTTCCACTCCTCTCAACAACCTGATCATTTTCTGGATGTGCCCCAGTTTGTCAATGTCCTTCCTAAATCATAGCATCTACAACCAAGTACTTCAGGCACAGTGTAACCTGGGTGAGTAGAGCAAAACCGACCCTAGCCTTCTTCTGCTTGAGCAGTCTACCTCTCTGTATACAGCTTATATTTGCATGAACTTATTCTATCATCCATATCACCCTTTAGCTATCACTGAGCTTGCAATCCATTAAAACCTCCAGAACTTTCCCACACAGTCTTACTTCTCCATACCCTCTATATCCTTTACTTGTGCAGGTATCTTTTTAATGATTCCAAGTGCAGACTTTACATTTATTCCTATGTAATTTTAGCAACCTTATTCCAACGAGGTACTTAGTACTAGATAATTATCAGGGGACTTTGCTTAGTATGAATGGATTGGAAGGGCAAGGGTGATTTAACTTGTAGGTCAATACATGCACACACAATACTACAAATCCTCATTTTGGGGCCAAGAAGTATGCCCAATTTGGGTGAGGTTGATAAAGTCATTTATGATTCTCAAAAAATACAGCAGATATCTCTTATACTTTATGTTTCTTCCTTAAGGATATGATTTCTCTATCATCACAATCAGTTTGGATCAATGTATACTATGGAAACAATATAAAGACTGACAAATTGCCTTCTGTTGGGGGTGAGGGGAGGAAAGTAAGATTAGGGGAAAAATTGTAAAACAAAATAAATAAAATCTTTAATTTAAAAAGAACCTCCCCCCCCCAAAAAAAAATACAACAGAGCAGTTGGGAAAGATCTTACTCTTTCATAAGACCATAAGGAGAGGGACAAATATTCTAAATTAATAGAGTGAGTCAATTGTGAATAAATACTATTCCCCCAGTTTAGTTCTTTCTCTGCAGGCAAAAGTAAATTACATACTGAACACCACTATTCAATTCCCAACTGAGACTATGAATGAAGAACTCTTGTCATTTAGTGTTCATCATACCCCCTGGACACACTCCTCTTCTTCAGGAGAATCCCCACCATATTCCAGGATGCTTCTTTGTCCAAATGCTCCCCTTGACTCTTTGAATTCTTTGACTTGTATCCAACTCTCCAGCATTACTCTCTTGAGAGATACTCCAGAGCCATAACTAGGAATTTTTGTAACCAGAGCATGTGGTATTAAATGCATAGTTAGCTGACAACAAGGGCAGAGGAAGAAGCACCCAAACCTTCATCTTGTAGCTTTTTTATGGTCTAATGATTTTTGCTAACTGAGCATCAAGCTCTGATATTTCAACAATTCTAAAGGATTGTGGGTACTTTAAATTGAGAGAGTCTCCTAATACTGAGATCTAAATTCCCCATCCATAACAAAACCCAGATACTCCACCTCAGTTATAGCTCTGAGTATTACTCACATACTTGAATTCTATCTCTCTTTTGGATCATGCCGGATACAAATCATTAAGACTAAATGAAAATTGGAACCTAGTCTGTGTCCCCAAAGTCAACACATCTATACCATGCTTACTCCCTTTAGAGACTTGACCTGAGATTCATTGATAGAGAAAATTTGCACTACCAATGCAAGAGAATCTACCCTGCACTATTGTTTATGTCTCTCTATCTACTACAGAGAGCCCACTGAATGTGGTGGGAAAATTAGCTTCTCTATATCCTAGAGCACTGACACAGCCAATATTGGCTCTAAGACTAACTCTTTATTCACCATATCATACTGGCTCTTTTCGACTTCAATAAAATTTCAGATGAAAAAAAGGTGTTCCAACAAAATGTGAATTTACATGGCTTGGGTCACAAGTCTGACTTGCCCAGGGTCACACAGTCAGGATTTCTAGGGAAGGCATGCCATGGAGGAGGACTGAAAGGAATTGAAAGGGGAGTCTTAAGACCCCCGAAGACTAAGTTGAACTGTGGCAAAATATCCATCTTCATGGCAGACATTTATTGGGCACCATGTTGGAAGTCAATTTTATTATTGACCAACATGGAACTAGGAAGGGTTGACTTTCACTTATCATTCCCTATGCCTCTCCTGGCAGTTGGTCAATCCCCAAACCCCTTTTTCCAGACCTGATGACAGAGGGCACTTTGGGCAGCAGGATGCGGCTTCTGAAAAGTAAAACTTGGACAGACGCAATGTGAATTGGGGCAGGGGAAAACCAGAAGCAGCCCAGTCAGTCTGGAAGGAAGGGAGTCAGACCATAAGTGGATCCTGCTGCTGATTACATGGCTGTGACCCCTGAAGTGGCTGTAAGCCCTAAGTTTGTGATATTTTGCCTTAAAAGAAAGTCAGAGTGTAAATTTCAGGTATCAAAATTACTCCCTCTTCAAGGAGCAATTTCACATCTGAGGCTGGAAATTACAGCCTACAATTACCAGCCAATTCTCAAAATAAGATGTGAATGTGGCCATTATTAGCCCCATGTCATCTTCTCCAATATGTCTGACATTTTCAGAGGCTCCAGCATTCTCCTTGCCCTGGCAGCCTTCCTATGCCAGCTCTCAGCATAGCCAATGTGTTCAAATCACTCTCCCTGCTACTTTCAGCCTGTTGGAGGTTTTCTACCATTTGGTTTCATGCTTTAAAATGGGCATCTGGAGGCTAATATTTCCACCTCTAGTAAGAAATGGTAATTAAAAAATATGCTGCTTTTATTATTGTGTGGTGATGGGAGGGAGCCAGAGTAAAACAGTTCTACTTTCTGTGTCCTCTAGCTTGGGAGCTCAGTAGTTTCATCTGACTAGCTGGTACTTGGTGATTTTTATCCTTGGGCACATGCAAGCCTTGGTCCTTTGGCTTATGAATAGAGCAGCTAATAACGTGAAGCAGAGGACAGATTTCTCAGAACCCCCAACAAGTCAGTTATGGTCCTAATGTTAGGGAGTACTCAAAGGATGTTCTTCTTTCCGTGTCCCCTGCCTTCAAATGATATGATCATTTGTCCTCTCTAGCAGAGTAGGCCAGTGAAAAGGATGTTGTATTTTTTAACAAGATAAGCAAAAAGCTGGTGGGAGGGAGGGATTTTTCCATGATTGAAATAATGACTTGGCAAAGAAACAGCCGTCATTAAACAATATGCTAACAAACTGTGGTTTCCTCTGTGTAAAGGACACTGTCCATGAACACATCCTGACTTTTATTAACTAGATAGGTAGAGACCTAAGGAATTGCCAGACCACAGTGTCCCTTCATTCACAACTATATGATGCCTAAAGTCATTTTAAAAGGTAAAACTCATGTATAAATTTATAGAAACTGAGTTTTCTTTAGTGAACCCAGATGGTATTCTGCTTAGGGGAGTCACTATAGATTTGGGCCTATGGAGGGTCAGACATCCACACTATATTGAGAAATCAACAAGTAAAATCTTATACATGCCTGAACAATGTCTTAGGCCTTATACTAGTTACTTTCTTTGAAAGCAAGTAGTTGGCTGCTAAAGTAAAGCAAGTGTGAATTCACATGGTTTGGGGCACAAGTCTGATTTGCCCAGGGTCACAGTCAGGATTACCAGGAAAGGGATGCCATGGAGGAGGACTGAAAGGAATTGAAACGAGAGGCTAAAGACTCTGCAGGCTAAGTTGAACTGTGGCAACATATCTATCTTCATGGGTCAGAAGTTCATTGGATACCATGTTGGTAGTCAATTTGATTATCGACCAACATGGAACAAGGGAGGGTGAGTCAAGATGCTGAAGTATAAAACCTGAGCGGTTCTGAGATACAAGGTCAGCAAAGAAAAACCAATTGCCAGTGATACTTGGAGTTAGCTGGCTCTTTGGCGCGTCCTTTTCCTGTGGGACCGGATATTCTGTCTTTCAGTTGACTTATTATGCTTCTCTTTTATTCTCAACATCGGAAAGTCAGATCTCATCTGGTTCCAGACAGTGTAACAATGACCCTCTTTGCCTTTGTTCCTTCTTCTGCAGGCATAACTCCATCCTAGAGTAGCTAGGTGGTACAGTGGATAGAGCACTAGCCTTAGAGTCAGGAGGATGTGAGTTCAAATCCAGCCTCAGTATTTGACACTTAACTAATTGTGTGACCTTGGGCAAGTCACTTCACCCT
The DNA here is from genome assembly GCF_037893015.1 of Macrotis lagotis. Classification (NCBI taxonomy): domain Eukaryota; kingdom Metazoa; phylum Chordata; class Mammalia; order Peramelemorphia; family Peramelidae; genus Macrotis; species Macrotis lagotis. The sequence goes on from NC_133666.1 coordinate 69,450,298, forward strand.
GATTGCCTCACAGCCAGGGCCCTCTCCAGTCATCCTGATTCCTATCTGACCAGTGGACCCAGATGCTCTAGAATAGAAAGTGATACTGGTGACTTAGCCCAGCACCCCCTCACTCAAAATCCAATTCATGTGCTTGTCATGGCATTATCTCCCTGATTGTCATGGTCCTCTTTGAGAACAAAGAACAAAGCATCATAACCCTATCCTAGACTCTGAGAGCAATCGTGACTTTAGCCAGGAAGAAGTGACGGAACTCTAGACTGTTTCTTCAGTGACAGCATCAAGGTAGTCCTACTCTTGGTCTCTCCTTGCCCTTGTTTCTTGGTTCTATCCACAAGACTTGAGTCCTTGCCTTGGTTACCTCCCTAGGACCCCATTCTTCCAGGACTCAGGTCATATCTTATCTTCCCAATCCTTCTTAGCTTTACAATACTATCTCTTAACTGCTGCCCATCTGTCTGATTTACCCAGACCTATACATCTTTGATTCCATCTTCTCAGAACTCTGTTTCCTGCTAATGTACTATAGCCTGAAGTCTGCACTCTACCCTTACCCCAAACCTCATGTTCTGTCCACCCAATGTGACCCCTTCCCATGCTGAGTTCCATATCTATCTAATGCCATCTCCTTGCATTTTCACCAACCACCTGTATTTTAACCAGATGTCTGTAATCTGGCAATACCAAGGCTCATTCATCTGACTTTCAATAAATCCTTAGTTATGACATGCCTTGAGAGATAATGAAAGAGAGGAGTAAGAAAAAGGAGATTGAATGAGGAAAAGGAAGTATTGTCCTGAGCCGATTTTAGTCTTATTCAAATTTCTTCCTGGATTGGCTTGCTGTTGGCAAAGGCCTAACTCAACATAGCTCCATCTGAATCTTGAATAACATGTCCCTATCAGTATGATATTGACAAGAGAGACAAAAATGCTGCCTCGAGTGGTCTGGCAAGGCAGAGAATTAGAAATCCCATGTCCAATATGTAATTTCTCAGTTATTGGGCCAATTCCCTAACTTCTCTGACCTAAAATTTTCTTTTGATAAAGGTCTGTATGGTACCTAGAGGGCCTTCCAACCATAATTCTTTGTGATCACCTGGCTCCTTTTCATTTTTCCTTCTCATTGAAGTCCAAGAGTTGAGATATCTAAAACCATCCAAGCTCTTGAGTAAACAGATGATGTCCTAAAGGAGAGACAACATGCTTCATTAGATTTGGATAAGAAGACATGAATACAATCCTGGCTCTGCTGCTCACTATTCAATCTTAGCCAAATCACTTCCTTCTCTGGGCCTCAGGTTCCTCTGCTTTAAGAGGAGGGATTAGGACAAGATGACCTCCCAGGTTCTTTCCAGCTATAGATCTATGATCTTGTGAATTGATCTGTGTGGAATTAGGAGGTGGGAAGGTATCCTGTTGTCCAAGGCAAAGCCAGACAGATTTATTTCCCTTAGCCTCTGATCTTCTTTGCTCTTGGACTGACTCCCTTTTTGTTGTTCAGTCATTTTTTTAGTCATGTCCAACTCTTTAAAACCTCATTTGGGGTTTTCTTGGCAAAGAAAATGATTTGCCATTTCTTTCTCCTGCTCATTTCATAGATGAAGAAACTGAGGCAAACAGGGTGAAGTGACTTGCCCAGGGTGACACAGCTAGGAAATGTCTGAGGTCAAATTTAAATTCAGGAAGATCAGTTTTCCTGACTCCAGGCCTGCTTTCTATCCACTGCAACACCACCTAGCTGCCCTAGTTGCTCTGACTGAGCTGTATGTGATTGACATTCAAATCCCGTCACTAAGATTGTCTACCTGCCCTCAATGTTAGGAACTCAGCCTCCTGGGCTCTCATAGTGACAAGTCATATATTGTGCTGTGGGCAGATGCTTACACAGAAGCTCATTATTTGGTTATTTATATGCCTAGGAGAAACATTTTGAGACAAAGGGAAATGAGATTATTAACACCTTGTTTATCTCTAAGCTGTATACAATTCCAGACCCAAAATTAAATTAAAAATAGACACATGTTTTCAAACTCAAAGGCACAGGTTGGCTCACATCCATGTGAGCAATTCCCTGCTATCTCAAAAACTGCCCTTGGCCCTGAGATACAGTCCCACATATCCAGTGACTCCTGGACTATACTACCTGGATGTCCTATTGTTACCTCACACTGAATGTGAACCATAACTGAATTATCTTCCCTCTCCAGATCCCCTTCCATGAAAGACAAATAGCAGACAGCAGACTGGCCCCACTGCTCAACAACTCATAAAATGGAGTTTGAGTAGATGACCTGTAAGGATCCCTCCAGCTTGAAATCTAGCATCCTAGGATGCCAGTTTTCATAGAGCTAATATCATTCTCCCATACTTGAAACCCTGAAGGCATTTTCTGTTCATCCTTCTCCTTTATTACCTATATCCAGTCTATTATTAAAGCTTATGATTTCTTCTTTCAACATAATTGCCCCTAGTATCTTGCTACTTCCATCTATACTCTGCAGTTATCAGAATGATTTTCCTTAAGTGTAGAGCTGACTATAAGGGCACAATGCAAAGAGTTCAGGACCTGGAGTCCAGAAAACTTATCTTCCTAAAGTCATATCCGGTCTCAGACACTTACTATCTATGGGACCCTGGGCAAGTCACCTCACCCAGTGTGCCTCAGTTTCTCATCTGTAAAATGTTCTGAACAAGGAAATGGACAAACCACTATCTCTGCCCCAAAAAGTCCAAATGGAATCACAGAGTTAAACACAACTGAAAAGCAACTGAACAATAATAGAACTGACCATGGTACTTCCTTACTCCATAAGTATCAGCAGATATACTTTTAGAATCAAATATAACTTCCCCTATTTAGCTTTTGAAAGCCCTATTGAACTTGACCCTAACTTAGCTTTCCAACTTCATAGTATATTAGTGCCCCTACCATACTAGGGAATCATGAGAAATGGGCCTTCTCTCTGTTTCTCACACATGATACCATATTTCTCATTTCTATACTTTTGCAATGATCATCCCTCAGGCCTGGAATGTACTTGCTCTTTACCTCTACTTCATAGACTGTCTCCTTTCCTTCAAGATGCAACCTAAATTCCAACCTTCTGCATGACATCTTTCCTGATTCCCCCAACCACCAGGGTGCTCTTTCCTAAACTATCTTCCATTTATCTACTTATAAATATTTATATTTATTTTCTTTATATTCATTGTCTCTATATTTTTATATGTTCTTGTTGCCTTTTCCAAGAGACTATAACCTCATTGCAAGTAGAGATTATTTCATCCATTGTATTTGTATCCCTAGCACCTGATACAATGCCTGATGAATGCTAAATAATTTGTGATTGACTTCTAGGATTATCCTATTTTCTTCATTCTCACTGGCTTACCTTCATTTCGATGATCAGTCCCTCTCACTAGCATTGACTTCATGGCCTCTTCTCAGGTGACTCTCCTTGAGGGCAGTCCCTCTGTCATCTCATTCTTCTTGCAAATTTTTTCCAAACTATTCTTCATAATGCAGGGCATGAACCTGCCATGACTCCCCACTTCCTGTCCAAACAAAGGTACATTGTATTGCCTAGATTTCATGACTCTCCTTCATCTCTGAACACTGTCTGCTGCAGCAGGTTGTCACTTTGTTGTACCATGCATAAATATGTTCATTCCACCTATATTCCTTTGCTTCCCTCCTCACTTAGAATGGTCTTTTTTCTACTTTTTGCACATCTAAATCCTACCCATTCCTCATTTTCAATTTTTTTAACTTTATTTAACGAAATGGGGTTAAGTGACTTGCCCAAGGTCACACAGCTAAGTAAATATCAAGTGTCTGAGACTGGAGTTGAACTTAGGTCTTCCTAACTCCAGGGTCAGTGCTCTATCCACTGTGCCACCTAGCTGCCCCCCATTCCTCATTTTAGATCATACCAACTGTAAACCCTTCCCTCACTACTTCAGTATACATTGCTCTGACTCATTCCTGCCTTCTGAGCATCTCTAGCTCTCATAGTCAATGTCCTCCCTGCACCACCCCCTCAACACACAAGCACAATGTAACACTTAATTTATCTTTATTTATTTTGTTTCACTAAAGCAACATGATCTGCCCTGTATATCCTGGCATTTCAATTTGTCACATTTCTGGTATTAGTTTGGATTTCTCTAATCACTTTCAAATGATCCTTTCCACCATCTTCTTTCCTAGTTTATTTTTCCCCATTGTGCCTAGGAACCTTTTGTCCTGTCTAATAAACTAAAGCATACTGAGCCGTTTCTTTTTTGAATGAGCAATAACTGGAAAGCCCTTACTCATTGAGCCTAGCTCCCTTCTGTAAGCCCGATCAACCCCTCTCTGCCTGCATGTATTTGTTGCTTTTGTGCCGAAGTAGGAAAACAAGCATGGCGTTTGCCTTCCATTTCCATGCAGGGTATAACGGTAGCAACAAAAACATCGAAACAATATTTTGCAGGTAAATTTGTGGTTGGAGAGGACCCTAATGACGGAATGAATTAGGAAAGGCTTCACAGGATAATTAATACCTGAGCAAAGACTCAGGAAGACATAAACATTTATTCTTTAATAAAGATGGGAATGCGCTCTAAGGACTGGGGGAAGCTTCTGCAAATGTATGTTGAGATGTGGGAGAGAATCAGTTGAAATACAAAAAACAACGATAGGATTGAGAAATGGCTGAACAATTTGTGGTATGTGATTGTGATGAAATATTATTTTGCTGTAAGAAATGATGAGCAGCTTGCTTTCAGTAAAAGCTTGAAAGACTTAGATGAACTGATACAAAGTAAAGTAAGCAGAAACAGGAGAATATTGTACACAGTAACAGCAGTAGTGTATGATGATCTACTGTGAATGATTTAGCTATTTTCAACAATAAAAACACCCAAAACAGTTTCAAAGGACTTATGATGAAAAACACAATCCACCTGCAGGGAAAGGACTGATGGAATCTTAATGTTGTTTGAAGTATACTATTTTTCACTTAATTTTGTGTGTGTTTTTTTAACTGTCTTCTCTCTGTTCTTTACACATAACTAATATAGAAACTTATTTTGTATGACTTCACATGCATAGCCTATATCAAATTACTTATTGTCTCAGGGGGGGAAAAAGAGAGGGAGAGACTTTAAAATTCAATTTTTTAAGTGAAAATAACAAAGTTGTCTTTACATGTAATTGAACAAGATATAATATAGTAAAATATAAACAGAGGATGAGCAACAACAACAAAAAAGAAAGAGATGAGCAGATGCTTTTGGGAAAACTTTGGAAAGACTTTTGAACTGATACAAAGTGAAATAGGCAGAAACAGGAGGACATTGTATAAAGTACCAACAATATTTTATCATGATCAACTGTGAAACATACCACTGTTCTGTTCAATACAGTGATCCAAGGCAATTGCAAATGCTTTGTGGTAAAAAATGCTATCCTCTGCCAGAGAACAAACTGATGGAGACAATACAAATTGAGGCATGTGTTTTTTAACTTTATTTTTCTTGGTTTTAGGGGTCTGTGTTTTGTTTTGCATCATGGCTAATATGGACATGTTTTTTTTTTAATTTTTATTTATTTAAGACAATGAGGTTAAGTTACTTGCCTAAGATAATGTAGCTAGGTAATTATTAAGGGTCTGATTCTAGATTTGAACTCAGGTCCTTCTGACTCCAGGGCCCCTGCTCTATCCACTGCTCCCCTGGACATGTTTTGCATGACTTCACATGTGTAATCCATATTGAATTACTTAGAACTGAGTCAAATTTTCAAAAAAACAAGCCATTCCCCAATTGACAAATGGTTAAAAGCAATTTACAGCTGAGGAAATCAAAGCACTCCATAGTCATATCGAACTGCTTACCGTCTCAAGGAATGAGGAGAAAAGAGAGAAAGTGAAAAGAATATGGAACTCAAAAATTTGAAAAATAAATGTTAAAATATTTCACATATAACAGAAATATTAATGAAATAGATAATATATATTGGGGGAGAGAAAAACAAAGATAGGTATGGTTTGACTGGAATATAATATGCAAAAAGGGAGATTATGGGAAAAAGCCAGTTTGTGTTCTTTGGGGTCTGTTGTAGTAGTTACCTTCACCACTGTCTCTAGCCATCTTCCAGTTCTTGACTAAGTTTATTCTGCCTGTCTGTCTGTCAGGTTCCCTGTCTTTCTTTATCTCTTTCCCACATGATCTAGAGACAGTGACATTGACTTGATTAACATCATCTATAAAATAATAATAATTGTGGGTACAACAGTTTCTCATTTTTAGGATTTTTAAATTAAAATTTTGTGTTCTGATTGTACTGTTCTGTGACTTTCTTTCATGTTTTGTGACCTAACCCACTGGAGACCTTGCCAATTCCTTTCACTCCCCAAATCACTGCTCAGGCACATGCAGGCATTGTTTATGATTCAGTGGATAAATACCTTCCAAACTGCATGACATTATATTAATATATTCTTTCTTCTGATTTCAAATAACAGTGTTTAAAGACAATTACAGGAAGCCAATTGCATTGTAAAGCCAACTGTTTTGCATATGAAAGCTAATTATAAGATTCTTAATGAGAGAGTTTATTGGTCCAATTCATTACAAATGAGTCCACAATGATCTGGGATTTTCCTGTACTTAGTTTCTTTTTATTTTAAAAAAAACTCTGGATAGCTCATTTTCATACCAAATGTGTTCTAATAAAAAAAAAATGTAATATCCATAATGAGCAGCAGTGCAGCTTCCAGCAGTACAAAGAAGTCACTTCCAGAAGTCCATACAAATGCATAGATAATGAACTAAATTCAACTGCAAAGACCTGTCCCACCTTTGACTCAAGGTTTCTCCAGTAATGAGCTCTTTGTTTTGTAGAACACCAAAAGTGTCACACCCTCTAACTGGTTCTCTCTGGAGAAAAGATTGTCCCAGGGGAAAAAAGGAAAATACAGTAGGAGTCTATTGATTGGAGGATGGCTGAATATGGTGTGGTAAATGAATGTGAGAGGATCTGTTTGTGCTGTAACAAATTCTAAATGTAAGGATTTCAGAGGGAGAACTGATGTCAATGAAATAAACAAAACCAAAAGAACCATCTACATGTTAATGAAGGATGACAAGTGAGCTGGAATTGAGATCTCATCAGTACCAAAAACTCCCTTCATGAAGAAACTCCCCCAATGTGTGCTGGTCTGCACCTTCAGATTTGGTCATTTCTCCTTTCAGATCATCTCTCAACACCCAATCACTTCTCTATCTTTGTATGGCCACTACCTTAGTTCAGGCTCTTTATCACCTTCCACCCTACTCCTACAAAACAGCCTTGAAAGGTTCTCATTATTTCAAACCTCTAATTTTTCCAATCTATCATTTTAGAGATTTGTCTAGAGGTTAACTGTTTTACCAGGGTCACATGGCTACTAAGTGACAATTAGTAAGACTTGAATTCTAGTCTTCCTGCCTCCAAGACCAACTTTCCATCTACTTCATTTCATGACTGTGCTGTAAGTAAAAAGAATACTAAATGAGGATGATGTTGAGAAATTGTCTTGGCCAGGGATGATCCTGTTGCCGATGGGATTTGGAGTCTTGGGGTCACTGATTAAAGATAGAAATCGAGAGTTACTGGGAAACAAAGGATTTTAAAACTGCTCAGGATTTATTGCAAATTATTCTCCTCTCCAGGGTCAACAAGCACTGTAGGAAAGGGTGAATCACAAAATCCTAGGTGAGGTTGCTTCAGAGACAGAGGGAGATAAAGAGAGACAGAGGTAAAGACAATCAGGGAGTGCTAACTGGGCCAGAGATCAGACCAGCCCTGAGTGGAGGTCCAGCTCAGGTTTTTGTGCACTGAGTTCAAAAGGGGAAATTCCTCCTCCCTTATGTGACCAAAACCATGTAGAAGGTTGGTAGCTAGGGACTGGGAAGGAGGAGAAAGGATACAAATTTTTCAATAAACAATGAAACAATAGGAATCAATTTACATATCAAGAACAAAGAGCTTTCCACCATTTAAAAAGATTTAACAGCATTAAAGATTACAGAACTTGTTTCTAATTATAAATTTTCTACATTCATAATTCTCTGCATCAGACCCAGAAAAGAAATATGAAAAAATCTCTCCTCTCCTCTTTTCCTCCCAGCTATTACTGTCTCATTCTGCCTTCCCTGAGTCACACTCTGGGACACCAAGAGATCCAGGTTTCATATGTTTCCACAAATAACCTTTTTCATAACCTACTGGGGCAAGTGCTTTGTAAAACAAAGTATTACAGACTTGAGTTGTTTTTATTATTATTGTGGTCAATCTTAATTCATCACCCTATCATCCAAAGCCCTTCCACTATCTGCCCTGCTACCTTTCCAATGCCATATTTTAATATGTTCAGTTTGTATTCAATTACCTTAACTTTCTTTTTATACTTTGCTTTCTCAGGTTTTCTCAAAAGACCTATTATAGTCAAAGCCATAACTTGGGTAGGAAACTGGAGCTTTTCCCCAGGGTACCAAATTTAGAGGGTGCTTACAGCACTTGAAATCCTTCACCATTATGGATATAACAGATCCTAGCTCCTAATTAGTAATACTGACTAGTTGAAATAGGAAGCTCCTCCTCTGTTCTGTTCTGTCTTTTCTCGAGCTCCCCATCACTACTCTATACACAAATTTTCACAGAGGTCTCCTACAAGGCCACTCCACTAGCTTTGAGCCACTGTTCCAGTATCTCTGGCACTGTCATTGGGTAGTATCCCACAGGCATCTACCATGAAGGTCCACTTTATGACACATCCAAGGTCCTATGCGCTATCTTGCCAGTCAACAAAGTCTAAATTCAATGCAAGTCACTCATGAACCATTAGAGAAACAAATTATCTGTATAACTTAGGGTAACCTCTCAAAACTTTTCCCTTGGTCATCTGGACATTTCCAGCAAAATAATTCTTTGGCAAGAAAGTTGAATTATTTAGATGTTTGCCTCAGTTGTGCCATATGGAGACCACTTTATCTGAAAATCCAGTGGGAAATTGAAAATTGCCTCATAGTCATCTCCCCACCCTATCACTGAGCATTGTTCCTGGGCTAAGGCAGATGGCAAGAGGCAAAGAACATTCCTCTAGAGTATTGATTACTTTGAAAACACCTGGGGCTTTGGAACTGGGCTTAAAACCCTATAAGTTGTGTTAATGTCATGCTTGGGAATTCCATAGCAATGGGAGACTGACTGAACTGATGAAGAGTAGGCTGATTTCCAAAGCCACAAACAGGCTCCTGGGAAATGCAGAAACTTAGCTTTCAGGTCCAGGTCAGGCTCTGTGCAGGCAAGGTCTAACATGATGGTCAGCTTTGCTGCAAGGGACCAAGAGGACTCTTTACTGTAAAGTCCTTTCTAACTAAGGAAAATGTCTTGAAAGTTAAAGGGACCCTTCACTGGGGATGAAAGAAGAGACAGAAAGTAAGTTCAATCTATTTTTATAACGTTAGAAGAAGCCTGAATACATAGGTTCTTTTCTTCCCCCTAGGGAAGACAGACTTGAGTCATCCTCCATTTTTGAAAGGGGAAAAGCACCAAACCAACCCTCTAATGTTGCAACCACTTAATTTCCCTCAGTTTACCTTCCACCGCCCTGTTTTAAGGCCTCATCTCCGAACTATAAATGCTAACATTTCTAGATTACTTTCAGGTTTGCAAAGTAGTTTACATATACAATCTCATTTGATACAACACTCTCAACTATTATATGAACAAACATATAAGAAAACTGGGGTTAGGCAGTTAAATGACTTGCCTAAGGTTACACAGTCTCTAGTGCAGGATTTGGCCCTCTGACTTCATATTTTGCATTCAATTCTTTCTCAGCATTTCCAGCAGATGACCCCCACCCACCCATTAGTCATTTCCTCTCTGTGTGATATTCCATCTCTCCCTAGTTCCTTCTCTCCTGCCTTTGGACATGCCCAGGTCTTTACAATTCCTTGACTTGGCCAGACCATCTCCTCAGTCTATAACTACAGTCTCTCCCCTTTTCACCCTGGAAATAAATGCCTGAGAAAAGCATTTCTTCTCTTCTTACCTACTCCTCAATCCTCTGTAGTCTGGCTTCTGATCCCTCACTCAACTTTGAAGAGATCAACCATTTCTTTTTTGTCCAGTAGCCCAATTCTAATGTTTTTTAAAAATTTTTTATGTTAATAATATTTTTTATTTATTTGGTTTTCTAGCAATATGCAATGATGCAATTCAACAATCATTTTTGCAAGGTTTTGATTTTTGCATTTTCTCGCTCCCTCCATTCCCTCCCCCCACCCCAATAGAAAGCAATCTAATATGGGCTCTACATATGCAATTATGTTAAACATAGATCCATATTAATCATGTTGTAAAAGAAGAATCAAATCCAAATGGAAGGAAAAACATTAGAGAGAAAAGAAATGCAATGCAAAAAACAACTTTTAAAAATTAAAGATAGCAACCTTTGGTTTGCATTTAATCTCTACAGTTTCCTCTTTGGATATGGATGGCATTTTCCATCAGAAATCTTCCAGAATTGATTTTGACTATTGAATTGCTGAAATGACAAGTCTGTCATAGTTGATCATCACCCAATGTTGTTAGTTTGTACAATGTTCTCCTTATTCTGCTCATTTCACTCAGCATCAGTTCATTTAAGTCTTCCCAAACTTTTCTGAAGTCCCACCACACATGATTTCTTTCTTATAGAACAATATTCATATACCACAATTTGTTCAGCCATTCCCCAGGTGATGAGCCTCCCCTTTATTTCTACTTCTTTGCTACCACAAAAAAAGAAGCTATGGATGTTTATATATATATACATATATATATATATATATATATATATATATATATATATATACACACACACATATATATATGTATATATATATATATACATATATATATATGTATGTATATTAATCCTTTTTTGTGGTCTCTTTGGGATAAGACCTAGTAATAGTATTGCTGGATCAAAGGGTATACAATTTTATTACCCTTTGAGCATAATTCCAAATTACTCTCCAGAAAGTTGAATCAGTTCACAACTCCACTAACAATACATTAGAGTCCTGGTTCTCCCACATCCCCTCTAACATTGATCATTTTCCTTTTTAGTCATTTTGGCTAATTGAATAGTGTGAAGTAGTACCACAGAGTTGTTTTAATGTGCACTTCCCTATTCAGTAATGATTTAGATCAATTTTTCATATGACTGTAGAGAGTTTTAATTTCTTCATCTGAGAATTACCTTTCCATATCCTTTGATCATTTATCAACTGGGGAATGACTGTTCTTTATATATTTTAGAAATGAGTCCTTTGTCAGATATACAAGTTGTAAAAATTGTTTCCTAATTTAATGCATTCCTTTTAATCTTGGTTGCATTGGGGTTTTTTTGTGCAAAAGTTTTTCAATTTAATGTATTCAAAATTATCCATTTTATCTTTTATAATCTTCTCTATCTCTTTTTTTGGTCCTAAACTTATCTCTTTTCCATAGATCGGACAGATAAACTATTCCTTGTTCTTCTTATGATGTCTCCTTTCATGTCTAAATCCTGTATCCATTTCAACTTTATTTTGTGTGAGATGTTGGTCTATGCCTAGTTTTTGTCATACTGCCTTCCAGTTTTCTCAGCACTTTTTACTATAGCATGAGTTCTTATCCCAGAAGCTGGAATCTTTGGGTTTATCAAACAGATTACTGTAGTCATTTACTACTATATCTTTTGCACCTAGTCTATTGCACTAATCTGCTACTCTATTTCTTAGCCAATACCAGTTTTGATGACTGATGCTTTATAATATAATTTTAGATGTAGTATCATTAGACCCTCTTCTTTTGCATTTTTTCATTAATTCTCTTGATATTCTTGACCTTTGGTTCCTCCATGTGAATTTAGTTCTTTCCTCATCTCTTTTACATGTGGATAATTGCTAATAAATCTTCACTTTTCCCAATTAGACACAGACTTCTTTTCAGAAGAAACTTATAAAGCCATAGATTATTTTTAATAACTTTATATATATATATATATATGTATATGCTTTAATAGAACAGGTTTACTAGAATAAATTAGCTTATCATGAAGTTAGTATGTGGGTCAGTTAAGTATATGGCTAATAACATTTGTCATAGAATCCATATAGTTAGTTGTCTTCATTTTTTGAGTCACTTTAATTTTTATGTGATATTGTTGGATAATTTTCAAGGTTAATCTGATTCAGTTGTTGATCTCAGTAAGAAGACTTTTTGTTGTTGTTGCTGGAACCAGCTTTTAAAATTCTGATAGAAGTAGAGCAGATGAATGCATATGGTGATGTTTTTAACATTCTTTTTTAAAAATTTTGTATTCCAAATTCCCTAGACCCAGAGATTAAAAAGGGACTATGAAAATTTTCCTATCACAGTACTATAAAAACTGTGAAATTGAGACCTCTGAAGAACCAAACAACATCTTTACATCCTATAGTCTTGGATAGTTTTCCTCTTTAGAGGACTTTCATAGACCTTGAGTAAACCTTTAGAATCTAAGAAGACAGTGTCACAAAGGCAATACAGCCTAGTTATTAACAGGCTTAGGAGATCTTGATCAGTTCTCAGCTCTGCTCTTTAGCATTGGATAGCCTTGATGAAATCATATCATGTTTCCTATCCATAAAAAGGGAGTTTATTATACCTGCCTGGTCTTCCATTTCCTTGACTAGTTTGGTAGGGAATGAAAAAAGAAAAATGTAAGTGTATGTGTAAGTGTAAGTGACCACTAATTTCTAATCCACCTCCCTGTTAAGTATCAGATACTTTTATGTGACCAAAAATTTGTTTTTCTCTAATGAAGCTTCAGATTCACATAAATAAAAGTTCACTGAGATTATGCCTGCCCCATATGCCTGGTAGGAGGCTAACCTACTCCCTACATGCTGAGTTGGTGGGACTACCTAGATGCCTTCTATGAGAAAGGGATTGATGCTGCAGCTGATATAGAAGTTGTCCCACCTCAGCCCCCATTCTCCTACCTTGGTTCAGTTTTCTGGAACAGCATAGGATTTAAACTATAGAAAATTATCTACATAAAATATCTCAAATTTATCACAATTTTGGTTAATAATTTTTCTCTTTCTAGTATTCCAGGAAACTGTCCAAAAATACAGCTCCTTTTTTTCACATTAAGATTCTCATTTCCTTTCCCACTTTGTATTTCCTAAAAGGAAGTACCTTCCCATTATTGCTGAGGATGCATTCACTATAAGATATCATAACTAAAAAGACCCAGAGGTAAATTCCAAATGGTGGCAGCTACTTAGGTAAAGGGTCATTCAACTCCATGCCCAACACAATGATACTGATTGTCTTAGTAATGACTAATTTAACACATTTACTTTTTTCCAAGGGATGTCTTTTAGAAGTCACTAGAAAAGGACAGCTCCTGTTGGTTCTTATAGTATCACAGTCAAAGCTTTAAAGTGATAGAATATACTGTTTCTCTTGTCTCCATGTGGCTCGTCTAGCAGTTTCACAGGGTGAGGAATCATCTTGATCCTCTGCCGGGATAGTTTTTTGCCATATTCACCACCACCCTGAACTTCCCTATCCCTTAACCCCCTATGATCAGCACCCTACCATGTTGTCCCCTAACTAACCTCTAAGAGCTTATGGCCTCTACTTCCAACCCCGATGACTCGATGACTGAAAGAGGGGAGAAAGAGAGAGAGAGAGAGAGTTGGAAAGAAAGATCGCTCTGTCATCTTGGTTACACTGTATGGGTGATCTCCAGCATGGCTGCCTGGCCCAATGGACTTTCTTATATATGATCTTGTGGTGTTCATTCAGTTGATTGTTTCTTGTCCTTCATTATTGAAGAAGACCAAAATGATGTCACTATGTTAGAGACAGATTACATTGTGTCTAACTCTGGTTGATCAGACCAATACCAGCTTGGAATGCTTTTCCACAGGTCAGACACAAATAGTCCATGTTTACACCTGAGGTCAACTTTCATATCTCATGTTTCCTTTGAGGTGCTTCAATTCTGTCTTGCTCAGAGAGCCCAGAACCCTCTCTTATGAGGGCCCACCATGCTAGACAGTCCTGTGCCAATGTCTCCCATGCTGCATAATCAGTTCTAAAGTTTTTAAGAGAAGAATTCCCGATATCACTCCTTCTGACCCGTCTGTGAGCACTTGCCCTATGTGAGTTCTCCATAAAATCATTTTTTGAGCAAGTATATATTTGACATTAAAACAACATAACCAACCCATCATACTTGCACTCTCTGTAGCAACATTTGAATGTTTGGCAGTTGCAATGTATCATAAAGTTGAAGAGCAGCATATATTCTTCATTTATATGTATGTTTATTCCTCAAGTACAGCCCAGTGGAATTCTCATTGCTTTACAGAATCAGTTGATTCTTAGCAATTCCCTATTTCCACTCCCCAGGGAGCACAAGTATAGGTGGAAACCAAGTGAATGTTATGATAAACTCCAGTCACATAAATATGTTGGCTGCATAAACGTATCTAGTTCAGGAGATACATGTTTATAGAAGGATGTATACTGGTTAGATAGCAAATGCTATTTTCTATAAATGCCATTCCATCTCCCACCTCCAGGCCTTTGTGTAGGCTATACCACATGCCTGCTCTCTAGAATTCTTCCCATCTATTAAAATCCCTAACTTCCTTTAAACCTTGTTTCAAAATACAACTCCTTCATGAAACCTTTCTTGATCCCTCCATTTGGTGAGGCTCTCTTCTTTTCCCCATAAAGTTTGTACTCAATGATCTATCCACAAGTTTTCCATAATGGAAGAATATAAGCCTCTTTGGAGCAGAGGCGGGTTTCATTTGTTCTTTTTTATCCCTAACACCTTGGACAGTACCCAGTGCCAGGCAATAGTAAGTACACAGTAAATGCTTCCTGAATTGAATTGAGTGAGGAATGGATAATCTTCCAGAAGAGGCCAAAAGACCAGGAGAACTATCTTGCTGAGGCTTCCTGACCTATGTGAGGTCTTCAGTTTCTTCATCTGTAAAATGAGCGGATTGTATTTGATCACCTCTGAAAAGCATCTTTCAACTTTAAATCTATTAGCCTATGATTCTTAGATTGAATATGAACACAGGCCACACAAGATGTGAAATCAGGCATGAGTTATGATCTGTATTCCTAGAGGGAGTACCCACATCAATCTAGAAGGAATGCTCACACCAACAGGGGCACAGAACCCTTGGATATCAAAGTATGGTGTGTGAAACCATTTGAATGTGAGACCAATTTCATTTCAGGTAAATAAATAAATGGAATTTAACCATCCATGGTTATACCAACATGAAAAAAATGACTTTTGCATTAGGATTCAGGTCTTCAGGTTAAGAATCTCTAAGTCAAGCAGAAACCATCCTGTGAAGGTTCCTAATGCCATCTCAGCTTGGGATCTGAATGAAGACAAAGTCCAAGACAATGACAAATAACAGGAACAACTTGCATTGATTCACAGAGAAACTCAGCTTAATCAACTAGAATTTCCTGAGTTCTCTCCCATGGTTTGCTCTTCTGAAAAGTGTTTTTAAATTAGAGGAGATTTCTTTATCTTCAACATTAAAGAAATGTGTGTGTTTCAATCCTGTCGGTAGAAAACTTTCCTCAAAGAAAGGTGAATCTTTATTAGGAGGTTAAGGAAAGCTGTTGAAATACCACTGCAGAAATAGAAAGAGCGAATAAAGAAGATCATTGGTTCTCTCCATCATGCTATGTCATGCCTTGTTGAAGAATAAGTTCAGTAGCAAAAAAAGAATTTTTTAAAAGTAGGTTATTAGTGCACCACGAAATAGATCAAAAGGAAAGACTGGCTAGAATGCTATTAAGGGGCCTTAGCAGAAACCCCAACAATGTCCTATTCTCCTTCCTTTCCCCTCACCCTCTCACTTCACTGAAATGGCTCTTTAGCTCACATTCTCTAGACAGGCTTCTTGCATTGACTAGAAAAGAGCACCCCATTCCATTCCTTTTGCTGTTTTCCCATCCCCGACAACAACATTGCCATTTTCCTAGTCAAGAGGTATCCTTATTTTAGTCACCCCCCATAGCTTTACCAAACCTGGCTGATTCTTCTTTGGAAATGTTTATCATATCCCTCTCTTCTAGTCTCATTAGGAAAATTCTAATCCCAAACTTTTTCAACTTATTTTCATATTACTGCAATAGTTACCTAAATGATTTCACATCATCTCCCTTATCAAATTAGTCTGATGGGTTAAATTTTTTTAAACACCATGCTTATCATGTCACCTTTTCCCTGAAATAATCTACATTGATTCCTCTTGCCTGAAATGCCTCCCCAAGTCCCACCTCCTCCAAGAAACTACATTTTTTCTTGTTTCTTCTTCTTCCTCCTCCTCCTTTTTCTTCATCTTCATCTTCTCTTCTTTTCTTCTTCCTTCTTTCTTTGTCTTTGTCATCATCATCATCATCATCATAATCATCAACTTCTTCTTCTTCTTCTTCTTCTTCTTCTTCTTCTTCTTCTTCTTCTTCTTCGAGAAATACCCATCATTTGTCTTGAAATTCAGAGGTTGCCTGCTTTCTACCACAGTGGACCTGAAAGAAAGGTTAGTTTTTTTACCTCTGAGCTTGTTAGGCTTAACTAAAGAAATAAGGATCATCCATAACTTTGTATTTCCAATTGGTCACTTTTTTATGGAGTATTGACTGCATTTTGATGGCATCACATGGTCACTAGATATGAATGAATAGATTAGTAGAGATTTTGGCTTCTACCTGAAATATGTGGTATCAGGCAAGGGACCACCCTTCTCATCTCACCATTTGCAGCAACTGTCAGTATGTAGGGCTCATTCCTGGTATATTGTTGTCTGAGAGTTCATATTTAGCAAGAGACTTCTTTCATTATGAAAATAATAGCAAAAATAGCAGTTTGCATTGAGGCCAACTTCAAGGATAAATTAATTTCCAGAATAATTATTAGGTAAGCTGTCATATTTCCCTCTTGTGTAAAAAAATCTTTCTGCTTAGTAGACTATTTTAAGCAAAATTCTATTTTACTTGGTTAAAAAAATCTCAACAATGATAGTTACTAAGGCAAAAAGCAGAATAATTTCATGTTATAATGTAGTAGGCATTATAAAAATACGATAAACATTTTTCTTATCAAATTAAATAAAATATCCATATAACAATCTGCTTCACATATGAAATTATATTCTGCTCTATATGTGTTTTTGGAGGAGCACCCTTCTATAGAAAAGTTAGTAATACCATTCAAGATTTTTCACCTTCACATAAACTGTCAACATGCAAAGATCTACAAAGAAGATGGAGGGAAGTTTGGAAAATACACTTTACAAGTAAAGTCTCTTCATGAGAAAAGTTAAGGGTCTGTTGGAACCATTTCCAAGTATACAAAAAAACATGAATTCTATAATGATCAGAACGAGTGAGTGAGGAGCCTTCCAAGGTAGGGCTGGCACATCCCACTCTGAGCCATCTGGCCAGCTTGGATGACATTTATTAAATTAGGGCTTCCAACAATTGCCAAAATATTGACAGGAAGGATTTATCTTACTTCCACCACTTTGAGCCAGCTTCACAAATGGCCATCCTCTCAACCTAATACCTAATAAGAACTCTCAACTAGCTGAGCTCTCAGTCTCTTTCAAGCCTTATCATGTGCTGATCTGAGACCAAAACATTATCTTGAACACTCTAGAAGTAAAGAGAAATGAGCTAAAGCATAAAGCCCAAGATCAAATTGTCATGCAAAGTGGTCATAAGATTGAGAATTAGAAGAGGATGCTGCTACCTGAGTATTGGCAAATGGACCTGTCAATGTAAAGGGAGGTCATATCCATGGAGGACAAAACAAATGAGTTACTATCAATGAAGTCCAGAAACAGTCTAATGATGGGGGGGAAAGTGTATTGTGGGTGGAGGGGAATTTTTCTAATTTACTCCAAAGCTCAGAAAGAGTAATGAATCTTGAAGTACTTACTCTTCCAAGTCAATGATATCAGATTCTCACATTTGTCCAGAGTTGTCTCTCCTCTAAGCTACGTGGTATTCCATCTTTGCCTGGCAGAGAAGAGACATCATTAAGAAAGTACCACACAGAGTTATCTTGGTGCTAGAGAGGGTCTAGCAGTCAGTGCTTATCAGTCAATATTCCTGTGAGTTTTAGCAAGTCTGTTATGCTGGATTCCACAAAGGTAAAGATAGATTTTATAGGAGGTGGTTATTATGATCAAAAGTAATGGCTAGCATTTATATAACATGTTAATAATGGTCAAATGCGACATGTGTGTGTTTGTGTTTAGCTGTATTTGTTTATAATCTCATTTGATCTTTACAACAAGTTTACAACTAATAGGCGCTTGAGACTTGTTTCCAACTCATATCTCTATCTATTCTGTCACCTAGTCATTACCCCAAAGGCTTGATATAGAGATATCAATAGAGAAAGCTGAGACCCCCACTTCCCAGGGAGATCCAGAAAACACCCAGCAGGGTTTTAGAGAGAATAACACCTGGCCTATTTCTCAAGCTTTCTTCAGGGCAGGGTGGTAGACTGGGACTCTGTCCTCCAGAGAACTGAATTTAGAGGATGCTGGTAGCACTAAGTAGTAGAAAAGTAATAGGTCATAGTAAGTTGCCTGAGATTACTTTTTCCTCCCCTCCTCCCTTTCAGCTAGTCAGCAGCACCCCCAGTGATCTCCCCCCAATCCATCCCTTTGTCTGGCCCAGGTACATGTGTTTCCCCTGACTTGGGCACAGAGACTCCTAATTCCAGCTCTGGACAAAGGCCTTCATCTTAGAAGTTCCCATGCCAGGACAAAGCTAAGCCATTATCATACTAGCAGTGAAAGCATCACAACATCATAAGTTTCAAGCTCAAAGGCCCAGCTCATCAAACCCTTTCATTTTGCAGATGAGGAAACTGAGGTACAGAGATATTAAGTGGCCTTCTCAAACTCACATAGGAAGTGTTGGAACCAAGATCTAAACCCTAGTCCTCAGACTCCAAACGCAATGTTCTTTCCACTTTGGTGCGGAAGAATAGACATGATGGGCAGACAGCAAATATAGCATCAAGTGGCAGCTTGTGAGACAAAGTGCTGGCCCAGAGACATGATCTTCCTGTGCAGTGTACACTTATAATGGAAAAGGATTGAATTCTCTGGTTCTCTTGATGTTCCAGAGTATTCCTCCCTTGGTCTTCCTCTTTCATCCATTTTCCCTATCACTTTCTTTTCCCCTCAAAGTTCTAAGGTGAAGAGCAGACCAAGGGAAGGATTAGCCAAGAAAGGAATGTCCCACTTCCTTCTACTAACATAATTGATTATTTGTAACCCAGGAAAACAGGAAAGGAAGGAAAGATCTTCTGACTCAGAAAATAACCCAATCATTATTGAATAAGGAAAGCCACCAAATTGGAAGGAAATGTGAGATTCATGAGCAAAAAGAAAAAGAAAAAGAAAACAGAAGTAGGAGATGGCAAAGAGACCTGAAAGTCTTAACCTGTACCCTTAGTGAGATTTATGGCAGGGAGAGTTGATGCTGCCAATCTCCTCCCCACAACTGGCCAGAAACTGATCTAAAGGGGAGAATGATGAGAAGAGACTTGCAGTACAGTACTAATTACTCAATCCTGCTGCAATTGTCCCCAGAGACTGCAAAGAGAAAAATATTTGGGTCTAAGCACTCGAGAGAAATTCAATGACTCCTCCATTATCAGGACTGACTTAGCAAGAAATAGTGTGTCTCTGTGTGTAGCAGACAGATACATGTAGATATATTTAAACATGTATATATAGAGGTAGATATGTTTAACATAGTTGTACATATATCATCTATATCACATTACTCTCTTGTCAAGGGGAGGGTGAGGAAATGAAGGGAGGGAGAAAAATGTAGAATTCAAAATCTTAAAAAAAATTGAAATCTTACTTCTGTGAGGGCACAGTTGAGAGTATAAAACAAATCTGTAGAGGGCATAGTCAATATTTCATCTGTGGAGATGGGTTCCACTGAACTATATAATGTTTATGAGTTTTAATATTATTTCTAATTAGGATGACCATTTACTCAAGATAGGAAAATGAACTATTTAAACTTCAAGAAATATTCAAGACAGTCTTGTATATGTGACTATTGATCAGTGTCCTTTGCTGGCTCTTCCTCCAGGTCATGCCCAATAACCATATATATCCTCCAAGAGACAGTCCTGGGCCCTCTTTTGGTTCTTCTATACTATCTTCATTGATGATCTTATTAGCTCCAAGAGATTTTATTATCATATCTGTGAAGATGGTTCTCATATCTGTATATGAGAACCATCTTTGGACCTCAAATCTCTCCCCCTCCAACTGAATATTGGACATCTAGCACTGACATCTTCATCACAACACTACCAAAACTGAACTCATTTCTCTTTCTCCTTGAATCCTCCCTTCTTCCAAACTTTCTTATTATTACCATTTTCCCAATTTTATAACCTTAGTGTCATCCTTATCTCCTCCTTTTCACTCACCCCATGTATCAAACTATTGCCAAGATCCATCATTTCTACTTTCAGAACATTACTTATTTAGGCCCCTTTCGTTCCTGTATTACCACCACCCTGGAGCAAGGCTTCATCACCTCATGCTTGGATGATTACAGTAGCCTTTTGGGAGGTCTGTCTTCCTCAGTTTCTTCTACTCTACTAATACAACCTCCACTCAGTTGCTAAAGTCATGTTTCTAAAGCACAAAGCTGACTCTTTCTCTCTCTCTCTCTCTCTCTCTCTCTCTCTCTCTCTCTCTCTCTCTCTCTCTCTCTCTCCACACACACACACACACACACACACACACACACACACACACACACAAGCACACAGACATTCAGCAAGCTACTATGGTTCTCTGATGTGTCTATGATTAAACAGCAACTCTTCTGATTTTCTTTCAAAACCTTTCCCAAGCTAGCCCCTTCTTACCTTTCCCATATTCTTATATTTTACTTTCCATCACCTATGCTGATTGTTTCATGATTCCTGTCACAAGGCATTCTGTCTGCCAATTCCATAACTTTTCACCGGTTGATCCCCCATTCCTGGAATGCTCTTGCCCCCCCCAACTCCATCTCCTAGCATCCCCTGCTTCCTTCAAGTTCCAGTAAAAATTCCACCTCCTGTAAAATGCCTTAATATTAGGTCTTTCCCCCCTGAGATTATCTCTCATTTACCCTAAATTATATAGTTACTTATATGTTTCCTCCCTCATTAAATTGTGAACTCTTAGAGGGCAAAGACTGGATTTTTCCTTTTGTATTTTCAGCACTTGACACAGAACTGGAATCCAGCAAATGGTTAATAAATGCTTATCAACTTGAGTTTGTGTGTGGGTGAGTCATAGCTTCTCAGCCTTAAGAGACCTAGAAGGCTATCGACCTTACTAAGAATTCTATTCACTGCATAGGATTCCTGACAAATACCTTGCCTAGAGACCTCCAGGGTCTCACTATCTTCCAAGCACAGTAGATTCATTTTTTATAACTCTTATTGTTGAGATTTTTTCTCCTGTTAACTCTAAATCTGCCTCTCTGTAACTCCCAACTATGGTTCCTTGTTCTGTCCTCCAGGATCAAGCAGGATATACCTAACCCCTTCTCCCCATTCTAGAACTGTCATGTTCTGCTCTCCCTGACCCCAAATCTTCTCATCTCCATTTCTACTTTAATTTTTCCTCATATGCCTTGGCCCCAGGGTCCTCTGCCATTCTTTTTGTCTTTAGTACTTATGTAACCTAAAACTAACATCAAATTGTATCTCCCTGGTGTTTGTTTTCCTGGCATGCTTTAAATTTTTATTCTTAATGATTGAGCAGTTAAGCAATGAACAGTGTGTATAATTATTTGTTTGCTCCTGTCATCACAGCATCATTACACTGCTGCTAGGAAATATGGATTTTATCTCCTGCTTGAGCAGCATATGCATGCAAATAACTTTCGCGTATTTGTAGAAGGATATTAAATTCAAGTGCTCCTCCAGTGATTTAAAATGGATTAAAACTCTACCACAAAATGGCTTCCTAGATGAAGGATGAACTCTAGAAGAAGACAAAAGAAGATCATAGGGTCACCCTCTTTTCCCTATTCTGACACCCCTAAGGTGAAACCATGACAATGGCACATGTGGTCCTACTCTCATGACTCCTCTTAGTGTGAGGGCCTCTCTGGATTTATTTGGATGCCAATGGAATGTTAGACTCTTTCAAGACAGGCTTTTAGTAGAGTTCCTGTAATGGACTCAATGGCTCTTATCCAAGGACTAGCCTAGCCAAGTTCAGAGAAAGCCATCACCATATTGGCTACAGCAAGCAACTTTAGAAGCCTATCTACCAAGCCACAGGGATATTGTCACATCGGTAGGTTGAATATCCACATAAGTGAAAAAAAAAGTCCTTGAAATGTATTCTGTTCACTTCCTTTTTGCAATATTGATTAAAGGTGACCTTTCTAAATATCAGCAAAGTTAAATAGCTAGCATTCTTCTTATTTCTTCTAACAAGCATGTGAAGTTCCAAGGACTCTAGGTTTTTAATGGGGAGGGACACATGGGATCATCTAATTTAGTCCATTCATCTTCAAGATGAATTGAGACCTAGAATGGAGAAATGGCATGCTTAAGTTACAGAATTCATGTCCAAGGCAGAATTCAAACCCAGGTACCCTGGCTCCCAATCCAATACACTTTCTTATACATGTTACTATTTCCCTTTGACTATCTACCAACCTGCATCTTCCTCATTCCAACCATCAAAAATGTTTGTATCTTTTATTATTCATGTGTCACCAGTAATTTCCAAACACAAACTGATGCCAAGAGCTTCTGGTTACTTTTGACATTAGCCAGAGTTTGAACATTAGACACCTGAAATTAATTTGTCTGAGTCAGATGCACACAACACACTAAATTTACTTTGTTTGAAGTAGCTTTGTGGAAAGGGAGGCCTGGTTGGGATCCGGCAACGTTGGCAGATATTTGTTAAAAAAATTACTGTTTACTTCATGCATTTGCTTTGATAGGATCATTATTCTCCTTCCCCCAGAGATAGAATTGAGCTCTTTTCGCCCATGGCTGAATGGTGCCTGCCTGCTACTAGTATAGAAATATGGAGCTAGAATAGTTTGAGATACTCATCTCTGTGACAGAAACCGACATTTGCAGCTGTCAAAATCTATAATTTGCATATTGCAGGTCTATCATTGGCTTGATAGGTGAACCTCTATGGACTAGAAATGTTTGAGTCAATAGTTCTGCCACCCATGATCTTGTGTGTTTGGGGAAATCTGAAAAATGATTAAACTAAGAAAGTTAGATCCTAATTAGTATGGGGTTATGACTTGATAGTTACTTGTCTTTTACCAGAGTTTCTGGAATTGTCTAATGTTGATATTTTCACTATCCCAGTGAAGCTGTCAGTTAGTTTGAACCCCTCATCAATTGGATAGCAAATGTGGGACTCAGAGTCAAAGAAAAAAAATTATTCAGTTGTCTTAATAAACTCGAGAAACAATGGATTCTATTAAGGCTGAAACCATGTAGTTAGAACATCTTCACCTCTATAGAATTATCGACTCTACTTTTGTTCACTTTAAAAAAATCTGGGAAAGGGGTGGTCATGTAGACAGAGGGATTGACCTTTTCTTGTCTTGGCAAAAGGATTACTTCTTTTATGCTATGATGATAACTTCAGGAAACCCCTAATTTAACCTATTAATTGGAAGGGACTTGGATCGAAAAGACTCTCTGGCCCCAGCACAGTGTAATATAGAAAGCAACACCTTGGGAATCAGGAGAGAAATTCTGGTGTTAGGGCAAGCATCATAAAATGTAAAGCATGAGAGATACCCTCATGTTTAATGCAAATTCAGTTAAACAAAAGTGAGTGGAGAGGATGCAGAGAACTCAGAGAGAGTGGAGATCTTGAAACAGGAGGGTTCTTGGGGGGGGGGCAGAAAGAGCAGGCCACCAATCCTCATGGGCACAAGTTCAATGCTGAGTCTGCCACTGGGAAGGAGCTCACTTGGCTGTGAATGGCATGGTCATGAGGAGAGGAAGGCAAGGAAGTATTCATCCAAGCCTCTTATTTTAAGTACTTAGTTATCTTTACCAGCTAAAGGACTGAGGACACATAGTATGTGCCCACTTGATTCCTGTCACTGCCAGGAGACACGGATTCTAATACTGCTCTACTATCTGTTACCTGTGTGGACAAATGCTTTTTATTCTTAGGGGTCTCAGTTTCCTTCTCAATAAAAGGAAGGGGTTAGACCAAATGACCACTTAATTCTGGTCCAATTCAAAATCTACAGTCCCGTAATACCTTTCAACTTCTGAATTCTATGATCCTCTGAGCTACATGGTCGAGGATGCAATATAGCCTTTGGAATAGAGTAGACCTGATGTTAGTTGCTGTGACAAACCAAATGATCTTATTCCACTAGCACATACTTGGGGAACCTGAAGGAGCCTGAAGATGCCAGAATTAGCTTGAGCTAAGACTTGTAAAGAAAGCCCATAGAATTTAGTTGGAAGGCTCAAATTGCTTGATTGTGGGACAGTCAGCATAAGCTTGCATCTCATTAGCGTAAGTCCCTATTTGATAGTTGCCTCCATAGTAGCTGCCCTAGTGAATTTACATGAACCCTTTAGGTCTGGATGCAGCCTCCCCTGGGAGCTGTCCCAAGTACCAATACCACTGAAGGACTGACTGACTCCTTGTCACCAGGCTCTGCTACTTCTTCCTTGAGTGACTGGGCCTCATTTTCCTTATCTCCAAAAAATAAGGGGGCTGGACTAGAAGGTTGTCTAGGTCCCTTTTCCTTCTAAAGCTATAATCCTCAGTTTGAGATAACAAGTGGTTGTGTTTTTATGATATCCATTGTTTTACAAAGAAATGACTCTTTCTAATGACAAGCACAATAATAATAATAATAATAGTCACATATTCTTGCCATGCTTTAATGTTATCAGAGTGTTTTCCCTACAGCAACTCCGGAAGGCAATTATTCTAAGTTTTATTCTCCCACGTTATGGATGAAGAAACTAAGGCTCAGAGAAGCAGTCACTTGTTCACAGTGAGCAGGGCCTGCCTCATCAAGATTGTTAGTTGCCCAAGAGGGAGGACTGTGCTATATGTATTTATTTTCTATTGACCAGAAGGATCATATGGTTATAAAGTCAGAGCTGGAAGGGACCTTGGTATCATCAAGTTCATTTCATCCTAGAGATGTGGCAAGTGTGACCCAGGAAATGTAGTGTTTTTCCCAAGGAGCATATGGCAGACTTGGGACTGGAACCAAGCACTTAGCCTAACGCTAATCCCACATGGACGTCCATACCTGTTGAATGTGATCCGATGGAAGCAGCACGGTTCCTAATAGGGTACACTTGTCAGGATGAAGGGAGGCTTACCAAGTCATCTACCTACTGAGGCCTGATGAAGCCTCCTCATACCAGGAATCCTGAAGTCAAATGCGCCACTGCGGTTTTTCCTCAGCTTGTCCCTGAGTGTTGCTGTAACCTATATGCAGATATACTTTGTTCCAGACGAGGTGAAGCTTGACAAGCCTAAGGTATTATTTCCCAGACAGAGGCTAATGCATTCAGCCCATTCACGCTCACTCCCTTTTCACTCCATCTCCATAATGGAATTTTTTCCCCTCCAGGCTAGACTGCTAATGAGGGAGTAAGAGTCAGTCTATCATAAACCAAGGGAGAGATTGTGTGTGTGTGTGGGACTGACTTTGGGGGGGTATTCAAGTGTGTTTGTGGGTTTGAGTGTGTGGATGGGTATGTGTGTAACCATTATTAGGGGTTATTGTCTCCAAAGCAGGATGATTCACTTTACTCCCATTTGGGGACGTGTCTAGAAGGATCTCATCAGGATTCTAGCGAAATTTTTTTCCCCCAAGAGGAAGAAGGTAGCATTCTTTTGGTTCTCTCTCAGAAGAGCATGATGTGCAAAGCAACCTTTCATCATCCCCCAGCAGGTTGGAGGATCACTCAAAAACAGGCAACTGGTAAGGAGGGGCCGGATACCCATGGGAATTGTGGGAAAAGACAAAGTTGAGCTGGAGTGTGACTACTCTGGGCTCTGTTTCTGAGGAGGGGCTAATGTCTGGATATAAGGTTGGCTTTCTTTGGTGGCACTCCAATCTTAAGCTTCTGTTCAGTTTATGAGACCATGGCACTTGGACTGATTCATAGTTATAGAGTCTCAGAGCAGGAATCAGGGTCTTTTGAGATCAACTCCAAGCCTAATATTCTACAGCGGAGGAAACTGAGATTCAGACAAGGGGAGAGGGTTGCCCAAGGTTGGAGGACCTCAACCCTTCTCTTACTGTCTCATCTCACTGGATTCTTGCCTATATCTTTCCACAGTGGATCCACAGAACATGTTTGGGGGCCTTTCTGAAGGTCTGTGGGTGACTTTCTGTGAGTTGCAGGGTACCATATGGGCTAGCTGTCTATCTGTGAACTCTCTAGCTATATTGTTTGACTTCTTTCATTCAAATGCTTGTTACTGGTTCTATGAATTGCATCCCTTGTTCAGCACTGTCACATATCTTCTGAAGTTTCACTGCAGTACCAAATTTGGAGAACAGTACTAGCAATGTTACATGCTAGATCCATAGGAAGACTGGTTAGTTGCCATTTTTGTTTAGCATAATTCCTTTAGAATGGTCAAATTTCGATTAAATTCAAATCTAACCTTTCATGAGTTAAAATGGAGCAATAAACAAGTGGACAGAGTTGTAATTAGCTTTTTCACCTGGGGCAAGCCTCATAAAACACAACCTGCACAAGTTTCACAAATTATGACCAAACAGTATGAAAAGTAGCCTCAAATCAACTTTCTTCCAAGACAGACAGTATGGAGGGAGGAGATGGAGATTCAGGAGCACTAACCCTTGCTGGGAGCAGGGGAAATTGCTCACATGAGGTACAGCAATTGGTGGGGAGGAAACACACCATCTGGTACTTTCTCATTTTAACTATTTTTTTGTGCTAACTAAAGGCTCCTATCAGTTGTTTCTGTCTTGCTGAGGGAGTTTAAAAGCTGTCAGAGCCCACTAAAGTTTGGCACCCTGGGATAAGGCCCTATTTACCCTGCCCTAGTTGTATCCTCCCAAATAGGAAATAAATAGTGAACAAGTTTAGGTAGGAATCTTACTTTGTGCAGTCACCAAGTTCATAAGAGATGACAGTGTAGTGTAGCAAAGCACTCTGAAGGAGAGAGTCTCTTCCAACCTTACCTCCCAATTCATTAGCTGGGGCAGATGATAACATCAAAAGAATGTTCTGTTGTTGTATATTTTCTTGAGGAAATTTCCTGCCATATAATCGACCCTCTGCCCCCAATACAAGTCAGAAAATATAAGAAAAAAGACAGATTCCCTTTATGGGATTTACAAGAAATACCATTTCCTAATAAGGCATTGATTGATCATCACTCTACATTGGGGCAGCTAAGAAGGTGCCCGGTGACTAACTCACCCTGGGAGGATTTCTTCTTTGTGTAGTTGGTCTTGCTCAGAGGGAGGTGACTTTGTTCTTGATTTAGGCTTGAATGAAATGAAGCCGGAAATGGGGGATGGAGGTAGGGAAGGAAGATAAGGGTGCAAGTTCATTTATGCATTTCAGCAGTTGGGTTTGATTTACTCTTCCTTTGTTCAGTGGTACCCTAATACATGCTCTCGGCTATTCATGAAAATGGGAAAGAATTGTGCAGTTCTCCTCTGTATAGAAGATGGCGGCAGTCTGCACAATCACACAAAAATCATTATCTGGGACAGGACTTTTCTGAACTGGTCCCACTATCCCTTAGCACCTAAGGCATGGTTCTTCCTGATAGCAATCTTGCCACTTTCTTTTTTTTAATCTGTTTATTGCTACATTTATTTTTGGTAGCAAAGAGCCATCCCTTGGACCTGCTGTTAGTGCAGTTATGATGATCCTGGTATCGAGGGAGTTTAGTGCTGCTGCCTATAGTCCAAGCTTTCTGATGATGTTTGTCCATCATTCTGGAAGAATACTATGACATCAGGAAGGTGATGCCATGATAAGCACATGAATTGGGTGAGTGAGGAAGAACTGTGCTAAAATTACTATCCTCACTTTCTCTTCCAGAGTCATCTGGGTTCAGTGGCCAGATATGAATTAATATGACTGGAGATGGCCCTGGATGGGGGGGTAATCATGGTTAAGTGACTTGCCCAAGGTCACACAGCTAATATGTATCAAGTGTCTGAGGCAGGATTTGAACACTGATCTTCTTGACTGCATGGCCTCTGCTCTATCCACTGTGCCACCTAACTTCCCTCCCAGGTTTTCTAGGTTGTAGTGAGAGAGATACCCTGCACAGTACTTTGTCCATGGATAGCGTCATCAAACTTCCATTCCAGCTGAATATTTCATAACACAGTTTAGCTGGGTATATTTGCATTGGCTTGCATAGGGAAATAGTAAGAAGAAGTTATATGATATTGTGTTTTCAATAAAGACCTGGGTTCAAATCCCACCCTTGCTACTTAGTAGTTATGTCCCCAGTACAATGGAAGTATCTTGAAGGCAGAGACAGTTTCATCTTTGTCTTTATACCTCCCATTTCTGGCAAACAGAAAATGATTAATAAATGCTTGATTATTTGGATTGATCACAAGGAAGTCCTTTATCCTTTCACAGCATCTGATAGCTTACTAAGACCATGAATTAGAGATGAGTAAGGGAACTGCCTATGCCAGCCATATCTCAGGTCCTTAATGTTTTGGTGTGACACCAATGAATAATAATTATAAGGACAGTTCTCCAGCTAGCATTAGGTACTTCTGCACTTCTCCCCTCTCATATAAATGTATCCACTCAACTCTTTCTGAAAGAGGAGTTTTCCTATAGCCACTGTCATTCCACCCCCACTCCTAAGTGGTCAATCAGGCTATTCTCACTTGGACTTCTGCCTCAGGGCCACAGCACTTCCCCTTTCATTCCTTTAACCCCCTCAGTACTAGATCATACAATTGCACCAAGGTGCTCAATTTGTCATAACATAGATAAGAACTCATTTTCTTAATAATTACCTAGCTGTGCGCTCTTGGGCAAGTCACTTAACCCCCACTAGCTTGCCAAAAACATCTGTATACTGTAGTCACTTAACCCTTTGCCTTACAAAAGCAAAAACAAAAATAAAATCATTTCACTATGGTATGTCTTGGATCTATACAGTCCAACAACTCCTAGATGGAGTCAAATGTATGATCAGAAAAACAGTATATGTACTGAAAGTAGCCTTCAAGATCATCTGTTCTACCATCACTACTGATCAGTCATTCGGTTGTGTCCAATTTTTCACAACCATGCACCAAAACCTTCTATCCTCTACTATCTCTTGATGGCCATTCAAACTCATCTTCAGTGTTTCCATGACATTATCTATCCATGTCATCCTCTGCCATCTCCTCCTCCTTTTGCCTTCAATCTTCCTCAACATCAGGGTCTTTTCCACAGAGTCCTGACTTCTCAAAGTATTTAAGCTTCAGCTTCAGTGTTTATCCTTCCAGTGTCCTACCATGACCACCACTACTCATTTTATCAAATGATTTTACAGAGAAATAAATTAAAACTCAGAGAGGGCAAGTGAGTCACACAGGCAAATGAACAAAGATTTGAACCCAGGCCTTCTCATACTGGAGTAAACTGATCATCTTTACTTTTGTCCTGTTTCCTCTCCCAGGTTAACTCTCAGCAATCATGTCTTTCTGGAAATGAAATCTTTCTTGGTAGTCCCCTTGGTGAAACCATTCCTTCTCTTTAAATGGTTCTGATGGTCCTGATAAAATCAGTTGTATACAAGAGCACAGATTTAGAGCTGGAAGGACCATCAGAGATCATCTCAAGTCAAGGTCCTTAGTGTATAAAGTAGAAAAGAAAACACGAAGCTCTGGATGCAAGAGCATAGGGTTACAGTTAGAAGGGATCATAGAGGTCACTTTGTTGGACTTGGGCTTCTGAGGAAGCCCAGAAGACAATAAGTTGAGGGAGTGTCAGAATTCATTTTCAAACTCAGGTCCTTGTAGGGTTCCCTCTGCTTCAATGACCTGTCCCTCCCTGGTCTCTTCCCCATTGTCTCTTTCCAAAGCTCTGAATCGAACTCTACTTTTCTACATGCTCTGGTCCAACTGACTTGAGCATCTCCTCTCTTGCTCATCCCTTTCTGAGTGGGTTTTGAGGGTTCCTGGGATTTCTTGAAGTTCGCTCTGCTGGGGACTCCTGTAATCTCAGCTAGTTTGGCAGTAAACATGTGTTCCTCTGTTGGTCCCTTTCAATCAGTGAAACTTCTGCCAGGCTGGGAACTTCAAAGAGAAAAACCTCGAGGTCCCTGCCCTCAAGGTGTTTATGGTATCACTTGAAGGAATGATAAAAGGTATTTATTAAACACCTACTGTGTGTCAGGCCCTGTCTTAGTGTATTAGAACATTTTATCCTCATGGAACCCCAGGAGGGAAGTACTATTATGATCCTCATTTCACAGTTCAAGAAACTGAATCAGATAGAAGCTAGCAGTAGTCAATAATCATTTATTAAGCACCAACTCTGTGTTAAGGTCTGAGGATACAAATAAAAGAAAAAAAGAGAAAACAATCCCTGCCCTCAAGGAGCTTAAAGTGTAGTGGGAAATGTCAATACATAGAATAAAGCTAAAAGGGGAGCTGAGGGGAGAGGGTATGCAGGATGTTCTTAGAATGGACTACAAGCAGAGCAACTGATGGAAAATGAAGTTAACTGGAAAGTTCTGAGCCCTCTCTAACAGGAAAGCTTTAGGTGGTGCTGCAATGGAAAAAGCACCAATCCTTGAATCATGAAGACTTGAGTTCAAATACAGCTTCAGACACTTGCTAGCTGTGTGAGCCTTGGTAAGTCACTTTGCCCTGTTTACCTCAGTTTCCTCTTCTATAAAATGAGCTGGAAAAGGAAATGACAAGCCACTCCAGTATCTTTGCCAAGAAAGCCCAAATGGAATCACTAAGGGTCTAACGTGACTGAACAATGTTCCTCGACCCTGCAGCTCTCCAATCTGAGAGAATGACTTGCCTAGGGTCACATAGCTAAAAACAGTTTGAACTGGATTTGAACTCAGGTTTTCCTGACTCCAGACCCAGCTTTCTATATACTAGACCAACTAACTACCTAATTTACTTGAGAGACAACAGGGCATATCCATAATAGCAGAGAGAAGAAAGAGATCAGTCAACCTGAAATTGGACTGTCATAGAAGGCTTCATGGAGGAAGTAAGATTTGAGATAGGCTTTGAGCAGTGAATGAGATAGATCCAATTGAAGAAGACAGAGTCTAGGAGTCAACTATGATATGAACAAAATATGAAAGGAGCAAGAGTTATCTCAGCAGACTGCTAAGGAGGAATCTAGGAGGGAGACGAGTTTGGGAAGTCAGAAAGGAGGTGTCATGGAACCACTGTGAATCCAGGAAGAAAAGTCTAGACCTGTTGCATTGAGTAGTGGGAGCCCCTATACATTCTGGTGCTGGGTGATAGTGGAGCCACAGAATGGGACAACTCTACCAAAATGCATTTCCTCCCTCCTATGTTTTATTTAGGTTTTTGCAAGGCAAATGGGGTTAAGTGGCTTGCCCAAGGCCACACAGCTAGGTAATTATTAAGTGCCTGAGACTTGATTTGAACCCAGGTACTCCTGACTCCAGGGCCAGTGCTTTATGCACTGTGCCACCTAGCCGCCCCCTCCTCCCTCCTATTTTCTTCTGTTTTCCAAATATAGTACATCATCTCCCTGGCCATGGTATCTGGAGTGGATAGAAGAAGGGATCCCAATGCCGGGTAGCAAATCCTTCAGCACCCACTTCTAGCTCTTTCTGGGCTCAAGGGTAATTCTACTACTGTAGATTCAGTATGAAGAGAATTTGGAATCCTTTGGCTATTGAAGTGGAAGGGCCCTCAGATATCATCAAAGAAGGAAACTGAGGAAGGTTCGGGGTGGGTCACATAGGTACAGGATGAGGCTTAGACTCTTTCCAGTGTGCAATTCCACCTCCAGAGTTAGATGACTTGGGTATAAATCTCCTCCTTCTTCTCTGAAAGATATTGAAATATAATCATAATATAGCTCACATTTCTACAGAACTTATAAAGAAAATATTTGCTAAAACTTAAATAAAACTATGAGTAAACCATACCTGAGAGTGGTAAACAGCCTTGCCCAACCTCACATGATTGTTATATGTGGCATTTGAACCAAGGTCTTCCCTTGCTTCATGTCCTGAATTCTGTCCACCAAACCACAATACCTATAAGTTACTTCTCTACTCTGAGCTTTGTTGTCCACATCCTTTAAATGAGAAAGATGAGCTATATCAGTGCAGTTATTTCTGACTCTTCAGGACCCCATTTGGGGTTTTCTTGGCAAAGATAATGGAGTGATTTGCCACTTTCTTCTCCATATCATTTGACACATGAGGAAACTGAGGCAAATGGGATGAAGCAGCTCACCCAGGGTCACGCAGCTAGTAAATTTCTGAGATTGAGTTTTAATTTAGCTCCTTCTGATTCTGGGACAGGCACAATCCACTGGGTCATCTAACTGTCCTTGAATTATATCAGGAACTTTTCAATAAACTCCAGTAGTTCCCTGTCACTCAAGGTCTAAATAGAAAATCTTCTGAGATTCAAAACTCTTCATAACCTGGAATCTCCCCCACCCCCTGCCCAGAGTCTTCTTATACCGCACCCCCTCCACTATCTAGGGACACATTAGACCTTGCTGTCTCTTGCCCCAAGTCCTTCATTTCCAGATTCTGGGTATTTTCCCTGACTGTCTGTCCTCCATATCTATAATGCCTTTCATCTTCAGCTCTTATCTCCTGGTTTTCCTGGCATCTTTTGAGCCCCAGTTAAAATGCCACCCTCCTAGTCCTTTTCATACTAATTCCTTCCCTCTTTTCATTATTTCCAATGTACCCTGACTATTCTTTGCATACATACTGTTTTCACGTTGTCTCCCCCATCAGACTGTGAGTTTTTTAAAAGCAGGGACTGTCTTTGTCTTTGTTTGTTTATCTCAAATGCCCTTTAATTTTTACAAGAATAAGAGAAAATAATACATATTATATTAGGAACTGACAATCTTTTTGTAGCTGAGCTAAAAAATGAGTAGTCTGGTTCCAGAAGTACTGATTAACAGCATATTCTAGATTTCAGATAATTATACAGAAATGCCCGTGATTCAAATACTTGCATTTCAGAAAACCTTGCTCCCCATAAAAATAGTGAAATAATCATCTGAGACACAAAATGTCTTCTTGCCTTTCTTTGTGTCACTGTGGCTTAACATTGTGACTGTGGGTGCTTAATACATATTTATTGACTGGGGCCTGTGAACTTTTAAAGATTTATATACATATATATTATTAACTATTATTACAATAGAGGGGGTTTCTTTAAGTTTTGTAAAAGTCTTTCTTTGCAATCCTATGTATTTTATTTTGCAAAATTAAAAGCATGATTCTGACAAGGATCAAGGGGCATCCCCAGACTGACTGCCAAACAGGGCCAGGGCCCAAACAAGGTAAAGATCCTTTGGAAAGATGGTTTTGAAGGCTCTTGCCAGTTCTAAATTCAGGATCATTCCTTGGAGCCTCATGACTTTTTTAGTTTTCTAGCATCTTCTGTTAAAATAGAGTTATGATGTCCCTAGGGTGTCATCTACTTGAGAGCAGGGACTCTCCAGCATAGCACTTATTAGGTCCTCAATAAATAGTTGGTGAATTGAAAGGACAGAACCCAAGAAGAATCATATTTCTTGCTATCTCAGCCTTTCTAAACTAGCTTTGTCCTGGGTCCTAACCATCCAAAGACAGTGAGGCTCTTCCAAGACAAAACTTGGGGAGGGGGCACTGCAAAGTGGGGAGGGCTGTGGGATGATATGGCAGACAAATCTCCCAACCTTGTCCAAGGATCATCCCTTTGCTGAGTCTTCTTTGTGGCCACTAGCCACCCAACCATTTTCTGATTGAATGTTTGATTAACTGAAGGGTTATGTGTTTAAATGTGGCCTGGTTTTATTTGGCCTTTAATGGATAGCTCCTTGCAGTGATACCCTCAGGTACCTCAAAATGAATAAATGGCTAAGTGAGTCACCAGTCCTTGATACACCCTGGATAAGGGCACGTGACCTAAGCTCTCTGGCTCTGCCCACTTAGCCCAGCAGAATCCAATGATGATAAATTGAGTTTAATACTTGCAATTCCCAGGGAAGAAAAACATGCCACATTTAAATGGAAAACTACCCAGAGGGATGTTGGGTTGGAGTTGTTGTTGTTTCTGACTGGCAAACTCCTCCAAGGATGATTTATAGCAGGAAAAGAGCCAGCAACAAAATATCCAAAGCACAGACCTTGAACTTGTCTTCTGCTGTTCCTTTGTCAACGTTTCCTAAGATGTAAAGCTGACTGACAGGGACCTTGGGGATCATTGCCACCAAGTTCAAATCTATAGGCAAGGCCACTGAGGCCCAGAGAGGGGTCAAGGACTCGTAGCTTGACAGTGGCAAGGGACCTTAGAATGCAGTTAGTCCGGCCCATATAGTTCACATTTGAGGAAACTGAAGCCCAGAGAAAGGATGTGACTTGCCTTGGGTCACACAGGTAGTAGGTGGAAGAATCAGAATGCAATCCACAGTCAACTGACACCTAGTCTAATGCCATTCCCAAGGTACCATGTAGGGCCTTCTTTTTGGTTAATTTTTTTTATTATTATGACAGGAATGACCATTTCCATATGCAAAGAACAGAAAAAAGAGAATTGTATATGAGGCCATGAATGTCTATTATATACAGTTTCTTTTTTTCTTCTTAGATTCCATTGGACACAGTAGTATAACACTTGTCTATGTCCCCTTCTGAACTTCCTTCTGCCTTCTTCAATGCTTTATTTCAAACATTTCAGACCTTATTTTTTTTGCAACATTGTCACTGTGTCCCAGCTTCCTTCATAACTCTCTCCCCACCCTAAACCCCAGAATTTAAAAAACCTCCATTGTAGCAAATTAGTCAGTAAATCAGAATCACCCAAAGGATATGGCTACAAATGTCAGTCTCATTCTGCATCTATCAAGGGGTGGTGAGCATTGTGTGATACTTATAAAAAGGTCATATAACCAGCAAATAGCAGAGCCAGAGTTTGAACCCACATTTTTCTGACTTTGATTGAGTATTTTTCAGATTAAATTCCCTGAAATGAAATGAAGAAAATTGAGGTTTCCAAATCAGTCCTAAAAATTCTAGAAGTGTCAAAAATATAAGAGGTCCCTGCCCTCAAAGAACTACCTTCTAACAGGGAAAGACGATTGTGTATCCAGAGAGAAGTGTTTTGGTCTAGGAAGTCACTAAGAAATGGGGAATGGAGTCTATGAGAAGAGTTTGACAATTGATTGACAACCCCTTTCCAGGAATGATAGTTTTCATTTGATAAGTAAGTAAAAACTATTGGTTGCTTGGTCAGTTAATTGCATCTGAATCTTCGTGACCCCAT
This sequence comes from Macrotis lagotis, assembly GCF_037893015.1. Lineage (NCBI taxonomy): Eukaryota > Metazoa > Chordata > Mammalia > Peramelemorphia > Peramelidae > Macrotis > Macrotis lagotis. The sequence continues at coordinate 69,485,950 of NC_133666.1, forward strand.
TTGGGGTTTTCTTGGTACAATTACTGGAGTGGTTTGCCATTTCCTTCTCTACCTCATTTTTACAGTTGGGGAAACTGAGGCAAGCAGGTTGAAATAACTTGCCTAGGGTCACAGAGCAAGTATGTGTCTGAGGCCAGATTTGAATTCAGGTCCTCCTGATTCAGTGCTGGCCTTTTCTCTACTGTCCCACCCAGCTGAATAAAGAAAAAGGTTTAAAAAAGGGGTTAGAGAGGGTACTGCACACTTAGGTAATCTAGGAAAAGACAGTAGTGGTGTAGACCAAAGGATCCTTAGCTATAAATGAAAGTTAAGTTATATGACTTTTAAGATCTCTCTTTACTCTTAACCATATAAAAAATGGCTGATTAAAGGGTGAGGGGAGATGTGAGTTAGAAATGAGGAAGGAAGGAGGAAAGATTGTAGGGATGGGTGACAGGAGAGGAGGACGTGAGAAGGATGATTGCTGACATTGTCTGAGAAATGTACTCAGTGGTTTCTACACAAATCTGCTACGTGATGTGTTTTCAGGAATTATAAAACTCCAAGAGCTGAATTACCAAAGCTAACTACAAAAATTTCACAGTTAATAGGTGCTAAGAGCTGTTTTCCAGGCTGAATGCCAAATATACCTTCTCATTTCTTGTCATGTTACAGAACAATATCCCATTTGTCCTGAACTGTCTTACTAATAAATAAAGTAGAACACAGCTGCACCTTTCTTGGATGGGTTGGTGGATGAAGAATGAATGAATGAATGAATGAATGAATGAATGAATGAAAAAGCATTTATTAAGTCCTTATTCTTTGGCAGGAACTATTCTAAATGCTGGGACTGCAAATACAAGCAAGCAATACAGTCTGTGACTTCAAGGAAGAAAACATTATCAGTTTGAAAAACAGCTCATACAGGGAGTGGTGACCAGGGAATATATATTATCAATTCATTAACATAGCCTTTCTAGGAATTGAATGATTCCATTAGTGGTTTCATTACTTAAGATTGAAGTGACTCCTCCAGGTAGGAGGAGGTGAAAGAGCTAGAATGAAAATCAGAGGTGGTGAGAAGAGATGGCAGAGGAGAGATGGAGAAAGGCCATGGTGGATCATCTCAAGGTTCAGTCAACTGAGAGCACCTTCCTTTGAGGACAGTGATGGAAGCTGAGGCTAGGCTTTGGAGAATTGTGTCAAATGGTGACTAATCTCAATTGTGGAACCAGGTAGGATTGGTGCTAACAGATCAGAGCATATACTCAGTAGCATCAGATGCATTACACGAGGACATTGGAATGGATCAAGAAGGGACACAAGAGCTGTTAAGAAGCAAATTGTCTAGGCCCCAGGTGGCAGCAGAGGTCACCAAAAAGTATGAAACTTGAACAGAGAAAAAAGCATTCCCACATCATACACGTTTTTGGAGAACATAAATACCAGCATGTCTTTAGAATGTGTTTTTACTGACTTTCCATCTCTGGAAAGGGATATAAAAGTAAAAATTTCTTACTGATGACTAGTCACGGCACCAGAAAATAGTCTTTAATATCCGCATGTTGTGAGGGAAGTATTTTTCAGTGGATGGATTCCCTACCAGAATACACTGTGATCAAGGTAGAGATTTTGAGAGCAAGCTACTTAAGAAACATTGACCTTGGCAGGTATCACAATGACTGGAGTTACTCCTCATCATCCAAAGAGAGGTCCCCACAGCTGTACACTGTTGAACAGATTAAAAACTCTGAGACCAGGACAAAAATCTCAATAGAGTCAATAAATTTCATTGCTAGTACTTACATCCAGTTCTGCCACTAATGGCCACATTGGAGTGAAGACCATGCTGATAAGTATTGACTTGTGCTTGGGCAACTCAAATGAAGGCAATGGGCATCTACTCACATGTAGCCAGTCTCTCACTTGAAAGTGGGCATGGCTTCAACTCAGAAGAGTTATGACAGAAGCAAGAAGTAGTTTGATAGTATGAGTGATATCATATTATGATATATATAAATATATATATATATATATTATGATATTACAATACATTATCTAGTACTTCACCACCCACACAGAGTTCTCCTTGAAAAAACTTTGGCATTGGGACTCATAAATTAGGGACTAATGGAAAGTGAACCCATTCAAAGTTATTGAGAGACTGGGCAACTCACCAGTTTCCAAAATTGTCCTGGCAGGTGGAGAGAGGACTTTTCTGTAGCTAGTTTTGCCCGTGAGAGGGTTAGTTGGACTTTCTAGCAAGCAGGCGGAGAGAAACGGTGGACAAAGTGAACTTCCACTGAATTCTGGATAAAAATCTTGGAAAAAATCTGCCTGGCCCAGAAATGGGAATCAAAAGTGCTATTTCCTGCGAAAGAAACTGTATTATTTCAGGACTAGAACATTAATTTCTTTTTGAAATTCTTAGAAATGTTGCTGCAGAGATTCCTGGGGCATAATCTAACCTGCATAGCCCAGATAGACAGATATCTACTCTACCCTTTCTATAGTCCCAGGAATAAACAAGGGTGTCCATAATGAGCTTAATGGTCAGTGCCTATCAGAGATATGAAAAAAGAGATCAATCTGTGGCAAAGTACCTTAGAAATTGATCATACCACTCACCAGACTGTAGACAGAGTCTGGTATCAGGAAACTCTGATCTCAGATATTTACTTACCTATATGACTTTGGATAGGTCAGTTACTTGCCATTGGCCTCACTTTCCTCATCTGTAAAATGGGAGTAATAGCAGCTCCTACCTCCCAAGGTTATAGTGGGAATAAATTGAGAAAATATTTGTAAAGTGCTTCACCAACCTCAAAGTGCCATGTCAAAACTTGCTGTTATTATGAGATTGACATATGCTGTTCTGTGTGGATCTGGAGAAAGTTATACCCAAATCCATAGCCACACACATATGTGGCAATACCAGATACTGACCTTGTCGTGTGTACCTTGCATGTGATTGTGTGCTCCTTGGTGTTGTACCTGGTAAAACCACAAGCTGAGTATGCTTGTGATTATTGGCCTTGGTTCATCTGACTGTTCTCTTAGGTTTAGATTAGGGCCTGGTCTGAGCATTCTTTTTGTCACTGTGTTATTGAAGATGTGCCCATGTTTCTAGTTAGGTGGTATTTGTTTAGAGATGGCATTATTCTCGCAGCCATGGCTTGTGGGCTTTGTTATCGGTTGTTGTATACTATGATATAGCTAGCTCTAGAGGACTGTGTGTATTATGTCATACCTTAGGCATGTTGTCACTGAAACACGCCAGGTATCCTTAAAGCACATTTATTTCCTTTTTGTTTTTGATCACACCACAGGATGGTTGCCCTTGTCATTTTAAAGTGCTCATATTTGTATTGATGCTGTTCCAGTTTTCGCCCAGGTGATTTTTGAAAGCTAGAACCAAAAGTTTTAGCCCAGGGGAGGATTGTCACCCTGTTTCTCCCCAAGCCTGGGATGGTTTTGTGGAGGGAGAACTCTGCTGTTTGAATGCAAATAAGGAGGGAGATGAGCCTCTTGAATAGCTAAGAGAATGCTCATTGTGGCACCACATACTTGTACAAGGGATTTAATTTAGTACTTTGGAGACAGAAGTAGAAAGGGAAGTTCCAGGAAAGAAGAGACAGACATAAAGACAGAGACACAGAGACAGACACAGAGAGAGACAACCAGAGACATAGACAGACAAAGACAAAGACAAAGACAGAGAGAAAGAGAAAGAAGGTGGGGATAGAGAGACAGACACACAATGAGAGAGAAGGTAGGGGAAAGAGACTGAGAGAGAGACAGAAAAACAGAGATAGAGAAAGACAGAGACACACAGAAAGACAGAGACACACAGAGAACCTCAAAGTCAGAGAGACAGAAGAGAAAGACAGATAGAAAGAGGGTGGTGTAGAGAAACAGAGACAGAAAGAGACAGACAGACAGACAGAGAGATAGAGAGATCTTATAGGTATGCATGGGTGCATGGGTGCATGGGAGCCATCCCCATCATGTTCCCTGACCTTTGGGGCTAGCAATTCTAGAAACTGCTGTGAGTAGACCTCCCTTTCCCTCTATTTCCTAATATGGGCTGAGATCTTATTGCTCTTCCCCATGAAGAGCCATTTATTCTTGTATATTCTTTGTTATATCCTAATCTGTAGATTTCTGGATTCTATTTGCTATTTTGCTGAGTTACGTGGCCTTACTTGCTATTTGCAAGGGTCTCTCACCATCCTTCACATCACTCCATTCATACTGTATGCAACAAAGATTCAGTTAAAAGGGATCATCACTAATTTCACTTATGCTAATCTTTGGTATTCCTCATTGATTCGCCACCTCATCCGTGGGGTTGGGTTCAGTTTCGAACAAATCCAGGAGCATTTAGGGAAGGGGGAAAGAGAGCTGGGATGGTGAGAGGACCAGAAACCGTATCCTATGCACATTCGTTGACAGAACTAGGAGTATTTAGTCCAGAAAAGAAAACTAGTATTTGGGGTCACAAGATGGTGACTTCTAATTTGTGTGGAGGCTTTTCCATAGGAGGACTCTTTGTTCTAGACTCCAGAGGTAAAGAACTAGGAGCAATGGGTAGAAGTTGCAGGGAGCCAGATTTAAACACCGATGTAGATAAGAATGAGAATCTTCCCTAATGAGAGTTGTCCCCTTGTGGAATGATGGCTTCCAGAGGACCCTAGTGGAACAATTACTGGGCTAGGAGAGAGGAAGCCTGGCCTTCAAATCCTGCCTTAGATACTTACTGACTGGTCAAGTTTGTGTGACCCTGGATAAGTCACCTTACCTCTGATTGCCAGGATTGTTGTAAGGATAACATGTGATCATAATTTTAATGGGCCACGCACATTTTCACCATTGTATAAATGCTTCTTCTCTTCCCTTCCCTCTTTTACTCTAGCAAAGGCTAGATAATCACTTTTCCAGGTTTTTCTAGGGCACCTGGGGGAAGGGACGCAGGGTAGCTTCTAATAGCCCACCTACCTTGGAGAGGCTCTTATTCTTCTCATCACTAGCTCTAGTTTAGGAGTCAGCTATCTGCTATAGAATTGCCTTCTTATATAGGAAGCTGACAAAAACATTGTGGGAATGGGAAGCATTACCTTTGGCTGCCGTCAATCAAGGACCTCCTCGGCAGCCAGATTTAATGATCCAGAACCCAGGAAGTTCAATAAAATGTCTAACTCTGTTGTTAGACTCTGAATTCTACTGCTAATATATTCATAATCCCTTTTCCTGTTGTCATCTGCTCAGTCTTTTTACTAAAAAAGAAAGATGTCAGAAGAATTGTAGCTGAACAGAGAGAGGGCACAGGGTGGAAGGAGGAAAGGCTTGACTCACTTTTTAGTCAATGAAAATAGAGGGTTGGGAATGCTTTTAAAGAGCCAAATCATGAAGCAGGTCACAGAATTTCAGCCTAGAAAGGGTCTTAGGAATCACTGAGTCATACTCCGTCATTGAACAGAGGGAGAAACTAAGTCCCAGAGAGGGTGAGGTAGGACTCACCAGAGATCCCAGAGGCAGGAAAACTGGCAGGTCCAGGAGTCAACCAAGTTCCTCATTCCCAAGTCAAAATGCTTGCAGTTCAGTTTAATTCAGGAAAAGTCTAGGAAGTAGCCATGTGTCAAGGAGCTTACATTCTCTTAGGAATGTAATATGCCAACAGCTAGAGAACATCTTATGCAAATAAAGCTAAAGCATGAATATCTAGAAAGGTAGTTTTAGTAATGAATTTGAAAAGCTTTGGGAAATATCAAACTGCCCACTATACTCAGAAAATTAAAAAGAGTGGGGCTGCCAAGAGTTTGTCCCAGGGCATTGATACCCTTGCTGAGACATGGAAGAAGTGGGGGCAATGGTGGGATGAATCCTTATTCCCTGTAATAATGATAATCATGATCATCATAATAATGATAATAATGATGATGATGATGATGATGATGATGATGATGATGATGATGATGATGTTTGGCCTTCATTTTCAAAGAAGACCATGACATCAGGGAGGTGCTGCCATGACAAGCACATGAATTAGATTTGAATGGGGAGGGGGGCAGCTGTACTAAGTCACCAGCCTCACTTTCTCCTCCAGAGCCATTTGGGTCCAGTGGCCAGATAAGAATTAGGATGATTGGAGATGGTTCTGGATGAGAGGAAATCAGGGTGAAGTGACTTGTCCAAGGTCACACTGCTAGTAAAAGTCAAGTATTCGAACTCCTGTCCTCCTGACTTGAAGACCAGTGCTCTATCCACTGTGCTACCTAGCTGCCCTTCCCTTTAAAAAGTAGTCTGGAGACTGTTATTTTTGCTGCACCAGCACAATCCCTTGCCTTGCCCAGCACCAGTGTCCTGTTGCTATGATAACCCTCTCCCAGGGTTCCCTTTTTCCTCTGATCCCCAAAGAGATGCTGGCCATACTGTAGGAGCTAAGCCATCCCTTCTTCCAAGTTGAGTGCACCCATGATTGAACTGGCCACTGTTGTTGCTGCTACTTACCCCCATCCACCATGGACACAGATTGCACTCTCCTCTGTGCTCCCACTGCCATCACTGCTGCCTTCCCCCATTGAACTCTTCTCTTTTATTGCCTATTGGGTTGTGGCATGTGTTATCACTCTCCTCTCTCCCCAGGTGAAAAAATATTGACTATTCCACAGTCAATTGGTCAGATAATCAATCAGCAAGCATTTCTTCTGATCTCACTGTGTGCTAGAACCTGTGCTAAACTTCAGACTCCTTTGGAGACAAGGTTCTTGCTTTCTTTATTGGGGAAACCAGTGTGTTCATCAGTGACTATATACAATCTCAATTCAAAGTAACTGTGGGGGGTAGGGAGGAAGAGGAAGAGGAAGAGGCAACCAGCTACTGGAGGGATCACAGAGAAAGATCTGAAAGACCAATCCACTCCCTTCACTTTCCAGATGAGGAAACAAAAACCCAAGAAAGTTCCATGACTTCCTCTAGGTCACCGAGATGTGAAGTTAACCTACCACGTCTGGTTCCATGGAACTGGAGCTCAATGAAGAGACAGGGCTGTATATTAGAACTTTGGCCCTGAAGCTAGGGCAAAGTTGATGAGATCACCAAAGAAAGAGTATAGTCAGAAAAGAGTAGTAGTAGTAGAGACAGAGTCTTGGGAGTCATCTTGAGTTTCACAGCATGGTGGTATATAGGAAGAACCAGAAAAGGAGACTGAGAAGCAATCTGATAAATAAAAGGAGAAAGAAGAGAGAGTAGCAGCATAACCCAGGGAGGAGAGAATATCTAGGAGGAAATAGTCAACAGTCTGAAAGACCTCAGAAATTTCCCCAAGGCCATTCAATTCGGCAAATAAGAGAAGATCCATAACATTGGAAGGGCAGTTAAGGATGGCAAGAGAAGAAGTGGAGGCAGAAGAATAAACAAATTTTTCCTATGAGTTTGGCAGTGAAAGGGAGAAGAGCTATAGGACAACAGATAGTGGGGATGATAGGATCTAGAGAGGGTTTTTCAGAGTGAGAGTGGTTTGGGTATGTTTATAGTCAATAGAGAAGGAACCCATGGATTAGTATTAGAGAGATGGGCAAAAGGGGGAGGGGAGAAATCAACTGGAGAAGAAAAGAAAGGAGGAGATAGAAGGTATATAGAGAAGTTTTAGTATTGGTAAGAAGGACTGCCTCTTTGCCAGAGATTGAAATAAAGGAGGAGAGAGTATGGATTTAGAGGAGTTTTGAGATGTTGAGAAGGGAAGAAGAGAGGGGAAAACTCTGTTCTGTTTGATCCTTCATTTTCATGTCAGGATAAACTCCTCCTCTGCATCAGGGATGGTATTTCTTAGTAACATTTTTAAATGTGTGAAACGTTATGCAAGTATTTAAAGAAATTTTGAGTAAAAATCTGTATGACTTTGTATATGAACCTTCCTGTGTCTGAAACTTATTTTCCTGTGAAATGAAGAGGTTCGACGCAACTATTTCCAAGTTTCCTTCCCCTCTGAATATCATGATTTTGCTCTTAATCTCAAGGAAAAGGATTCAGTGTGGTGCATATAGGTTGAGGAATATGATGGAGGCTTGGCTGAGTTCTTTCCCTTGCTTTTATCATACCTTCTTTTTACTGTAAGCATGAAGACTTTCTCTTAAGATTAGGAGAAATAGAATTGGAATTGATTGGATTATTCAAATATAATTTTTTTAAAAAACCACAACCCCAAAGGGCATCTGGACATCTGGGGAATAAGAGTCACTTTGAATGACGCACTATTTTGAATAAAAAATATCAACTGATGGTGGTTTTACTGTATTCTGCTCTACTGGGCACTATAAAATAGAAATAGCAGATCATGCAAGCCTTTGAATCTTCAAAGTTGCCCTTTTTTTGGTCCTGCATTTTGGGTCCCACTGTAAACTGGGACAGAGCTTGAAAGGGAGTGCTATTAGAATCAAAAGCTTCATAATGGTTTGGAGAGAAATGCATTTGTGTCTTCTCCTCATCCATTCTTTTCAACTGAGTGTCAGTCAGCACTGCTAGAAAACACTCTCAACAATTTTCCCATATTGAAGAATTAGTCGTTCTCTGCTTGGCCCCAGAGGGTAGAATCAGAAGGAATGGAGGTAACATAAAAGATGTTAGACTTGATTCAAAGTATAAAAGGTATCCCAAAGTAGAATGGATGTTTTCAGAAGTAGCAGGCATCCTCAGCAGAAGTTGCTAAGCAAAGTCTGGATGGCCACTTGTCAGTGATGCTATGGAGGCTTTGGGAGGTCATTTATAGGCTGATCAAGCTCAATGATTAATCATGATTAAAATCAGGGATTCTTAAATCAGATTCTGTGAACTAGGTTTTTTTAAAAAAAACATTTTTGATAAAAATCTTATATATTTTATTTTATACAGTTAAACATGTTCTTTTGAGAAAAGGTCTTTAGACTTTACCAGACTGCCAAAGCAACTTGATAACAATTAATAATTATAATACTAGTATTTAAATGATGCTTTATGGTTTGCAAAACTCTTTCCAATATTATCTCATTTTAGTGTCATGACAGCCCCAGGGAGAAAGGAACAATTACTGACACAAACACATCTGGAGGATGCATTCACAACTCTGAAATTCTATCATTGTTTAGTTTCAAAGTCAAGTCTGTATGCTTTTTTCCAGACTTTGGCATAAGAGTGTCCTAGTTCTGAGACTTTGCCAATGCCTAAATGACTGTGTTAATCTATAGAAAGTCTTTGACATGAGGACTATGTGAACTATTTAAGATGTTCATGGAACAATATTTGAACTTTTTGTGTATCTTAGTTTGTATCTTCTGTATATGCACAATTTATTCTACTGCAGTTGGCCAAGACCTCATGTTGACTAGTATGAAAGTGTTTAATTCCCATTGGATCATTTATTGATTCTCAAACTAATGGTTGTGCAGGCCATCTGCTCAAAGTAGAAAAGCTCCTACTTGCATTCGTTGCCCCAACCTAGAATCATGTGTCTGATCTTCTCTAAGACATCTCATGATTTATAGAAACTCTGGTAACATCTCTGTTCCCATATGGCCCAGATTCCCCAAATCTGGATTTGAATATTGGCTCTGGCATAGTACCTCTAGGTACTAGGCCAAATAATTTCATTTCTCTGGGCCTCAGTTTTTCTCATCCTTAAAATAGGAGGAGGGAAATAGATGGTCAATAAGGCTTTACCAGCTCTTAGTTCTATGATCTTTTGGATAAGGCAACCTAAGGCTCTAGCTAAAACTCACATTTTTATTGGTTATATAACATTAAACCATTTTCTATCTAACATTTTAGCTCAAATTCATTTAGTTATCTGTTACCTAGCTTTGACAAGGGCCCTAAGGACATAATAATCTAGGGTATTAAATTACTTGTTTGTAGATACTAGAAGTTATGTAGGTATGCACTTAAACTTAATTTGTATGTTTGTATGTATCCATGCAGATAGACATATATATATTATGACCCAATGCCAATTACTACCTGTTCTGCCCCTTTGAATTTTCAAGAGTTGCCTGAGGGCACTAAAGGCTTAGTTGATTTGCTGAAGTTCCCACAGGCAAGAAATGTCTCAGAAGCAGTATCCGAACCCAGGTCTTCCTGATACCCAATGTGTCAATGTCCTATGCCATATGTCCTATACCAATGCCTTATGCCAATGTCCTATGCATCTACTGCACCCCATAGAATCATGACTTTCTAGTTTGAAGAACCTTAGAGAGTATTTACTTCAAATCTATCATTTTACAAAAGTAGAAAAACTGAAACCTCCTAAAGTTAAGAGCCTTCCCCGGGGTAGTAAATGGCAGAGATGGAACTTAAATCTAGGTCCTTTGATTCCCAACACAGTAATATTTCCATTATAGAGATGTGTATATTTCAATACTTCAATGAGGTATAGGCCTAAATACAGAGACACATATATGTAGCTATAGACATATATATAGATATGGATAGATTTCTAGATGCACTTAATTGTACATATAAAACTACTCACATTACGTGACTAGCAATATATTATATACATAATATAAACATGTGCCTTTCTTTGTATCTCCATGGCTTTGTATACCCTGGCTTTTTTTGGTGAGGCAATGGGGTTAAGTGACTTGCCTAAGGCCACACAGTTAGGTAACTATTAAGTGTCTGAGGCTGATATGAACTCAGGCCTTACTGACTCCAGGGCCAGTGCTCTATCCACTGTGCCACCTAGCTTCCCTATACCCTGACTTTTAGGGAATATTTAAGAAATGCTTGTTGACTGACTAATGAAATATATGTATGTGTATATGGGTATGTGGGTGCCCCATATTACATTAGAACTTCTCACTATACCTGGTTCAAGATGGAATCTTTGAGCTAATCATGAATATGAAAATATGACTTGGGACACCATCAGGTACAATCTCCATCAATATACCAAGCAGGAATCATAAGTCAAATAACAGCACTTTTCATTAAGACAGAATAGCAGAGTCAGTAACAAGGGAAGATGGATAAGAGAATCATTCACTATTAGCTCATCCAAAAATAGATGTTCAACCTCCTCAGAATCCTACATTGTGGAACTCAAATTCCTCAAGTTACCAGGTTTGCTTCCTGACTGAACCACCCATGAAGCATTTTGCTCCCAATGAGAGGCTGCACCTACCTTGGTGACTACCAGAGGACTGCAGTCCATGTTCTTTCCTTTCTAAGATGCTACTGCTATTTTTCTGCCTCTCTACTAAGCTGTAGCCCTTATTTGTTAGAGTTTTCCTTTAGTACCAAAGTTTCTTCAAAGAAAGCGTTAGAGTACTTTTGTGGAACCGACCACCCAATATACATGGGGGATGAGGGGATAGGACTGGGGAATAATCAGCACGTGACAGCTCTTTTATCAGTCATACCCCATCTTGCTGACTATAGGCAGCAGTTAAGACCTCTTCTTCAACTATATTTGCTTGGGATAAGTTCCCAGGGTCCCTAGGGCTAATGAGTCCTCTTCAACTTCCTTCAAGGCCCAGGTGTGTAGTTCCAGGGTTATGACCATTATACTGAGGCTTCAGTAAGTCTCAGGGAGGTACTTAGCAACACTGAAGGAGCGGTGTGTGTGTGTGTGTGTGTGTGTGTGTGTGTGTGTGTGTTTGTGTGTGTGTGTGTGTGTGTGTGTGTGTGTGTGTGTATGTCTGGGTGTGGATGGGGGTGTTCTGTGTGATACTAACCCCTAACTGCTATCTTCATTCCTCTCACAATATGGCTAGTCAACATTGTCACTGTACACAGGTGAACAGATTTTCTCTTATATCCTTGTTTCTCTCACTTACCCAAGCTTGAGTAATTCCTTGTACTGGATTTTTACCACCCTGAAAGTGGTGATAGCTAGCCTCAATGCAAAAATAGTATTGAGGGACAGTGCATTCTTGATGCCCTTCATTCTGACTTGGTGATGGCAGGATCATAGATAGATAGACCCCAGATTTAAGGAAAGTGGTTAAGCACAAACTCTTCAAGGCCTTGATCTTTGAATGATTAGCATGAGAAGAGTGACCTAGGTAAAAAGGGAGTTCATTGTCTTTTGCTGGATCATTTCACTCAGTCCAGGCCTGAGAAAATAACTCTACTTGCTATGTAGTTAAAACCCTCTAAACAACATACATCAGCTAATGAACTCCACTAAATTGGAGACCAAAGAGCAAAGAGAAGCCAATATGAAAGCACGAGAGAGAGAGAGAGAGAGAGAGAGAGAGAGAGAGAGAGAGAGAGAGAGAGAGAAAGCAGACATTAGAAATAGAACATTGGAATTTCTAAATATGGCCTAAGTGTACTTTCAACTTGGACAATCTATTGATTTAGTGGTCCCCAAATTAAATCAAAATTTCATTTTTCATTTCAAAAAATCCTTTTCCATTTAGTCAACCATGCATGACTTCACTTGAAATACCTTGTTATCCATTATAGGTTGGTGTAATATAATGTAATTTACAGATTGGCCTCTGAGGACATGTTAGACTGTTAGGATATTTTAAGATATTCGAAAATGACATTTGTGACCAGAGAACCTCTCTATATTCATCACTAAGATAGCTACTCAGAATACCTTGATTGACCTTTTTTAAGTCCTCTAAGTCTATGCTCAGCACAGGAACAGGATGATAACCAGGAAGAAATCAATGTGCTAGGTATGTCTCTGCTGACCTTATCCAGGGAAGTAGAGAAAGTTCTCCTGATGGTTCCAGTGCTCTTAGGGCTTTTCTGTGCTTTCCTTCTAGGATAAGGTGTTGAGTTGATCCCTTAATTTTCCTGAAACTGGTATCACTGGACCTACTTCAACTCCAAGCAAATAAAAGGGCTTTGGTGGGCACGTTATTGTGTTTCACCACATTGCCCTGTGATCTTCCCTTGGACAGTCCTATGTGGCCACCCAGTCTGCTCTTCCTCCTCCCTTCATCTTGAATCTTTCATCCATCTACATTGCCAACTCTGTCAACTGATATCTTTCCTACCTCTTCTCTTCATGTGAACTAAGTAACATAACTTGAGAGATTCAGAAGCCGAGACATAGAGACAGAAACAGAAATACAGAGATGGAGAAGTGGGAATGTGGAAGAGACAGACAGAGACTTAAGGTCTGTATTCTAGACCAAAGTCCAGTACTCAATTCATTGTGGGACTTAGGCCAAGTCTTTAATATCTTTGTGTTTCTATTTCCTTATGTATAAAGACAAAGAGTATCTGAGCACCCTGCTACATGGGTGTTTGGAAGCTTACCTTCTTCAGAGGAGAGTTGAAGGATAAAATATTTTATAAATTTCAATGTACTAAATATGAGTTGTAAGATGAGATCATAGCAAGAAGCAATGGCACACAGGAAAAAGGCACTAAACTTGGAGTCACGGAATCTGGGTTCAAATCCCTGTCACTCTCTGAGTAATCTTAGGCAGGTAATTTTATCTCTCCAGTCCTCAGTTTCCCTTTCTGTCAAATGAGAGTTTGGAGCAGACAGCCTCTGGATTTCCTTTTAGATCCTGTAAGCCTATGGTGAGTATACATTTTAAATAATGATGCTTATTGACTGAGAAGAAGAAAAGGAAGAGAGCCAAGCAGACCTAGACCTAGGTGGGAATCTCATGTCAATATCTATTATCACATGGCCCAGTCTTAGCTTCAACTGAGTCTAGACTGGACTGCAGAGCATGGTACTAAATGGTTCATGTCAATCTGTTCATGCCAAGCTTGTGTTCTGAAAAGAAGATCCACTGGGTGATTGTTCTGTTGCACAAAATGTCAGTTCACCAGAATGCTAGTGCATGGCCCATAGACTCTGAAACCACCAAGAATGGAGGCCAAACTATATGAGACATCCAATATACTCTGGTTGGTAACCAAAAGCATGCAACACAGTCGATCAAAATGCAGCAAAGACTCTTGTCCAACAAGGTAGCATCCATGAATGTATGAAGATCATATAAGACCCCATGATGGATACAAGCATTCAGTTTGTTGAACCAGTTGCCAAATGGCAACCTAGAATGAGACATTAAATAAATGCTCTCCTCCCCAAGTCAGGTGTGTGCTGTGGTCCTAGAAGGTGTCCTTCACAGAGATCAAAATCCAGATTGCCAAAATTGGAAGGGTCATCCAAGTATTCCTATTTGAAGATAATATTATTCTGAGTTTCTCAATCTTCTTTCTCATGAAATACACAACCACCCAGAAGAGATCTGCCTGGCACTTTGTAAATGGCAACTCTTTGCCATAAAAGATATATGTTGCCCAGACTTCAACATGGGGGGGCATCAGAGCAAAGGTCTTGGATCAACTCTAAAGATGGGCAATGGAATGGTGAGGGGACTGGACACAGCATTTTTGGTAAACCTAAGTGACTTGGAATCATTGCAAAAGTCCATTTTTAGAAACTGTATTCTTACAGTAATGTTGTTTTATTATTATGAATCACAGAATATCAGTCTCCAAGGACAAAATTTGACATGGACTCAGAAATTTCGTGAGTATAAGGCCACTAGGGAGTGCCACACTGGAAAAGGCACTGAGATTGGATTCAGGAAGACGGAGTGGCAGGGTATTTAATGTCTATGTGCCTCTGTCTATTTAGCTATAAAATGAGGAAGTTAGGTTTAATCATCTCTAATGTCCTTTTCACTTCTGACCATATGAAGGAGATGGAGAAGGAGAAAAAGAAGAAACAACTATTTACACAGCATTTACTATGTCCCAGACACTGTGCTTAGTGCCTTACAAATATTATCTCTTTTGTTCCTCACAGCAACCCTGGGAAGGAGTTGCTGGTCTTATTCCCATTTTAGAATTGGAAAAACTGAGCCGCACAGGTTAGGTAAATTGCCCAGGGTCACACAGCTACGAAGTGAACTGTGATGTAAAGGATATCATCCAAGAAATGTCCGAAGGACAGCAGATGGATGACGATTCAAATGTGGCCCTGGGCCCCCTGAGCCATTCAAAGACCTCCAAGGAAGAGCTAGTAGCACATTGGGCAAGCAGGTGTCAGGAAAAGAAGGTGTGGAGAGGCAGGGATTCACACAAGAAGGAAAAATGCCTGTACTCTCCAGATACTGAAGGAGAGTTATGTAAGTCCCACTATGCCCAAGTGGGCTTCAACTACCAGTAATTACAAGAATAAGACTTCACATTTCAACAGGAGTTAAAGTTAAAGGTTTTTAAGCACTTGTCTCTGAATGAACCTCCTTTTCCGGGGCAGAGGGACTGAGGTTCAGAAAGGTTAAGTGACTTGCCCAAAGTGACATTGCCAGTAATTTTAGATTTATGATTTGAATTCAAAATCCCTGATTTCAAATTCAGAAATAAGCTATTGTGACATTAGGATCATAAACCCAAAACTAGAAGCCAATTTAAAAATTGATCCCCTAACTTTACAGATGAATTAAGTGAAGCATAGAGGTTTTATAACCTGCCAAGGCAAGTGGTTGAGATGGAATTTGAATC
This sequence comes from Macrotis lagotis, assembly GCF_037893015.1. Lineage (NCBI taxonomy): Eukaryota > Metazoa > Chordata > Mammalia > Peramelemorphia > Peramelidae > Macrotis > Macrotis lagotis. The sequence goes on from NC_133666.1 coordinate 69,501,403, forward strand.
CACATCCAGTGAGTGTTCTTCCAATTGCATCCTGGAAAGTGTGTACTAAAGCAGATAAAGTCTTCAGTAGTTAATTGATAAATGAGGACTTTTTAAGTGCCTATTATGGACCAGGCACTATGCTAAGTTCTAGAGATACAGAATCAGTAAACAGCACCTTCTTTACCCTCTGGGAATCAACATTCTAGTGGGGAATAGAGACAACATACAAATAAAGATGCCCATACAGGATATAATCAATGTAAATGGGAGGGTAATGGGTGGGGTGGGGAGGCAATGGAGATGTGTGTAGCTGTCTCTGTCTCTGTCTCTCTCCCCCTCTTTTCCTCCCTCCCTTCCTCCTCTTTCCCTCCATCCATTTCTCTCCAGAATTCTTAAAGTATTTGTAGTTTAATGGGAATGAGGGAAGGAAAAAAAGGTGTACCCCACTTTCTTATCTCATATGGTCCTTGAAATTACCCCCACTTTCTTCTCCTTCCTGCCAGTCTCTGAAGATGAGACCACCTTTTTATAGCCAGGGCCAATCCTTTTCCATGTGCCCTTGATCCCATTCCATTTCATCTTCTCAAGCTGATGGTCCACATTATCATCCTTATTCTCCTAATCTTCAGTCTTTCCCTATCTACTGGCTCCTTTCCTCCTGCCTATAAATATGCCTATCTCCTCCATCCTTAAAAACGAAACCTTCCCTAGAATGGAGATTAGGCCATCCCTGATCCCCCACATCTGAGCTAGTGTTCTCAATCTCTCTCTTTCTCAGGAAAAATTCTTTGAGAAAACCTTCCATCTACTTGGTACCTCCACTTTCCCTCTAAAACCTCTGAAGGAAGGATTCTGATTTCATCATTCAGCTGAAACTACCAGCTCCAAAGTGACTAGTGATCTCTTAATTGGCAAATGTAATAGTCTTTTCTTCAGTTAGAAAATACCTTAGTTTATCTGAAATGTAGAGTATCAGGAGCAGAAAAATATGAAACAAAGCTGAAAAGAAAAGTTGGTACAAGATTGCGGAGGACCTTTGAATGCCAGGTTCAGGATTTTATGATTAACATTTGATTAACATTTGGGAGCCACTGGAAGTATTTGAGTAGAGGAATGACCCAGTCAGCAAGACATGAAGAAGATGACTCAGTTGGCAATATGCAGGATGGCTTTGAGAGGAACTTTCCAATAGAAACAGGGAATCCACTTAGTAGACTATTTCAGTAGTCTAGGCAAGAAAGTATAAGGGCAGTGAGAGCAGAAAAGGCAGGGCATTGGACAAGATGTTAGAAATAACTGGAATCACTAAAACTCATTGGGGATGGGTGTGGGCATGGGCGTGGTCAGGAGAGTGAAGAGGCAAGGATGATTCCAAGGCCCTGGGGCCCTGGGATTTGAAGTGTGCCCTCAACAGAAAGAAAGAGGGCAGAAGAAAGGGCAGGTTGGGGCCAGGAAGATGCTGAGTTCATCTTCCCACTGTTCTTGGTAGGCCATATGTCACTGTGAGGTTAGCTGAGATTGGGAGAGTTTGCAGTGGGGTCTCCACTCTTTATGAAGGCCATGTTTTTACTGGCTTTCCTGAGTTCTTTCCTTGGCTTCTGGTAGGAGTATGCCCTGGATCAATTTCTTCATTCCTTCCATTTGCCTGGCAGACAAGACACCACAATCAGAAGGGCATGGCAGTTGATCCCCAGGCCAGGAAGGCAACAACTAGTGCCAAAAGCCCTAACAAGGGCAGGAGCCTCTGGTGCTCAGAGGCTGCCTGTAGGCAGTGGAGAAAAGCATAACAATTTCAGCCTTCTGGACTCTTAGGAGGCTGGCTAGTTTTCCAGTGGTGATTGAGTTGTGTGTTTTGGAAGGAGGGTGAGGGAGTGAGCCAGGTGAGAGCTTTCCCATCCAGAATGGGGCAGTTCCAAGGGGTCCAGTCACCCTGGGCGTGGGTATTTGTATTCCCCTAGGTTGTGTTCCTGGAGTCCTAGGACCCCACATGTAATGAAGGGAAGGTTAGAATGACTCTGGGCTAGTCAGTTGGCAAACGTGTATTAAATACCTGCTGTGAACCAGGCACTGTCCTGATGTCAGTGACAGCTGAGTCCCTGTCACCAGCGCTTTAAGTTCAGCAAAGGGCTTTGATGAGTGAATGCTTCATTCACTCTTCATATATGGGACTGGGCTTGGGGGCAGGGGGGAGATAGAGGGAATAACTTGTCCTCCATTAAGGACCATAAACAAAAGCTAATGTTTACTTCAGTCCAGAACCATTTTCATACTCTGTGTCTCACAGGATTATAAAATTGGAAGAAGTACAAAAGACCATGTAATTCTCCATGTATCTGACCACAAATCCCTGTATCTACAACATTCCCATCCAACAACTGATGGTGTGAGAGCTACATTTAGAGGTTCTCCTTACCACAAGGCCATCACCATTGTTTCTAGGTCTGACCTCTGGAGCCTAGCAGAACAAGGCTAATAATCTCTCTTCCCCAGGATAGCCTTTGGGACTCTATTACACCGTGGGTGGTCTGTTTTTCTCCCCATATACACCCCACCCCAGCCCAAGTCCATCCTTAATCTTCATAGGCCAAAGTGGTTTAATATTCTGATTGTCCTCTTCTGGTCACTGTTTAGCTTATCAACATCCTTCCTAAAACATGATGCCAGAAGAGAATCCCCTCCCTTGTTTTAAACACTTCCATTCTCTTAATAAGACTTCCAACTTATTGTCTTAGCTTCTACTAAGGCTGCCATGACACAGTGGTGAATTATAATGTGTCTGTAAGTCAACAAAAAGTCCAGTCTTTCATACAAACAATTGCCTAGCTATTCTTCCCCCATCTTTTTGTTTTTAGGTTTTTGCAAGGCAAATGGAGTTAAGTGGCTTGCCCAAGGCCACACAGCTAGGTAATTATTAAGTCTTCTGAGACTGGATTTGAAACTAGGTACTCCAGACTCCAGGGCCAGTGCTTTATCCACTGTGCCACCTAGCTTCCCCATCTTACCCCAACTTGTACCTGGACAGTTGGTCACTGGAAACCAAGTATAGATCTTTTCATGCAATCTCATTAAAGATCATCATTTTAGGGGCAGCTAGGTGGCACAGTGGATAGAGCAACAGTCCTGGAGTCAGGAGTACCTGAGTTCAAATCTGACCTCAGATACTTAATAATTACCTAGCTGTGTGACTTTGGGCAAGTCACTTAAACCCATTGCCTTACAAAAACCTTAAAAAATAAAGATCATCATTTTAGACTTAGCATCCCAATACCATCATCCAAAAATGTTCTCTCTAACATTCTCAACTCTTTAACTTGCATTTGTGACAAACATGTTTCCTCTTCCTCCATCCAAGTCATTTAAAAAAATTTTGAGAAGCATGTGCCCAAAGAAGAGATCATTTGGACATTCCATTCTAATTAGATTTTCACATTCCACTTGAATTTCAATCCCCTCTCTACATCTGTTCTATCTACAGATTTTAAAAAAACAGGTAAAAGAAGCCATTCTTTGCCTCATTTCTTACTTAGCCTTAATTACTCAATGGAAGTTACTTCAGACAGACCTGGAAAAGACCTTAGCTTAAAAAAAACCTTCATCCAGGTCCATTACCAGTCATCTTGATCTATATCTGGCCACTGAATCCAGATGGTTCCAGAGAAGAGAATAAGGCTAGTGCCTTTGCACAGCCACCCTCTCACTTAAATCCAATTCACGTGCCTGCCATGGCATTACCTTCCTGATATCATAATCTTCTTCCAGAATGAAGGACAAGCAGTGGACAAAATGAACAAATTCTTTAGGTTGTTATGCAAATAAAATAAAACAATGTATGATTGAGGGTTTTGCAAGTTAGCAAAGACTATTTTATGGGAAATTATGATTGTTTCCATGTTAACTTACACCTTCTTAATTTGGAAAATTTAAACCATTCACATTTTTTAGGTTAAAATTATCTGTGTCCTTTCCTCCATTAAATTATTTCATATAATCTGTTTTTTTCTTCTCTTAAGCCCCTGCAGTTTGCTTTACTCATATTAGTTCAATCTCAGTCTTTTCCCACGGATTCTTTCTCTATTCACTCCATTAACCTGACCAATTCCAAATTCCTTGAGTTTATTTTTGCTGTAATTCATTTTCTTTTTTTTTCCTTTCACCTTTCCATTTCCCAAGTCAGAGAAGAGGATGTCCATAGTGCTCTCCTGCTTTGTTAATTGTTCCATTATAAGCAGGGGTCAATCATCTCTAGCTAGAGGGCGTCTAGCTAGGGTCTGCCTTCCTGTTGTTGTAATTAAAAATATTAAACCACAAGCTTACAATTAAACCATTAGCTCACCAGCCATAGGGAAAAAAAGGTGTGGGTCAAAGGCCATAGTTTGCCAACTCCTGATTTATCATATTTGTTTCAAAGCATTGATTTCTTTTCAAAGAACTTTTGTTTCTGGCCTATTTTCTATCCTTATTTCTTCTTTTAATTCTTTAACTGCTTTTCTGAAGCATTCTAAAGATTCTTATAGTTCTTCATTGTAATTTCAGAGGCAGCAGGAGTAGGGGTCTATTAAATTTGTTTCAATGGTTTTGCTTTCCTTCAGAATGTTATAATTTCTTCATGGCATGAGATATGTTCATTTTACTTACTCTATTATGTGTTCATTATTTTTCTATTTTCTCAGACACTATGCTGGTTTTTTATGTGATATCCTTGCCTTCTCGGTCACCTGTTTTACTAAAATCCCTTCCTTCCTGTACCAGTGTACATTGGCACAGGATCAACACTGTAGTGCCCCTCTATCCTGACACACTCTTTCCTTCTGTCTTCATGTCCAGGCCTGGACCGAGCTGTGATCTTCCTCCATTCAAGGATCTGTGTCACTGCCCAGTGGAAACTCTAAGAGCTACTGGCAAATTCTTCTCAAGTCACACAGGACATGGTGCCGAAGGTCAGGCAATTGGTGTTCCTTGGGTAATGCTATCCATTCCCTTCTCCCTTTGCCCACCTCCCTCCCAGGTTCTGTGATCTAGTAATGCAGCTTTCTGCCATTTTTCCAAAGAGAAATTATCTTATAGAGACTTGTTCCTTTCTCTTCTTCTTGGAATTGTTTTTATTACTTTTTCTGGCTCATTTCTTGTTTGGAAGTAGAAAGAGGGAACTGGGCTTAGAAGCAACCTCTCTCTCTGCCCTGCCTATCTGAACTCCAGAACATTGTCCCTTTTCCCAAAGACAATCCAATCTGATCACCTCCCTCAGTTGTATTTTTTGGCAAAGTATCATTCAACTGGATCTAAGCTGAAGTATATTTTCCCTAGATCAAAACTAGCATTTCTCTATTTCAGAATGCAGAGAGAGAAAAACAGAAGGCTTATGATGGTCTGGGGAAAGGAGAGTCTAGATTAAATTCACCTAGCTTATTATACCACTAGATCTAAATGATTTTGAAGAGTTTTCTTGAGTATTGGTTCCCTTTGTTTTTATATGGTCCTGGGAAAAATTGTGTAATATCTTGAAAGCTGGTTTTTGAAGCTTTGAGGCTGGAGCTTCAGACAGATGGCTTTTGAATTCAGTGGGTTCTCTGAGACAGGGATTGTTTGAAAATTCCTTTGTATTCTTCTCTCCCTTCTCCAGATTGGCCGCCCACCCAAGCTGGCTAACTGTGGTATTGTTGTACTCATTCCTAGAACATTTGGAATGATAAGTGTTGGTTTTGGTGCGAGCTTCACAGACATGTGGCTGGTGCTTATTCCTTTATTAAAGGATAATCACGAGGATGGAAATGAGGTTTTAAATATTTTCCTATGGTTTTGTTCCCTCTGTTAAGCTTCCCTGGAACGGTCACACAGTCATTTTCACGAAGAGGAATTAAACTGGGATTTAATTAAGCAGCTCTTTTGAACTTTGTAAACTGCAATGATGAAAAGGTCTAATTATTTCCTTAGTATTTCAATTAACCATCTTTCTAACATTCAATAAACTTTGTAAATCTTGATTTAGGATAGCACCTTAAAATTAAAAATGTGTCTGCACATTTAGTTGAAAAATAATGGTTGACTCGGAGCTGGTATATCGAAGTCTAGACGTCGCTGCTGTGATATATCATCTTAATACATTCCTCTTCTAAGGGAATGGTGATGGGGCCAGCCACATGGGATCTGATACTTGGGGCCTTGGCACAGGAAACCAAGCAAGGATTTCCTGAATGCCTGCTCTATGCCCAACCCTGCTTTAGGTTCTGATGCTAATGTCAAGTAAATAACACGGTCCCTGGTCACTAGGAGCTTACAGCCTAGTTTGGCTAACCAGACTAATATAGATAAAACAATAGCAAATGAGTGAAGACAGTGGTGTGAAACATTGTAAGGGCTAACTTTTCAGGAAGGCCAAACAATTGCAGGTTAGACAGTGGGAGGAAAAGGAGGAGGGAAAATGACCTTTGAACGATAAAAATTATAGGGACTGATGGTTTCATCAGGTATAAATAACTTCCAAGCACCAGAAAAACAACCAAGTTTAGAGCGCATCTGGATTTGACTTGCTGATGATACGTATGCTCAGATAGGTGAAGGGGCTTTATTCTCCTTAGAGAGGGCCCACCTGAATAGCCTGCTCGCTCCAAGCACAAAAAGACTTTGATAGAGCAGTTCTGGGTCTTGACATACCCACTGTCAAGTGGGACATAGTTAGCATTTTAGAAAATGCTTGTTTTCTTATATAGGCAGAGCTTGATGACTTTTGTTTCGGGGTCCTGTCCATGTCACCAATGCCAAGGTCTCAAGCCCAGAGAGGTTAAATGACTTGTCAGAGATCAAACAAGTAAGAAAGCACAGAACTAGGAATCATACCCAGTTCTCCTGATTCCACATCTACCACCAGGTATCTAGATAACTCTGTGCTAGGGACTGGGGATCCAAAAACAAAGAACTAAACAATCACTGTAACTTGCATTGAGCTTAACATTCTTTCTTTGTCTCCCATAATCCCCCAGGAGAATTTGCTTTTGTGTTTTTGAAGAGGATAATGAGGGAATTGTTAATGGTAAAATTTTTGGCCAAGGTCAAGATTAAGGAGCTGGAATAATAATGTTGCTGATGCTTATGTTCATCCTCTGTGGATCCTTTTGTTACAAGATTGTTGTGATATAAATAAGTCATAGTGGAACAGGTTTACTGAAGGTGAACTCTTCTTTTTTTTTCTGAAACTCTTAGGTAAAAGAGAATGCCAAGTCTGACCCCGTAACTGACTGAGACTGGTCTACTCTTTGGCACCAAAAGACTCTTGTCAGGAGAGATATTGCTATATTCAATCTTATACTAAATCTCCTCCAGAAAATAGTTAGTCTTTAGATTCTGATCTAGTATAATATTCCATTGTCCCCTCCTAATAGAAACCTCAGTGCCACTTTGCCCTCTTCCCTGGTCTTTGCATAATTGGGAACCAACTGAGTTGGGACATTGATATTCATTCCCTTCTCCCTTTGCCCACCTCCCTCCCACGGGCTTCCTAGTCCTTTAATGCTGCCTGGTATTTCCAGTCAGAGCAAGAAGGAAACTGTTAAACTCATTCACAATGAGGAATTAGGGACTTAGAGTTCATCTGGTCCACATCCCTCATTTTGCAGAGGTGAAAACTCAAGTCCCGAAAGGTTAAATGACTTGTCAGAGATCAAATAAGCAACAAAGCACAAAACTAGGAATCATACCCAGGTCTCCTGATTCCACATGTACCACCAGATATCTAGATAACTCTGTGCTAGGGGCTGGGGACCTAAAAACAAAGAACTAAACAATCACTGTTACTTGCATTGAGCTTAACATTCTTACTTTGTCTCCCATAATCCCCCAGGAGAATTTGCTTTTGGTTTTTTGAAGAGGGTAATGAGTGAATTGTTAATGGCAAATTTTTGGCATGAGTGAGGAAGAGAACATGTGGTGGTGGTGGTGGGGAGGGGACATGGCACAAGTTGCACCATAGCCAACATCTGTTCTGCCTATGAGGTTAACCCCATTGGTGGACCCCAGAAGTGTGACTCAGTGTGATGTCACAGAACAAATGTCTCTTTGCCTCCTGTGCTTATTGTAGAACACAAAATGCCAAATGCTGGTGATTATGGTTCCACATTTAAATAGACAATCATGAAATCACAAGTTTATGCATTTTAATCATTTTTATACTCACACTGGGGTATTCATACCTAGATTATTTACTGGATTAGCTTGGGCTTTTAAATATATACCTTCCTATTTATTACTATAAATCTGGGCAAGCTGATATTTATATGAAAATTGTGCTTGGATATCCCAGTGTGCTTTGTTTTGCAAATTTAGCATTGCGTTAAGATAGTCTTTAAAAAATTCCATTAGCTCCTTTTCCAATTCAACTGTCTACAAATCACATAATAAAATACTACAAGTTAAATAGCAGGCTCAAAAAAGAGCCTTTCCAGAAAAGAAGTGGAAGAAAGGGTCCTAGTGGAGATGCCATCTGCCCCACAATTAGCTTTTGCCCTTTGGAAATCAATAAAATGAGCCACATTTGCCATTGAAATATTGGAGGTTGGGAGAAGTCAATTTCCACCTCACTACTGTATCTCCTGTGACAGAGAGCTTTAATTCTTTTGACCGGCAACACTCCCAAACTCTGTTAACTTGCTGATCAGTATTTCCCCATAACTGCTGCTACTGGGGCATGGATGTGGAGTCGGGGGACTTGGAGGCAACTACTGGCTCTGCCTCTGTTAGTAGCATGGGAGTGTCTCAGTCACTCCCTTAGTACATGCAGTCCAGTTCTACCATTTTACATGTTAGAGTAGAATGTTGAGGAAAGAGACCCCAGCCAAATCAGAGGTCTGATGACTGCACAATAATTTTTAACAAAGTTGAATGGTAGTTATAAGAAGACATTTTTGATTGATGTGGGATCTCATGTTTGTGAATACTTCCCCCAGTGGCACAGGTCATAGCCTATTCATCCATGCAGTTGGATGTACTTTTTATTTAACAAATGCTCTCTGTACATTCTCTCATTTCATATATAAGCCCTGTTATATAGAAAGTCTAAATGTCACTATCCTCATTTAGGTGATTATGAAATTGTGACACACAGAGATGCTGGAACTTCCCAGAGGTCCCACAGTTGGAAGAAGGCAGAGCCAGCAGCTGCCCCCAAGTCCCCTGACTCCAAATCCATGACATCACAGCTGCCTTTTTAACTATGTGCAATGGGCTGCTGTCCCAGAGACCATTAGCACATCCTGTCCTCTATTGGTAGAGAGAAATGCTGGGCATCCCTTTCACAAGGAAGGCTCATCCATCTAGCCAGGAACAGAGATCATTGTTTCAAGTCAATGCAATAAATACTTAGAGCCCAGTTCTCAGGTGAACATATGTGGGCTATTGCCCAAGCCCAGGCCTATAGTCTAACTCACTGAATCTTAGAAACTAGCTGATCGACCTAAACAAGAAGCTCTTCTCCAGCATGAATGACAAGTGATCATTCATTAAGCCTTTGGTGAGATGGCTCCCATCTCAAATAATAGAATGTCAGCCAGAGGGGAAGCCATCTGAAGCAACCCCTCATCTCACATCAAGGAAACCAAGCCCCAGAGCAGGTCAACAGAGTTACCCAAAGTCACCCTGTGCCTATTGGCAGAATTTAAAACCATCTATCTTAATTCCCATGACTAATTCCAGGGTCTCATTTAGATGGACAGGTGTTGATTCTAAAGGACAAATAGCAAGAGGCAAGCAGAGGAACTTCTCTTTACCATAGAGCAGACAATAAATGTACGTGGCCCACTGTCTCTATTTGGTTGCTTATATTGTCTCTTTGGAGTCTTAATAATATGCCATATATTATAGTATAATGTATTGTTTTGGATTATATCACATCATATTTATTATATATTGCATTATATTTGTTATATTGTATTATATTATGTTATGTATATGATAATATATAATATAATTATATTATAGCTACATATTTATATAGCATAACACAATGGACTATACTATATTGTGAATTGTCTTTTGGTCCTTTGTTCTCAAAGAAGACCATGACATCAGGGAAGTGAGTCCTTGCATTGGATTGGAGTGAGGGGGAACTGTGCTAAGTCACTAGCCTCACTTTCTCCTCCAGAGCCATCTGAGTCCAGTGGCCAGATATGGATCAGGAAAACTGGAGATGACTGTGGATGTGAGGCAATTAGAGTTGAGTGACTTGCCCAAGGTCACATAGATAGAAAGTGTCAGACCTCCCATCCTCCTGACTCCAAAGACAGTGCTCTTTCTACTGCGCCACCTTGATGACGATACTATGTTATATTATAGTACTATACTATACTATATTATTTTACATTATATGATATGATCTATGTTATGATCTGATCTGATAACTTTGAAGTTCACCCTATCTCATTTGTTCTTTTCCTGTCAGGTAAGTGCTACAAATATTATTCTCATCTCTATTTGATAGGAGAGGAAACAAAATTCAGACAGTAGTAGGTGATCTTTTCAAGGTCATACAGTTAGCAAGTGTCTCAGATTGGGATTCCTCCCTAAGTCTTTATAATAATGATCACTAGATTTCTATAACCTTGTAAGGTTTGCGAAGCACTTTACATGTGATTTCATTTGATCCTCACAACAACCCTAGACGGCATCAGAGGATTGAAGTGACTAGCCAAAGGTCACACAGCTAGCATCTGAGGAAAGATTTGAACCCAAGTCTTTCTGGTTCTGGCACTTAATTCACAATACTGTGTTGCCACTAGTTTTTGTGTTTTGTTTTGTTTTTGCAGTTTTTTCAAGGCAATGGGGTTAAGTGGCTTGTCCAAGGTCACATAGCTAGGTAAATATTAAGTGTCTGAGGCTGGATTTGAACTCAGGTACTCCTGACTCCAGGGCCGGTGCTCTATCCACTGTGCCACCTAGCTGCCCCTTGCCACTAGTTTTAATATTTGGTTTGGATATTTGCCATCTCAGTCAGGGTTCTCTCTCCCACTGATTATAAGGGTATAGCTTTTAATTCTGACATATCTACATTTCATGTGTTTATCTATCCCCTAAGCTGAAGGAGCCCCCTCTCCAGTCTGCCCACTTGGAACTTTCCTTGTGCTGGTCTTAGGACTATTCTCATTGCATGTTTTCACTTGCTCCTGGAGATACAGTTATCAGAGCAACACCCAGAATTACCTAGGGTGAATGCTCAAGGGTCTGTGGGGGGTGGTTTGTCATTAAAGTCCCAGATAGAATTCATTTGCAATCTCCATCTTCACTTTATAGATTGTAATGGATGTCTACACTCAATGACTGAATAGTCAGTATCCCTGAGTTCCAGTCTGGTTTCTCACTAATGTTATGTGACCCTGGGCTACATTTATCTTTCCCTAAGATATTTTTTCCCTCCTTTACTTATACATTTATTTTATTGTGGTGGGGGAAGGAGTAATATTGGTATGGTAGGGCTGGTATAGTCTGGATTTCATTCCCAAAAGACCTGGGTTCAATCCTGTCTCAGACACTGTTTGTAACCAACCCTCCCTGAATAAAGTAATTTCACTAGTTTCACTTCACTTTCCTCTTCTACAAAATGGGAAAAAGAGTTCCACATCACATACCTCATTGGATTGTTATAAAAATCAAATTAGAGAAGACCAATTAATCAGTCAATCAAATATTCATTAAAAACCTCCTATGTATCAACCCTTGTGCTAGAAATGGAGATGCAGGGACAAAGAATAAAACCACCCCTTGTGAACATAAAGTGTTATGTAAATGTCAGTTACTATTACTATTTGTTCTTTTTAATGAAGCTTATTTCTTTTAAAGGAACATTTTTCCTAGAACATTTCTTAACTAAGGCTACACTTTGCTTAGATGTTATAAAGATATACTGAATTTGGTTTTGTAAAAGCCTTATCAAGGACTGGATCCTAAGCTTTATCCTAGCTCTCTGTTTTTTCTTCCTGGTAAGGATCTACCTCCCTATTCCATGAAGCCAGACAGCTGTGGGAATTACAGCCTAGCCAGGAAAAGTAAGCACAGGATCATAGGCTGAGAGTTGAAAAAAACACTCAGAGACCCATCTCGTCCAACACCTTCATTTTATAAATAAGGAGCTTGAGACCCAGGGGGGTGGCTTGCACAAGGTCATGTAGCATCTTTTAGTGACACAGCTGGCACTTGAGCCCAGGTCTCCAGACACCTAATGCAATCGTCATATAATTAATACTTCCCTGTTTTGAGGGAAGATACAGGGAAATATATTAAAATAATAATAATAATAATAGTAATAAGAAGAAGAAAAAGAAGAAGAAGAAGAAGAAAAGGAACAGTCAATCTTTAAACCTGCATTAAAATTCATGCAAAAATTTCTCCATGCTGAGTGTTTTTATTGATCAAAAAGCAATTGGTAACATGAATTGACTAGAGTATTATGGTCCTGCTCACTTTTAATCAGGGTCTTCAGTTCTGAGGCTACCAAAACACTAAGCTCATCAGATGGATCTGTAAATTAATCAGTCCATTCAGGGAAGAGAAAAGCAGTTGTGTGACAGAATGGATTGAATTGATAGCCTCATACAGGAACATCTTTAGAGCTGAATTGGTCAACAAGCTGACAGATTTAGACCTGGAAGGGTCCTTGAAGATCATCCAGTCCAATCCCTTCATTTTACAGAAAAGGAATTTGAGGCACAGGAAGAATAAGGGACTTGAACAAGGTCACACAGCTAAAAAGTTAGTTCCCTGTCTAGGTAGACTCCTGGGCCCATAATGACACATTTTTGTAAGGGGAAAGCTGCCATCTAAAAGTCTGTCTTTCCCCATGAACAAAGACTTTGGTAGGAGTAAGAGAAAAGGAAGTTAGAAGGGTAAAAAGGAGGAAATGAAAGTGAGAAAAAAGCTTTAAATAATCTTAAATTTAGAGCTGAAAGGAACCTTTGAATAGATGAGGAACCTAAGGCCCAAATGAGAGACAGGGTATAAATAATAACTTACTGTTAATAGTACTATAAGAGCAACATGGGGACGATGATCAACCTGGATGGACTCGCTCATTCCATCAGTGCAACAGTCAGGGACAATTCGGGGCTTTCTGCAATGGAGACTGCCAAGTGTATCCAGAGAAATAATTGTGGAGTTTGAACAAAGACCAACGACTATTCCCTTTAATTTAGGAAAAAACCTGATATCTTATTGTCTGATCTTGCTCTCTCTTATACTTTATGTTTCTTCCTTAAGGATATGATTTCTCTCTCATCACATTCAGCTGAGATCAATGTATACCATGGAAACAATGTAAAAACTAACAGACTACCTTCTGTGAGGGGTGGGGGGAGGGAAGCAAGATTGGGGGGAAATTGTAAAATTAAAAATAAATAAAATCTTTTTAAAAATTTTTAAAAATTAAAAAAATAAAAAAGACCAATTTAAGTGAAGACATCCTTTAAAGTCAGCAGCCTATATTTCCTTCCTGTTATTTTCTTAATTAACCAGATCTGAAGTATCTGTGATGACAGATACATGATTATGCCATGTAACCAGACCAATAAGCACATGAGAAACTGATAGATTATTTTCAATTCTAATAAATGAGCTGCAATCATGAAGGACAGAGGACAAGTTGTCATCTTCATTGACTCCTTTTTTTTAGTCAAATGCATTCTGGACCATATGGAAATATGTCAATTAAGGAGACACTTTAATTGCTTAATCAAGAACTATTTAGGACTTTATTAAAGTTTGCATCAGTCCTCCAAGCTGAATATTTACTGAAAGATGCTGGTTTGGAGTACAGAAGTTGGAGAAATGGTGGGTGGGAAGAGAGAAGGATTTCCAGGGGAGAGGATGTGTGTAGAGAGGAAGGAAATAACAAGAGCCAGAGGTAATTTCAAAGGTGGCATCACTTCACAAGAGAGGAATGAGTTATAGCAAAAGAGGTTGGGAGAGATGCTGAAGGTATTTTGGTGAAAAAAAAATCATACTTGTTTTCTTCCCATCCACATCTTCACTCCACCTCTCCACCCTTATAAGCAATGAAATAAAACACCTGCTGTTTTGACATTTTTGACATTCTTTGGGGGGAAAAGAATAATGGAGCATCACAGAATCTCCAAACAGGTATCTCCCCCCAACAGGTGGTCAGTTCTGTAGCCTCTACTTGAACACCTCAAGTTAAACAGAATCCATCACTTCTAGTGACAGTCCAATCCCACCTTTGGATTATTTGAAAACCTTTCTGTCCATTAAACCTGAGTTAACCTTTATTTATTTCTCTATTCATTACTCCTAGTTGGACTCTCTAAGCAAAAAAAAAAAAAAATGTCAAACCTCAATTCTACAATTTAGTTCTTCAATTTCTTTAAGAGAACTGGAGGAGACTCTTTTCTAGGTTAGACATTTCTAGTTCCTTCAATTGATCTTCTCAAGGTCCTTTACTTTTCATCATTTCCTATTCTCTGGTCATCTCCTTCTTGATAAATGCCTTCTTTTATGCAAATTATAACTACTATGAGGTTCCCCTCATATCTATCAGATTGGCTAAGAAGACAAAAAGTGAAAACAATCAGTGCTGGAGAGGTTGTGGGAGAATTGGTAATTAATGCATTGTTGGTAGAGTTGTGAACTGATCCAACCATCCTGGAGCGCAATATGCCCAAAGAACAATAAGATTGATCATACCCTTTGATCCATCAATTCCAATACTAGGCCTATATCCAGGAGAAATCATAAAAAAGGGACCACTCCCACATGCTCCATAATATTCATAGCAGCTCTTTTTGTAGTGGGAAAGAACTGGAAATTGATGGGATGCCCATTAATTGGGGAATGGCTGATCAAGATATGGTATATGAATGTGACGGAGTACTATTGTTCTATAAGAAATGAATAATAGAAACTGATGCTGAGTGAAGGAAGCAGAACCAAGAGATCATGGTACACATTAAAATAAACATTGTGAGTTGATCAACCTTGATGAATTCAGCTTCTCTCAGCAGTTCAGAGATCTAGGCTATTCTTAGGTGACTGGCTATGGACAATACTATCCCCATCCAGGGGTGGCTAGGTGGCGCAGTGAATAGAGCACCAGCCTTGGAGTCAGGAGTACCTGGGTTCAAATCCAACCTCAGACACTTGATAATTACCTAGCTGTGTGGCCTTGGGCAAGCCACTTAACCCCATTGCCTTGAAAAATCTAAAAAAAAAATACTATCACTATCCAGAGGAAGAAAAATGAAACAAAACAAACAAAAAACCATTTCAGAATCTGAGTGAACACTATATTCACTTTTAAAATTTTCTCTTATGTATTTCTTTTCTAATTAGGATTTTCTTTCTTTTCCCTTAATCCTAATTCCTTATACCGAAAATGACTAATCTCTAAACATATTAAATACAAATGTGTATGTACAATATTTACCTGACTTTTCACTGCTGAGAGGAGAGGGATGGGAAGGGAGGGTGGAAGGAAATTATGTAACTTAAAAATATGAATATGCACGTGGATGAATATTGAAAAACTTTCAAAATATGTAATTGAAAAAATAAAATAAAATATCAATTGGAAAAAAAAGACAAATTCCTTCATTTTTCCTCCTCAACTCAAGTTTAGAACTATGTTTTATGATTGAATCAATTGTGACATTGTCCCTGGTTGGGTATGTTCATCTAACTATTTTTGTCCCTACTCACCATCTTGTTTCCATCTTTGCCAATCTGGGTTTGATATGAAACCTCAGAGGTATTTTGACTTACATTTCTATTATTAGTGATTTAGAGAAAAGTTTTTATAACAATTTTCAACTCTTACTCACACGATATAAAAGACTACCCTGGCCTCTCCCCAGACAGCTAACTCTGGAGTTGAGGGTAGGGAAGAGGTCTCACCAACTGCTTTCTTATATACTGATGGACAATTAAAACTGGATTCAGATGAATTCAATAAACATTAATTAAATGCATAAAAACAATTTTCAATTCTTTTGAGAATTGTGTATTCATGTCCTTTAACCACTCATACATTGTTGTGGTTCTTATGATGATGATGTTTATTTTTCATTCTGGAAGAAGACTATGGCATCAGGGAGGTGATGCCATGAAAAGCAAGTGAATTGTATTTGAGTGAGGGGGTGCTGTGCTAAGTCACCAACCTCACTTTCTCCTCTGGAGCCATCTGGGTCCAGTGGCCAGATATAAATCAGGATGCCTGGATATGGCCTTGAATGACAGACAATTAGTGTTAAATGATTTGACCCAAGTTCACACAGGTCAGATTTGAACTCAGGTCCTCCTGAATACAGGGACTTTTACTCTACCTCTCTCTGTCTCTGTCTGTCTTGTCTGTCTGTCTGTCTGTCTGTCTGTCTGTCTCTCTCTCTCTCTCTCTATCTCCCCCCTTCTATCTCCTCTCTCTCTCTCTCCCCTCACTCCTCTCTCTGTCTGTCTCTGTCTCTGTCTCTGTCTCTCTCTCTCTCTCTCTCTCTGTCTCTCTCCCTCCCTCCCTCCCATATATATATATATATGTGTATACATATATATATATATACATATATATATGCTTGTGTGTGTATATATACACATATATTCTTATATATTTGTTTGTCTATGCATTTTATCTGTTCTTCTTACCTTTCTATTTTTAACTAGTTCGACATCGTTTTCATGATTATTTCTTTATATTATTCTATAATAGATGCTGCTGTTCTCCTTTCTTCCTCTTTTTTAAAAGTGATTTCACTTTCTGTTTCACTGAATCAATAAATACCTCTGTAAAGTATCTCCTTAGTATTTTTATTGATTTAGCACTAAATCTCTGAATTCATTTCAGTGTATTGTCATTTTTATTTTATTAGCATTGTTCAATGGATTGAATATAAGCTATTAATATTACTTCAAACTATAAATGCGTTATATAAATATTGATAGTGATAGCAGATTGACTCCTAGATAGTTATATATAGTTCTTAATTACCTTTTATGTGATTTACCTTCCTTTTATTTCTTTTATTTTGTTGTTGCTTTACAGAAATGATGATGGTTTTGAGGCTTTACTTTGTATCCTGAAGATATTGTGCCAATTAGTATTATATAGATTCTCTGAGTTATTCTAAATAAAATGCAATAATGTCTGAAAATAGGGGTAGTTTTGTATTTTTGTTATCAATGTTTATGCCTTTATTTTCTTTTTCTTGTTTTATTGAAATCCTTTGCATTTGTGGAACCAGGTCAAATAATAATGAAGAGAGGGAGATATCTTTGCTTTACCTTTTGTATTTATTGTAAAAGTTTCTTATGTTTCCTCAATCCAAATAATGCTAGCTTTGTGTCTTATAGATATCTACTTTTTATATTAAAAATGATCCCCTGATGCTTATGTTTAAATGGATTCTCATATTCATGAATATTGTACTGTACCAAAAGGATTTCCTCTAACTACTGATCTGACTGTTTAGAATATTTTTTTCTTTTTAATATCATATATGGCATTATTTTTCTAATGTTGAATCATCCTAGCATAGTTGGTAAAAATTCATGTTGGTTATAATGAATATTTTTTGTATATATTTCGGTAATCCCTTTTTGTATCACTTTTAGAAATCTCAGTTCAGGAAGGATAAAATATTGAATGGGAGAATGAACTGTGTCTCAAGTTATGAGGCCAATCCTGCCTCTTACCCTTATCATTATCATTTGCTCCTTTTAAGGTCATGTTATGACATCTCTGGTTCTATGCCCCCCCAATCACCCTGATTACTGACTTATTTTCAACGTTTATCCATCCCTGTTGCAAGGGATGGAAATTACACCCTACCGGTCTTGGTGAAGATAGTCTCCAAATGTACAGATTTTCCCCAACTGAAATCTAGTATACATGCAACTGTAGAAGTGATGCTGGGTGTTATGAACATAGGAGACATTGTGATTAAAAGCACATTTTGTAATCTTTTACACTGTTAAAATTCTGTTTGTGCTGTGGGGAAACTTCCTTTTGAAATTCAGTCTGATCTTGACCATGCTGTCATTGATGAGTCAAGCTTATGCAGGCCTGACAATCATCTTACACAGGAAATGATGTGTTGGACTCAAAGGTCATGTGCTTTGGGACAGGAAAGATCATCATGTAACTTCTTATTGGAGAATACCTAGAGCTAAGTGCTGGACTTCTACCCAAGTGCCACCCTTGATCAGCCCTCTAAAAAATATATTTAGGTGCAGGGGCCCAGAAGAGAGAGCACTTCTTCTCTCTTCTTTCTCCCAATGAAGATGGTAATTTCTCTCTTCTCTTTCTAAGCTGGTGCCACATGCTCCCAGCCAAGGTCCACTGTAGAACCGTGGGTCTCTTTGTCATGTGACCACACTTGCTGGAATCTAAGTCAACCCTTATGGCTGTTTCTCCTTTCCCTCTTACGCTCAGCTCAGTCAAGTCTGATTGCTTCCCTTATTCAACCTGTCTTCAAGCAACTTACTGTCTTTCAAGAAAAAAAGTTTTAATCTGTGAGCCTGGCAGGCTTGTAAAATAAATCCTGAGCTGTTTTACCACTCCAGGGCTAGATGTAAATTCTTTCACTTGTGAGAACTCTGAAATCTAAATTGGTGACACCAATCTCTTGGGCAACAAAAGGAAAAATATCTGTCTAGTTTTTAATATTAAGAAAATGTTATTTGTGCCTGTGTGATATTTTCTGAGGGCTCCCTCAGCAAAATGGCCCCTAAACAATTTTTCCTCCTATTGCTCAATGTAACTCTATGATTAAATGTAAATTCACCAAGACTAGAGCAACCTCAGCTCATCCCTCTCCTTCTCCTCCAGCTTCCTGCCTCTGAAGACTTCCAAAAATGGGTACCTTATCTCAATCTCGTAGAGGGAGAGTGCCCCTTTTACCCACCTTTCTCTGACTCTTCAGTGCACACGAAAAGCTTTTATAGGCAAAGCCTATATAAGCCTGGCCTACACTCCCCTCAAGACCTGAATCACTGGAGCCTGGGCCCTTAAATTTGTTTTCCTTTATCTCTTTCCTTCAGTCATTGTCACCTAGACCTTTGTTTTTCAGTCTGTCCTCAAGTAACTTTTTGTCTTTCCTGGAAAGTTTGTCTGTGAACTTTTTAGGCTTGTGAAAAAAATCCTGAGCTTTTCCAGCTCCCAGGGCTAGTTGGGAATTTTTCACTTCCAAAGAACTCTCATCTTTATGGTGGCAACACCTATTTCCCTGTCATAAAAATGTTTTTTGGAAACATTTATGCAGGCAGGGAGCCTAGGTGTGTGAATCTCTGGGAAATGTGGCTCTTGAGTTGCTGCTTTTCATCCTAGGAGAGGGACTGAATGGAGCAAGTACTGCCCAGCAGGAGTGGTTGGAATCTGAGCCTTTGGTTTGGGGTTATGTAGGGAGAGAGTTTGCCTGTATCATCATACAAAGAAGATGGAATGGAGGCTAGGTTTGGCACTGTGGATTGGACTGTCCATATGGTTTGAGGCCTATCTGAATAAGAGGGAGCAGGGAAGGGATGGAGCAAAAGGCCTGAGACTTGGGGTCCCATTTCTCCTCCCCTCCTCTCTCCTTTTGACTGGATAACAGCTATTTACTCCAATGTTTCTCTGTTCTTTTAAGTTTGCTCATAAGTCCTGATTTAATTAGCACTTTAAAACTGGCTTATCCTAGCTTAAAATGATACTCAAGAATAACTGCTTATATATATTTCATTATTTGGTAACAGGGATGGGAGGGCATGGCAAAGGAAAGACAGTGACTCATCCATATATACATAGGGACAGAAGGTTCAATTCTTCGTTTAAAATGCAAGGATTCAATCCCAAATGGCCCTCAGAGAAAATGAGAGAAAGCAGCAGTGTTTGGGATTTATTGATTTTTTTTTCTAAATATCTCATTGCAGCTCAAATGTATCCTTGGGCTAAGGTGAGTCAGTTGCCATTGCTATGTGGGTGGAAGTTGGGGCCCAAGTCTTCCTGGTTTTCCCTTTTCTCCAAAATCCTGCAGTGAAAACTCTTCAGGGGTAGAACCAAGAACTGTGACTCAGGTAAGACCTGCCCAAGGAAAGGAGAAAAGAAGTGGCTGAGTCTGGCAGGTAGCATTCAACTTTCTTCTCCGAACAAGGTCACCACCAAGTGGGATGTAAGGACCAAGTCTTTACCATACACATCCACCTCTCTGCTCATGGGAATATATTTCCAGTGCTGTCCTAGGAAATAGCTAAGTGGCTTAGTGGATAGAATGTTGGACCTGGAGGCAGGATAGATCTGAGTTCAAATCTAGTTTCAGACACTTTCTGTTTGCCTTAATCTACTCGAGTAGGAAATGGCAAATCATTCCAATATCTTTGCCCCAAGACAAAAATCCATTGGTGTGTCATTGACCACAGGGTCACCAAGAGTCAGCCTAGGCACATGTAGAGAACAGTGAAGAAGATCAAATCATATAATTAGGCACGTGGGTCCTGTTTCTTGACATAGAATATACGCTCTTAGAGGGAAATGGCCAACTCATTTTTGGCTTTGTTTTCCTAGCACAAGTTCAGTACCTGGGATGCAACTGATGCTTGCTTGGTTGGCATATATGGTTTTATTTTTCTAATGATGAATCATCCTAGCAAAGTTGGTAAAAATTCATGTTGGTTATAATGAATACTTTTTGTATATATTTCAGTAATCCTTTTTTTGTGTCACTTTTAGAAATCTCAATTCAGGAAGGAAAAAATATTGAATGGGAACAATGAACTGTGTCTCAAGTTATGAGGCCAATCCTGCCTCTCACCCTTATCATTATCATTTGTTGCTTTTAAGGTCATGTTATGACCTGGTTCTATGGTTCTATGGTTCTATGCCCCCCCCAATCTCCCTGATTACTGACTTATTTTCAGCATTCATCCATCCTTGTTGCAAGGGAGTAAATCCTGGAAGTTACAACCTACCAGTCTTGGTGAAGATGGTCTCCCAATGTGCAAATTTTCCCCAACTGAAATCTAGTATAAGTATAACTGTAGAAGTGATGCTGGGTGTTATGGACATAGGAGATATTGTGATTAGAAGCACATTTTGTGATCTTTTACACTGTTAAAATTCTGTTTGTGCTGTGGGGAAACTTCCTTTGAAATTCAGTCTGATCTTGACCATGCTGTCATTGATGGTCAAGCTTATGCAGGCCTGATAATCATCTTCCACAGGAAATGATGTGTTGGACTCAAAGGCCATGTGCTTTGGGACAGGAAAGATCAGCATGTAACTTCCTATTGGAGAATACCTAGAGCTAAGTGCTGCACCCCACGTGCCACCCTTGACCATACCAGATTGCTATTTCCACAAAACTGCTTTCCAAATTTTCTAGAACCTCTTATCCAAAAGAACCCTTCTTCCTTCTATAGTATATAATCCTGGGTTTATGCTTCTATTTCTTGGTTAGCTTTTCAATTATCCTGATATAGTTTTTAATTTTGAGATTTGGTAATGCATCCTTCATTCTCTTTTTTTCCTTAATTGTTTCCCTTAGCATTCTTGACCTTTTATTTTTCCAAGTAAATTTTGTTATTGTGTTTGTTTCTATAAAATAAGTCCTCTATTAGTTGCATTAGTAAAGCACTAAAGTACTAATAAATCTATAGATTTATTTAGTTAGCATTGTCATTTTGGGAAGTTAAGGGTTACAGTATATAGAGTGCCAATCCTGAGTTCAAATCCAATTTCAGATACTTCCTAGCTTTGTGACCCTGAGCATGTCACTTACCCTCTTGGTCTTGGTTTTCTCATCTGTGAAATAAGATGGAGAAGGCAATAGCAAACCATTCGAGTAACTTTGCCAAGAATCCCCAAATGGAGTCACAAAGGATTAGATGTGATTGAATTACTACATTGTCATTTTTATTGTATTGATAGAGCTCAGGTATGAATATTCAATATCTCTCCAGTTATCTAGGTCTTCCTTTATATCTGGATGTCCCAAATGTATTATGGTCTATGCTAACACCCGCAACTTAGAAAGAAGATGGCTTACTTTGATTCAGATTTCCTATTTGTAGCTCAGCACTTCACATAGTGCCTAACATAGTAACCATTTAATAAATGTTGACTGAGTGACTGACCTTAAATTTTTCCTACCTATCCGGGTATTTGTCGGGTTCTGTAAAATGAGGGGAATGGTAGATGAGATGATATCTAGGATCATTTCCAGCTCTAAATCTCTATGAGGAATTCTGTAGTTACTTTGAATAGAATTTCTTTTTCTATCATTTTTTCCTCAGATTTATTTATAATGTGCAGAAATACTGGTTATTCAATTGTATTTGGTGTCTCAGTACTTTACCAAACCTATTATCATATTAATTAATTTCCTTGTTGATTACCTAGGATTTTGTAAGAAAATGCTCCTATCATCTCTCTGCAAATGGGGATCATTTTACTACTTCTTCACTAAAATTTATTGTTTTAATTTCTCCTTTGTCTTATTACTTTGCCTAGTGTCTCTACTATTATGTGAAATCATAGTGGAAAAAGGGGGTATACTTGCTTTGCCTCTAAATTCATTGGGAAAGCTCCCAATATTTCCCCAAGGGGGAAGAAACTGCTGGCTCTTTCCATTAGATATATGCCTTTGATCTCATTCATGATTTTGCTTTTTAGGATTTTCAACACAAATGAGTGCTATGTTTTATAGAGTGATTTTTTTTCGATAATCAGTCAAAGTCCATTTAATAAGTGTTTCTTCTCTACAAGGCAGTGTGTTGAGCTCGGGGGATTCAAAGAAAGGCCAACTAACTATCCAGTCCCTTCTGTGAAGGACTTCATGATCTCATTGGGAAGATAGCATGTAAACAACTGTGTGCATATGAGAGAGAGAGAGAGAGAGAGAGAGAGAGAGAGAGAGAGAGAGAGAGAGAGAGGAGAAATAATAGATAGAGATTAATCTCAGAGATGAGGCAATGGTGGTGAAAGGGACCAGGAAAGGCTTCCCTCAGAAGAGATTTGACCTTAGTTTTGAAGGGGATCAGGGAATGGAAGAAGTGAGTAAAGAGCATCCTAGGCCTGGGGGTCACCCAATAAAAGGTTCAAAGTTGAGAGATAAAACATTCAACCTATAAACATTTATTAAAAATCTAGAATGTGCAAGATGCTATGCTAAGGTCAGAGATAGCATGACATGAGCAAAATGTAGCAAGAAGGCCAGAGTTACTGGATAATAGAGTTTGCAGAGGGAGAGTCAAATATAAGAAGACAGGAAAACCAGGAAACAGTCAAATTTTAAAGGGCTTTAAAACCAGAAAACAGATTTATATTTAATTGTACTAGAGGGAGCTAGTAGAGATAATTGATTATGGGGCTGATGGAGTCAGACCTGCACTTTAGAAACACACTTTGGCTCCTGAGTGAATGAGACTTAAGTGGGGAGAAATTTGAGATTAGGGAGATCAGTTAGAAGGCCATGGCTATAGTATAAGCAGGAGGTGATGCAAGTCTATTCCTGGAGGAGAAAAAGGGATGTATATGAGCCATGCTGGTCAAAGGGACTAGACTCAGCAACATAGTGGACATGTATAATGAACATGAAAGTGGAGTCAAGAATGTCAACAAAGATGTTAGCCTGGGTGACTGGGAAGATGGTGATACCGTCCCATGAAGAGAGAGTTTTAGGAGCAAGGAAGGTTTTGCGGGGTGATATCAGGAATTCAGTTTTGAACATGTGTTTTAAATGACTACAGAAAATCCAATATTCCTGTAGGTTATGTTTGGGGTGATTAATGAATTATGTGAATGCTTTCTCAGTGTTGGCCATTTCTACATCTGTGTTATATAACTATTTTGATTATTGTATATACTTTTTGTTTATATCAAATATCTTATATTTTCTCTATTTTTTGTCTTTATTTTGTTCTAAGATTTCTTACTTGCTCAGGGAATCATTGATTTCTATTTGGTTTATTCTAGTTTTCAGGGAGTCCAGCTTTAGAGTAAAGTTTGTCACTTTCTCTTCCAAGATATTTATTTTCCTTCCAAATTCTTTCATATAAAACAATTTTTAGAAAAGAAATTTAAACTCTTGCTTTATTTATCTTAAATATTCATGTATTCCTTTGGGAAAATCCATTTTTTCCTTTGAGTCTATTCTTACAGGTGTTGTGGAGTTGTTCCCCCCTTCTTTGTGTGTATGTTGAGAGGCAAGAGTGGGGGTTGGGGCAGGAATGGCTGTAGAGTTGTAATACTATTTGATACTGGTCACTGATTCTATGATTTCCTTATCTCTCCAGCTTGAGCCCCTTCCTTGATGCTTTGTGCCAGGGTCTGGCTCTGGTGCATAATGTAGTTTTGGGTGGACTGGGTTAGCTTTTCTTGATCTCCTCCAGTATACACAATAAGGAAGATTCTAGATTCAGAGCAGCAGAAGACCCCATGACCCATCCAGTCAAACCCCAGAGTAGGGAGTGGCAAACTATGGCCCAGCAGGCCAAATATGACTTGTCACCTGATTAGAACAGAGCTCCAGCAAAGAATGTTTGTTTGATTTTTTACATTTTAAAATAAAATTTCATTGTATTTTAAACTGTAAAGATCATTTAAGCTGCTGGGCATCACAGAAACAAGAGACAGGCAGAATTTGGCTCACAGACCATAGTTCACAAACCCCTGCCCCAGATCGGTCAGTAACTCATCAAGGTTTGACAAGTAGAAAATATGAGGACTCTGGTTCCAATCCAGACTGTCCAAGCCACATGTTCAATGCTCCTTGAACTGTGCTATATTGTTATTTGGTCACATATACAAAAGGCTGTATGTCTATATTACATACACATGACACAATAAATACATAGATATATGTAGGTGTGGCACACATGTCAGTGTAGGGATTTTCCATGTGCATGTGTGCCTACATGTGTGAACGTGCATGTATGGAAGGCTCGTGGTCTCTCAGGCAATAAATGACAAAGTTAGGAGTTGATTCAAATTCAGATCCAGGTTCTGATAGAACCCTTTCTACTGGACTAGCTCTATGACATATTCGCATGTAAATGTGCCATGTATGTATATGCATTCATGGTCATATGCACATTCATGCACATACATAGACATCCATATTTTATTGTCCCTTTTGAGAGCATACAAGTCACTCCTTCCTCACCTTCTCTTCCAAACTGCTGTTTCCTAACCCTTTTCTAATTGGGCTGTCTGTTTGACCTCCTTTTCCAGGTTCCTTGTCAGAAGGGGCTCAAGTCCAAAACGATTTGGCATCGACTGCCCTCTCTCTCCCTCCCCTGGCCATATTTGAGTATATTTTTTCCATTGAGAAGACTAGATTGATTTTGATTTTTCCAATTGCCACAAAACACATTTCATTCTCATCAGCCTTTAATCTATGAAATATTCATTATGCCATTCTTCAGAATCCTCATCAGGAGGAGGGTACTCTGAGAAGATTAGGGTTGTTCCTGGCAGGGCAGGCCAGGGTAGAACAGGACAGAGCAGGCCACAGAGAGAGGAGGTAATTGACTCCCTCATTCTTTGGGTTATGTGTCAGGTCAATGGAAGTAGGAGTAAGGTTAGCCCTTGCCACTATAAGACAAGCATCAGTGAGGTTTGAGATTCCTGCCAGCCCTTCTGTAGAAAATGTTCTGGAGGAATGAAGAAGGCAACTCCATCCACAGGGCTACTCACTCTCCCAGGAAATACTATCAAGGTATCAAGTACCTTTGGGGTCAGACTCCCTCTAACCCATTTCCCAACAGCAGAGCTCCTTTCTGCCCCAGGACCTTCCCAGCTCCTTGCCTAGCCTCCAAATTGACTTCTTTTCAGTTATTAATTAGCATGGTACAGTTAACTAGAACTCCAGAGCACCTGGATTCGAATCCCAGCTTTGCCTTTGTGACCTTGGTCAGTCAGTCTCTTACATATTCTGAATCCTTGTTTCTTGAACTATATAATAAACAGGTCACTAGTGATGTCTAAGGTCCATCCCATCTCTGTGTGAGGCCAAGGAGCAGTTGTAAGAGAATAAAATATGTGCTATTGATTGATATGATCTATTAGAAAGAACACTGAATTTGAAATCTTGGAGACATGGATGTGAATCCTGCCTCAGATACTTAAATTCTGTGACATGGATGTCTTGGGGCCTCAGCTCTCTTGCCTCTAAATTAGAGATCATAATAGTTACACTACCTTCTTGACAGCGTAGCGCTGAAAATGAGATTTCAACATTGTTTTCCATCTGATTCTTCTCACCTTTTTCAATAGAGTTCCTACAGAAATGTTTTCATGCTACTGATTCTTTGGTAATTGATGTTCTTTGGCCTATTGCACACAAGATGAGAGCATTTTGACATTGACTCCCAGTTCTAGGATGGAAATACACTCTCCAAAGGCTTGCTGAGATCATCCTCAGGGTCACTCCAGGAGCAGATGGAATAGCAGGGATAGCAGATACCTTGCTAACCCTCTCTGCACACCATGTTGTTTTCTTAGGGCTTTATATTTCAAAAGTTTTTGTTCCATGGAGCTTTTCATGTACAGTTGCTATAATGACACCTAGTAAGAGTATCCTTCTTAAATTTATATCCAATGTTATATCTGGACAATTGTGGGCAACATTTCAGACTCTAATAATGGAACATTTTCTGTAATTCTCAAAGATCCCTGAAAGTCTGTATTTGTAAAAGGGATCTTAGCTGTAGGTGAGTTTATAAAGAGAGTGAGCTTCTGATAGATCATTCTAGACCCTAAGTTGTGTTTAACCAGGTAATCAATAGGTGTTTAGAGACTGTAGTGATTGTATCCCACCATACCTACCATTTCCTAGTATAATCTATTTTGATCATGAAATCCAAACTCTTGGAAGATAACCTTTCCATATTTTTTGGTGGCAATGACCTGACCCTGAATGGCCACCATAACACACCCCTTGTCTATTTCTTAAACTCTTGGGATCAGTTATATTCCACTCCCCAGTCAGTGACATCAGGTAATCAGAATTTCAGTCTCCCTGCCCGACCTTCAAAGCTACCAGAAGAGTTTTCTGAATACAAAAAATTCCTGCCATATATCACCCTCTCTGTTACTCTCCTGCTTTGTTACTGCTCACCCCACCCCTCATGGCAGGGATGATATGTTATAACTTGAAGAATTATTATTATTATTATTATTATTATATGCCAAAATGTCATTTCCCATCATATTGCTTGCAACAAACAAAATGTTATATCATCTCAGAATACTCAGGTCAACCTAAACTACTCTCCTATATAAAGGTCTGCATTCTCTCCTGTCCTTACATTTTAGGTTAGCCACAGCTGTTATACGAAAACTAAGTGATTGAGAAGCCTCCTATGAAGAATACAGATGCCCTTAGCTCTGGATCCTGTCCTCTGCTCCTTCCCCTTAGCTGATTACTATTTCACCTATTTTTTTAACTTTGAAACTTCACTTTGTTCGACTAGAATTTTGTTCAATGCTTTCTCAGAGTCACCACTGAATTAGGCTCTCGAAATATGCAGACAGAGATGAATTTGCCCCTGCCCCTTCCTCGAGGAATTGAACATTTTAATGAAGGGATTTAATTGTATGCAGACACGTTAACCCAAAAAGATTTGGGTAAGGAAAGAACTCCAACAACTTGGTGGAGAGGAAGGAAACACTTCCTCTGGGAGCTGGCATCTGAGCTTAGCCTGGTGCTGGACTAGAAGGGGTCATAGATATGAAAAATCTGTAGTCCAAACATGAACGTTTCCATAGGGAAAGAATAGAAAAAAAGATTGCAAACGAAATGGTGACTGTCTTCTGTTCAGATTGTTTTTAAAATATATTTTAAAGTAAGTATAATAGGACCGATACTGTCCCCTTCAAATTTCCTTCTACTAGGGGTGGCTAGGTGGCGCAGTGTATAGAGCAGCAGCCCTGGAGTCAGGAATACCTGGGTTCAAATCCAGCCTCAGACACTTAATAATTATGTAGCAATCCACTTAACCCCATTGCCTTGCAAATTAAAAACAAAAAGAAAAGAAAAAATTCCTTCTACTCTTTTCTGGTAATTTTTAAATATAAATTGATCATTTTCTTTCTTTTCTTTTTATTTGTATTCATTATCCCCAATCCTCCCTCCACACACCTCTCTGTCTCTTCAAATAAATAGCCAGCCCTTGTCATATATAAGTGTATAAACCAAACAAAGCCGTTTTGCACATTGGTTGTGTTGGAAAATACAAATCTCATACAACTGAGACACATTGTTGCTAAGGGGTGGATGAGATAGATACTTCATCATTAGTCTTCTGAACTTCTGATTGGTCACTCCATTGATTACGGTTGAGTAATCAATTAGTCTGTTATTTTCTTTGACATTACTAGGGTCATTATGGAAATTATTCTATTTCTGCTCACTTCAGGCTTCATTGGTTCATACAAGGCTTCCTAGATTTTCCGTTTCATCATTTCTCATAGCCCAATCATCTTCCATTAAACCTTTGGCCATAATTTATTCAGCCATTCTCCAACTGATAGACACTGGCTTTGTCTACATTTCTTCGCTATAATAAAAAGAGTTGCTATCAATATTTTTGTACACATGGGTCCTTTTCTTCCATCTTTAATCTCTTTGGTGGTATTGGGCCCAAGGTATGGGCCCAAAAGTATGCTCAGTTTAATGATTTAGGGGCTATTGTTGCAATTGCTTTTCAGAATAGCTAGGCCAATTCACAACTCCATACTCTTGATTTTTAAGTAAAGTATTTGACGATATTTCTTATGTTATTCTTGTGAAAGAGATGGAGAAAAGTGGGCTTAATGATGGTGTAGTTAGGACCTGAATAAAAGAATGAATGGGAAGCATTATTATGAGATTTCTGTGTGTTAGTGCTGCAGATAAAAATCCTAAAGTGAAACAGTCCTTATCTCCAAGCAGGACAATCTGATAGAAGGACAACACATCTAGGGAGTTGGTAACCAGGGAAGGGGTTTGTACAGTAGGGAAGTCACAGGGAGGGTGAATAGAGGAGGCCACTGATATATTCTTTCCATTGACAAGATTAATCTTGCTCCACAGAGCAAGACGTAGACAAGGGGGAGAGGAGTTAGATGTACTGGGGCATGGGTTAGGCTATAACAGAAGAAGGATGTAATGAGAATTTTCATTGTTCTGGGACTGACCAGCCACAGTGGACTAGGTGGTCAAATCTCCAGACCCTCAGTGAGCTTATTACCCCAGGATAGGTTCTCTGGAGACTGATGGGTAGAGGATGGAGTCTCAGGGGTGTGGCTGCAGGGCAGGTGTTCAAAAGATGTCCAGGGTGGGTGGACTATCTGATGTGAAGGAAAGTTTAAAGACATGTTGATTCAAGGATACTACTCTATTTGACACTTGAGGGCAGATTAAAGGAGATCTCTGTTGGCCATGGAAATGACTTTACCCAAAACTAACTTGGAGAAAGCTAGATTCCCAAAGGCAGAATTAGAACTGATTAAGTGGTCCCATGGAATTCCAATAACAACTTTTGTGAACTCATGGAAAGAGGTCTACAGTTGAGTGCCTCATGGTTCTGTGTGGGCCACTGGGCTGCTTAGCATCTTTATCAGTGCCTTGGATAAAGGCAGAGCTAACATATAGGACAACATTGCTGTGACTTTAAAAGTAGGAGTGAGAATTTCTTCACTGGTTGACAGGCAGGACCCTTCCTTTCACTTGATTTTCTTAATAGTCTCAGTTTGTGAAGAGGTTGTAAAGAGATATAAAGTAAATTATTACAGAGATATAAAGTCCATTATCATTAATGTTGGAGACGAGGTATGACCCCAAGTCTCCCTGACCTGAGTCTAGATTTCTAGACACTACTATATTTGCTCTGTGCAAATCCTAAGATAGAGACATAGTTCCATGAGGCAATTGGTTCCCAGGCAGAATTGCACCCAACTAGCCATAGGGAATGGAAAGCTCTCTTGATTTCACTTAAAATTGTATTTTGTAAATTCACACAAGTAATAATAAACTATAATTAGACTTTTTGGTGCATGACTCTCAAAGATTGTTTACTCATAAATATTTCCAACACACCACACAGCATGTACAAAATAGTTCAATATGCATTAGGATGCAAAAGCCAAAGTATCGGACTTATTTAATGCCTTTGAGCACATTTCTAATCTGTTGGAGCATGCAGCTCACCATCGAAATAACAAGCAGGAGTTGGTGGGGTAGATTTCTATATTAGAAAGCCCAGTCACAGAGATGTACTTTTAGAATCTCAAGTCAGTTGCACCTTATCCCAAGAGTTCAGAGAAATGTCAAAATGTTTTAAAATGATGTGATTTTAGGGGCAGCTAGGTGGCACAGTGGATAGAGCACGGGTCCTGGAGTCGGGAGTACCTGAGTTCAAATCTGGCCTCAGACACAATAATTACTTAGCTATGTGGCCTTGGGCAAACCACTTAACCCCATTGCCTAGCAAAAAAAAAATGATGTGATTTGAATTGTGAGCTGAAATATTCTGAAGTAATAATAAAAACAGAAGCAATTTCTGCTACTTCTTGGAATGTAACAGCTGGAAAATCTTGATGCATAGTCACGTGAGGGCTCAAATAGATGACCAAGAAGTACAATGGCAGAGATCAAAGATATCAGGAATCCCAGGATTGGGAGGCCTGGCTGAGTCAATCATTAACTGGGTGATCTTGGGTAATCTGCATCTCCTCTCTGGGCCCTCTTTCCACCCTCTATGTAGTGAGGTAGTGGAAGGAATTAGGATTCACTCTTACACTCCTTTCCAACTCTTGCATTCTATGGTTCTTTGAAGGTAGGATTGGAGCTGAAGAGAGTTTGCAAAGCAAGAAACTCCTATAGCACTAATTCTAGTCATAAACTACTTTGGCTTTCTTCCAATATAAAATTCTGCACGTTATAACATTTGAAATCAGTGAGTAAAAAACAACTCTTCACCCTTCCTATCCCACCTTGTAGAAGTAAAAAGTGAGGTGATGACACTGCCCTAAAAGAAGTAAATGGAAAGTAAGTGATGCAACCATATTTTGTCAGATCTCAGCGCTTTAGTGACTATGGGCTCCACCTCACATCTACAAAGCAATTCCTCTTGCAACTTAGCTAACCAACAGACCTCCCAATTCTGCTTGGTGAGAATATCCAATGAAGGGGACCTACTACCTCTTGAGGAATCCCATTCAACCTGAAAACAACTCGAGTCATTGGGAAGATTTTCTGGTATCAACCTTAGATTTTACTTCTTTGTAACTTTACCCCAATCCCTCTAGGACCAGACAGAACAAGCTGAATCCCCCTTCCATATGACAGCCTAGCTATCATTCCCTTCCTTTTTGTTCTCTTCTCCAGGGAAAAATATCCCCAGCTCCTTTACTCTTTCATCCTATAAATTTACTCACTGTCATTCATTATTCTGTCTGCCCTCCTCTGGTTATGCTCCTAAACTTCCTTTTTAATCTGTGGCCCCTAAACCTGACCCCATCATCCAGATATGGTGTTCCCAGGGTAGGAAACAGCAGGAGCATACTCATCTTGTTCATGGAGGTCATGTGAACATCTCAGTGTTGTACAAGATAGCATTAGCTTTTTTTTGCTTACAATATTACTCTACTGATTCATGATTCATTCTCTCATTAACAAACACCCAGATCATTTCCCCGACAAATTGCTGTCCAACTGTGCCCTCTGATATTATACTTGAAAGGTCAAGTTTTGGAACTCAAGTGTAGACTGTTAAATTTTTCTCTAATAAAATTCATTATATTCTTTTCAGTCCCATGTCCTGACCTGTCGAGATATTTTAAATTTGGACTCTGTTATCTTTGTGTTAGTTTTCCTTCCCAGCTTCAAAATCTCCTAAATTTATACCTCCAAGTCATTAAAACCATTTTTTTCTTTTTTAAAGTTGTGAATTCCAAATTCTCTCCCTTCCACCACCCCCACTCCCCCACCCCCTTGAGAAAGCAAGTAATTTGATATGTGTTATGCATGTGTAGTCAGGCAAAACATTTTTCTTATAGTCATGTTGTGAAAGAAAACATACTCCAAGAAGAAAACTCAAGAAAAATATTAAAACTTTTTTAAAAGTCTGCTTCGAACTGGATTCAGACACCATCAATTCTTTCTCTGGGGGATGAATAACCTTTTTTCATCCTAAGTTGTTCTTCAGAGTTGTCTTGGATCATTGCAGAACTGAGTCATTCACAGCTGATCATCTTACAATATTACTGCTACTTTGTACACAGCATATTTCATTTTGCATCAGCTCATGTAAATCTTTCCAGATTTTTGTGCTTCTGAGAACATCCTGCTCATCATTTTTATAGCAAAATAAGATTCCATCAGAATCCCACACTACAACTTGTTCAGCCATTCCCCATCATTGAGAAAATTATTAAATCCCACAGGACTAAGTACAGATCCATGGGACACTCTACTAGTGTCCCTCCCAGTTTATATTAAAGTTTTTTTTAAATCTGACCATTCAAGCAGAATCAAGTCCCCCTAATTATGCAATTACCTAGACTACATCTCTTCATTTTTTTCCACAAGAAAAGATCTCAGTATTTATTTTTGTGGAAAAAATAGAGAAATATAGGCTAGACATAAGTACAATTAGATGAACTTGTAACCTTTCAGAGGGTCAGCTTCCTTCATCTCTTGGCAACCTTCCCAAAGTTATAAGACTCTACCACAGGCTAACCTTTAACTCAAGTTGGGTTGGGTGAAGGAAAAAGAGTGAGAAACACTCAGGCATGCTTCTGGTAACACAGAGTTTTGTAACTCTTCCTTGAGTCTTTATGGCCTTGCACATCAGGATGTGAAACTTTTGGGGGGATAATTCCAGAAGAAGGTCCTTTCAGGCCTGTTGCCAGTGTCTTCTACAGAAGCTCTTCACCTTCCCCTCACAGGTTACCAGCCTGTAGGAGGCCTTGACTGCTCTCTACGACTGCCACACCACCACCACCACCACCATCACCATCACCCCAGATATTGGTAATCTCTCATTTTATGAAAACCTCCTAATAGTACTTGGCATATATTTTGGATTTACTTATCTGGGTTTATGCTGATGGAGCTCATGATCATTATCTCAGGTTAGTAGCTGCAAAGTACAGGTAGAATATCAGGTGCTTGAGGCTAGAAAAGATTTTGCTTTGGTCCTTGAATCCCCAGTGTTTAGAATAGCACCATTTATTTTTGCTACAGATTTGCAGCTAAAGAATGTTTATTGTATTGAATCAAATTCCAATTTTTACAAAAGGACAGCATACAAAAATGTTTTCTTCTATAGGATACTTTTTCTCTCCGTGGAAGATTCTCTTAGCCAGATATCCTAATCCCCCAATCTTTCTTGACTTTCGTCCTGTCTATGATTTTGCAAACAGTTTTGATTGTGTTCTTAGAAGCCCTTCTTATTTGTCATAGTTTCTCAGTTCAAGCTCACAGAAATGTATCAAGGGAAAGGAACCAGAAATTGGACTATCCCCTGCTTTGGCCACTAATTGGACCAAATGGAATTTGGATGGAGTGGATCACTGGAGAATTTGTCACAATGCAACTCTGAGAGGCCTGGGCTAGATTATGTCCAGAGTGGGAGGGGTGCCATGCAATAAAAACATCTTGAAATCTCAGTTCGAAACTTTTGTCAAAGTTGCCATTTTGGTCTCTTGTTCTTGGTCTTTTTGATTCTTGCTAGAAATTGAGAGTTTGCTAAACTCTGGAAAAGAGCAGACTGCTAGGGAAGACAGTCACTGATTACAAATGCTGCTTTGATCCAAAGAGGGAAAAGCTTGGTCTGAAAATAAAGGTGAAAAGGTAAGCTGGCAGAGGAACCCTCAGATTGCAGAAAAATAATCCAAATGGGGTATTTTGATGTTCCAAGAATAGTGATCAATTCCTTATTGGTTATACTCTTTCCTTTTGCATTGGCTAGATTTGATGAAGAAAAGTAGCCCAGAGCTTCTAGCACAGGGACTAGGAAAACCATCTCTTTAATTGATGTTAACAACCTGAATAGAGTAAATGGACCCTTTGCAAAGGAAACCATATAGAAGGAGTTGAAAGGAGAATTATCCAGAGTTAGAGTAAGCTATAATCAATAATAGTTCATTTTTTTGGCAAGGCAATGGGGTTAAGTCACTTGCCCAAGGTCACACAGCTAGGTAATTATGAAGTGTCTGAGTTCAAATTTGAACGCAGGTCCTCCTGACTCCAGGGCCAGTGCTCTATTCACTGCGCTGCATAACTGCCCCAATAATAGTTCATCTTTAGTGAGAAATGTACCAAATTGTATCTGGTAATTATTTTTTTGGAAGTTTGCTCTTAGAAAGCGAAAACTCTTTTACATTACTTATTAATGTTGCTATGTTTAGTCATTTAGCTCTGTATGTGTATACATTTATTTTAAAAAGAAGAGTCTGCCAAATTCATGGTTCTAACTAGGATATCAAGTCAGTGTCCCTGTGGCTCAATTCCAAACAAGGGCCTGAGCAACACCACCGGTGGCATAACCACTGTGGGCAATATACCTAGCAAGAAATGTCTCCTAAAGTTTGATCTTGTAAACCTAAGTATTCCCATTTTAGTTACTGAAATCAGCCTTTTCCTGGAAATGCCACTGATAGGTAGTAACCTATAGTGACCTAATAAAGATAAAGAATGAATGGTGTACCAGTTACAGCATATAGGCTCTGAGGATCAACCAAAGCATAATTCATAATGATTGAAAAGGTGGTGGTTTTAAACATACCTGTGCTCATTCTCCCAAATCCCCCTGCCTGGAGAGGCCCATTCTATCCATTCTACAGAGAAGACAAAGGGATCCTCTTTTTGGCTAATGACCAAATTCTCCCTTTGTCATTGAAACCCCACTTGAGAGTTTTAGTCTTCAGGTAAGGGTGAGGAACCTTCATGGTGAAGAACACTAGGCACGTTTCCCCAGATCTAGAAAGGACTAGAGAGATCAAGTCCAACACATTCATTTTACAGGTAAAACCCAGTGAAGTTCAATGACTTGCTCAGCACCCCCTAGGCGATGGGTGTCAGGCAGGACTCAAACCCAAGTTTTTGACCTCCAGAGCTAAGACTCTTTCTACTAGCTTCTACTGTCTATATTTCATCTCCTGGGTCCATGACCTTCACTGGCTTTCTCCAGCATCCCCAGTGAGACTTTCCTGATTCCCCTCATGTCCTCTCCCAAATTACTTTAATAGATTTCCTAATTTGCTAATGCATGTGTTTATGTTCTTTTCTTCCACAGAATTATGCTCCTTGAAACCAGAGGTGACTTTGTTTATCTTTTATATATATCCAGTGCCCAATGCAGAGTCAGGCAAATAGGAGGCCATGTCAAGTAAATGACATTTATATAGCACTTTAGAGAATACAATGAACTTTATATTATCTCATTTGAATTTTACAACATCCCAATGAGAGTTGTACTGTAAGCAGCAGCATCCCCATTTTACAAATGAGAAGCCTGAGGTTCAGAGAGCATAGGTCATTTCCCCTTGGTCATACAACTCTTCAGTGTCAGGGACCAGGTCTTCCTGCCTTCAAATCTTGTCCTCTATCCACTATGCCATCTTTCTTCTCCCCACAAAACAATTGAGTTATATGGAGACAAAAACTGAAATCCATCCCATTCCTGTTCCTACTATATCTGATCTATAATGTGTGTCCAAGTGCCATGACAGTGAACTGTAGAGGGGTGTCCACATTCTCTCATCGTCTCAGAATTTTATTCTCTGAGATATATCCTTTAAATAGCCTCCTAATTGATCACTCTACTTCTAATCGCTCCCCTCGCCTCTCTGACTCCATTGTTCAATGCTTCAGTCATGTCTGACTTTAGTCATGTCTTTGCCTTTATTAGGTCACCAGAGGTTACTACCTATCAGTGGCATTTACAAGAAAAGGCTGATTTCAGTATCTGAAATGGGAATATTTAGGTTTACAAGATCAGGCTTCAGAAAACATTTCTTACTAGGTATATTGCCCACAGTGGGTATGCCACCAGTGGTATTGCTCAGTCAGGTCCTCATTTGGGTTTTTCTTGGTAAAGATGCCAGAGTGTTTTGCCATTTCCTTCTCCAGCTCTGAGGCAAACAGGGTTAAGTGACCTGCCCAGGATCACACAGCTAATTAAGTATCTGAAGTCAGATTTTTACTCAGAGAAATGAGTCTTCCTGATTCTAGACACTGGCTCTCCTTTCATTGTACCATCCTTTCCAGTCTCCATATAATTGTCAAAATGACATGCTAAAAAAACTAGAGCTGAGTATGGAATCACTGCCCTCTCTATCACCTGCTGAAATAACTTCTATAGCTCCCCAAGGAAATTTCAAAATTGCAATTCTGGCATTTAAAGCCTTTCTGACTCCAGCCTTATTTCATATTACTCCTTTTCATTCATACTTGGTTTCAGTCAGAATGACCTGATAACTTTTCCCATTCCTGACATTCCATTAACTTATTTTTACCTTTTCCCAGCATATCTAGAACATATTTCCTCATCGAAGAATCCCAAACTTTCTTGAAAGTTTGGCTCAGGTACCACCTTGCACTGGAGGCTACTCTTGCCCCTCCCCGTTCTCCCAGGAGCTAGAATTCATCTTATGCAATGACTTTCTCCCATTTTGCATATCTTTTCTATTTGCTTATGTTTTGTACCCTTCTTGGATGCTAAATTCAATGGCTTTTCATCAGTCCTCGTTAGCCTTGGCCTCTGTGAGGCCTTTGATACTGCTGATCCCTCTCTTTCTGGATACTCTCTTCTCTAAATTTTTGTTACACTGCTCTCTCCCAGATTCCCTTCTACCTGGAGATCTGACTTCTCCTTCTCAGTCTTCTTTGCTGGATCTTTATCCAGTTCACCCCAGGTGCCCCTTAACACTCTATCCTGGATCCTCTTCTTTTCCCCCTCCATATTATTTCACTTGATGATTTCATCAGCTCCCATTGATTCAATTTTCTCTATAGTGGTGATTCTCATATCTACTTATCCAGCCCTAGCCTAGGTCCTAAACTTCAGACTCACATTTACAACTGCCTCATGAGACATCTCAAACTGGATCATTTTCTCCAAGCCTTCTCCTTCTCTCAAACGTCCCAAATACTAGTGAGAGCACCACTATCCTCCCAATCACCCAGGCTCACTACTTTGGGATCTTCCTTGACTTCACTATCTCACCTCCCACATTACCTGTTTGTTGCCTTAATTTTTACATTCGTAACATCTCTCAAATATACGTCTGTTGTCTGTTCTCCTCTAATGCTGCTCCCACTGTGGGATAGGCCCTCATCTCCTCACATCTAATCTATGGTAATGGCTTCTGGGGTGGGTGGGTGGGGGAATCTTCCTGCTTTGGTCTCTCCCCACTCCAATCCATCCTCCACTCAGCTGTCAAGTTGTTCATCCTAAAGCACTGGACTGATTGTGCCATCCCCCTGTTTATTAAATTCCAATGCTTTCTTTTAACTCTAACATCAAATATAAAATCCTCCATGTGTCATTTTAAAGCCCTTCAAAACCTGGCCCTCGTCTACATTTCTGGTCTTTCATCCCTCATTTCCCACCATATACTTTGATGCAGTGACACATCCCCCTTACTGTTCTTTGTACAAGGTCCTCCAACTCTGCTTCTCTGCCATGCCTGTGATGCTTTTTGTCCTTAGCTCTGTCTCCTGGCTTCCCAACTTGCTTCAGGTCACAACTGAATTCCCACCTTCCACCCAAAGACTTTCATCATCCTCCCTTAAAGCTAATGTCTTCCTTCTGTTGCTTATTTGGACATTCTGGATGTTGTCTCCCCCCACTTCAACTATGAACTCCTCAAGGATAGGGACTGTTTTTTACCTTTTTTTGTATCCCCAGAGCTTAACACAGTGGCACACTCAGATTGGCACTTCCAGAATGCTTGTTGCCTGAGGGCAGGGACTCTTATCTTTTTGGTTTTTATTTCTTCAGTGACAAGTACAAGATATTGCATATAGCAGGTTCCTAAAAATGTTTTGGGAGTTTTTTTTGATAGGGGAGGGAGTGCCTGGAAATGTTTTATTTATTGTGAGCAAATATTGGATAGCAATATAGTAGCACACATTGGAGCTAGACGGGACTCAGCCTTTGGAGAGCATCCAGATCATCTTCTTCCCCTACTTTCCTGATGAAGGAACTGAAGCCCAGAGCGGATAGGTTAATTGCCTAAAGTTGCAAATGTAATTAATGACAAAGCCATTATTAAACCCAGGTGTTCTGCCCGCAAATATCTCCCTCTGGCTCCATCAGTAGAAAATATCTTGAGGGACATTGAATTCTCTGTAGACCTTCAGACCAGGTGAGACTCCTTTTTGTCTCCCATCATGCACCATTTCTGAGATTCTCTTAGAACACAAATATGTTGTAATTTCATTCATAATTAGGTTTGTGTCCAGTTGTAGAGCAGTGGGGAGGGGGGGCTTCATGAAAACTGAGGGCCCCCATGGCCTGGGCTGTTCTTTGCTTCATGTCTTTTCTGCCTTTTACTGGCTATGCACACAAAGACATAAATAAAGATCCAACATTCTTGTAAGGATTGGCTATTTGAAGATACTATGGAAGCAGGCCAGTAATCATTGTCAAAAGTTTCTCCCTAACCTACTCCTGATGGGAAATAAGAGGACTTAACATACTGCTGACACCCACCACCCATCTCTGGCATGTGCAAGCATCTGGACACCAACACCAATTGAGGCAGAATGGGTTTTGCACCTCAAATAGCCAAAGGCCTATCACATGTTTGGCCTCCTACTCTTTTCCTTCCTGTGGACCTGAATTCTTCCAGTTCAGTCCCATGCCCAGAGCTAAATGACAGTCTTTATGAGATTTACAAGTCTAGCCTTTTACTTACTGTAGGGCTTTAGAAAAGATCCTGAATTCTTTGTCTCCAGGAGAAATTGGCATGCATATCAATTTTTACTTCCAGCAGTCCTTTGGCTCTTATTTTCCTCAAGTGATAGGTTGAGAAGAGATGCCTGATTTGAGCTTTCCTGAGCAATATTCTTCAGTCCCTTGCCCCTGTATTTCATAGAATCACAGCACTGGATAGAGAAAAGTGATTTTAGGGGTTATCCAATCGAATCTACCCCTAAAGGAAATATCCACTGTAACTTAAGACTCCTAAACATCTAACCTCTTCTTCTCTTTTTTTTTTTTTTTTTGGTTTTTGCAAGGCAATGGGATTAAGTGACTTGGCCAATGTCACAGGGATAAGCAATTATTAAATGTCTGAAGCTGCAATTGAACTCGGGTCCTATTGACCCCAGGGCCAGTGGATCCACTGCACCATCTAACTACCCCCATCTAGTTTCTTCTTAAAGGAGACCCCACCTGCCAAGGCTATCCATTTTGTTTGGTTATAGAGGTTTCACCAATATGGAGCTTACATACACTGATATTCTGGTACTCTACTCACTGAAAACAAATAGAAAAGTCTGATCCTTTCCCCCATTAGATACTTGAAGAGCATTATCCTGTCTTCCTCCAATTTTCTCTACTCTAGGCTAAGCAGTCATCTGATTAGCTGAACTCAGGTTCCAAAGATGCACTCCTCTGGATGCTCTCCACCTCCTCGATGTCCTTCTTAAGTCTTGCTACCTAGGACTGAGAAGAATGTTCCATATCAAGTCTAATATCACCTCTCTATTCCTTAGATCTCTACCCCTCTAACACAATCCAAGATGACATTGATAGTGCAATCAACTCCCCAGATCTCTTTCAGAACAACTTTTGTGTTTCAACCCTTATATTTGGGGAGTTCTCTTATATTTGTAGAGTTTATTTGTACTAAATTACAAGACTTTATATTTCTTAATGAGTTTCATCTTATTAGATTCAGTCTATTGCTCTAGTCTGTCAAGATTAGTTTAGATCCTGACTTTGTTCCCTATTGTCTTATCTATCCCTCTCTGTTTTGTGTCATTTGCAAATATGATGAACACATTGTCTGTCTATATCAAAGTCATTGATAAAAATGTGAAAGAACACAGACCAGGCACAGATCCCTGTAACATTCCAGTGGAGACCCCCTAACACATTGACATTGAGCCATTCACACCAACTTTTGCAATTTGGTCCTCCAATCAGTAATAAATCTCTCTGATTATGTCATTCCCTGATCCATAATCTCTCTACTTTCTCCAAGAAAATAGTTTGAGATACTTTATACAAAGCTTTGCTAAAATCAAGATAAACAATATCTTCTGCATTTCCTCATCTTCTAGTTTAATACTCCTGTCAAGAATGCAAATTCTTGGTTCATCATGAGCTATTCTTGAGAAAATTCTGCCAGCACTTGATAATACTTCCTTTTCTAAATGTTGGCCAACCACCCCTTTAATAATCCATTCTGTAATTTGTCCAGGAATTGAAGTCAGGCTCACTGGCCTATAATTTTCAGATTCAATTCTCTTTGCTTTTTTGAAAATAGAGATAGTATTTTTCCCTTCTCTCATCTTGGGTACCTCTCCCATTTTCTATGGTATTTCAAACATCACAGATGACTGTTCAGTCATCACACTAGCTAATTCTTTCAGGGTCCAAATATACAGTTCATCTGGGTCAAGTTATTTGAATTCCCCAAGGATTCCTAGATGTTTTCTTACTGTCTCCTTTCTTGGTCATCAGCTTTCTGTGGTCATTTTTATTCTGATTTTTCCAGCATTTGGGCCATTCTCCTTGGCCAAGAAAACAGAAACTATAGTTAAGCAACCATTTTTGCCTTTTTTCTATTTTCAGTTACCATCTTCCTAAGTGCCCCAAGCAATGGTGCTTCTTTAAACTTTTCTTTTCTCCCAATTTAACTTTAATATGATTTTTTTTTAAATACTTGCTCTATTAGCCTGAGCTTCCCTTGTCAAGTCCAGCTTATTCTGAGCCTTTACATTTCTCAGTTATGAACCATACCATGTTCTTATATTTGTTCTCAGTTACCTGGTCTTGCTTTATCTTCAGAATAGTACCTTTTAAAATTTTTTTCCAATTACATGTCAAAACAAGCTTTAGCACTTCTTTACTTACATTTTTCAGTTCCAGATTTTCTCCCTCTCTCCTACCCCACTCTCCCCCCTAAGACAGCAGGCAATTTGATATAGGTTATACTTGTGCTGTCATGCAAAACCTATTTCCATATTAGTCATGTTGGAAAAGAAAACAGACTAAAAAATGAAAAAAATTAAAGTCAAAATTAGTACTCTTTGATTTGCATTCACATTTCATCAATTCTTTCTCTGGAGGTGGATAGTATTTTTATCATGAGTCCTTTGGAGTTTTCTTGGATCTTTTTATTGTTGAGACATCATACAGTATTGCTGTTACTTGCACAATGTTCTCCTGGTTCTGCTCAGTTCACTTTGTGTTAGTTCATGTAAGTTTTTCTAGGATTTTTTTGAAACCATCCTTATCATCATTTCTCATACCACAACTTGTTCAATCATTTCCCAATTGATGGACATCCCTGTGGTTTCTAATTCTTAGCCACCACAAACTACAATAAATATTCTTGTACGCATAGGTCCTTTTCCTTGTTTTGTTTATCTCTTCAGGATACAGATCTAATAGTGATATTGCTGAATCACGAGGTATGTGCAGTTTGATTGCCCTTTGAATATATTTCCAAATTGCTCTCCACAGTGATTGGATCAGTTCACAGCTCCACCATCAGTGTGTAAGTGTCCCAATTTTTCCATGTCTCCATCTTCAAAATAATACTTTGCAGTTGGTTGATGAGTTCCTGTGTAACCACACTAGGTTTGATAGACAAATTCAATTTTGCCTTCTCCCTGAAATTTTGCACATGATCCTCCATCCGAAATAGGAAGATACTGGTAGGATTCAATTGCTGTTGCTGGCTTAAGCCTCCACCTAGAATTTCAGGAGCTCTAATTCTATCAGTTCTTAGGTGATAACTATTCTTCCTCAATGTCATAGATCATAGATTTAGAGCAAAAGGGGACAAGCTAGATAAAATAGTTCAACATCCTTACTTTACAAAAGATGGAGTTGGGGAGTAGAGGAAAAGACTGTGAGCCAGATCCTAAACTCCTTGAAAAAGAAGGAAAAATAATTTGGCGGTTGTTAGATGATTGTGAAAAGTATTTGGACTGTGTGATAAAGAAGGCTGGAGTGAACTTCAAAGGGAGAAAGGGAGTAGAATCCTCTACTCCAGTCAAATAGAAACACCTCAAGGGCAGGGAGTGCTTTGTTTTTGTCTATGCCCCTAGCATTTTGCATAACCCTGAGTGCATAGTGGGCATTTAATAAACGTTTGTTGATTTGAATTATAGATAAGGAAACTGAAGTCCAGAAAAGTGGTAGTGATATGCCAAAAGTCACATAAGCCCTAAGTAGCAAAGCTAGGGTTCAAACTCAGACTTTCCAATGTCAAATCTCATAGTTCTTTCATTATAGCATCAATTCCCTTTCTCCAGTGGGATATCTTTCTTCTACTCTTGGTCATCCCAAAACCTATATGGAAATTAGTACCAACAGTGTCCCTGAGTTAAAAGTGTGACTGTGACAAAATTTTGTTTTGTATTCATCAGCCCTCCCTCCCTCTCTCCCAGGCTAGCAAAGCATATATATGTTAGCAGGTACCTATCCCAAGAGTTCTCTCATCTTACCCAGTTTGATCTAGCATACCCTCCTCATACTGGTGGATTAATAGTCAGTCCCTTGCAAGATTGGAAAGAGAATTTTCTTTTGGGTCAGAAAACCTGAGTCCATACCCTGGCTATGCTGCCAACTTACTTGGACAAGAGTTTTTCTTTCCCTGACCCTCAGTTTTCTCCTCTGTAAAAGGATGGGATTAGACTAGATAGACCAGGTATTCTCTAAGGACCCTTGCAGCTGGTACATTTTGTGGTTTTGTGATGATTGGTAGATCTCATAGGTGTTATATCAGTTTTTCCAGTTTCAGGAGTTTGGGACCAGAAATAAATGTTAGGCAAGCCCTGGCATGCATCATCATTTCTCTTCCACCCTAGTCAGTTCATTGGCACTTGAACCAAAGAGAAAAAACAAAAGCAAAGCAAAATAAGAAGGGGTCGAACCAATTTCCAGCTCTGCCAGCAGTAAATTAGAATGTCTACTTGTCTACACCCCCTCCAGTGGGAATTTTTCCATTTCTGTCAACCTGATAGCCGTTGAGCAGAAGCCCAGAACTGTTTTAATGTGTATT
Source organism: Macrotis lagotis (assembly GCF_037893015.1). Taxonomy (NCBI): domain Eukaryota; kingdom Metazoa; phylum Chordata; class Mammalia; order Peramelemorphia; family Peramelidae; genus Macrotis; species Macrotis lagotis. The sequence goes on from NC_133666.1 coordinate 69,544,568, forward strand.
TCCTTGATTATAAATGGTTTCAAACATTTCTTCTTATGACTGGCTATCATTTGCACATATTTTTTCTGAAAATTGCTCATTCAGGTCCCTTGATCAATTATCTACTTCCATCCATTTGTTCTTTCCTTAGATAACTTGGATAGCAGACTCACGTCCCACTCATTTGGACAGTCTTTCTGTTGTCATTGTATCTGTCACCTTTTGGTTTCTATTTCAGTGGTTTTCCTGAATAGCTCTTGATTGTCTGTCTAATGAATGCTCCAGGTGCCCCCAATCCTAGTCAAATTAGGATTCTTCAGGGTCAAGTCAGAGCATCACAACAATTCACCCAAGAAGGGGCCCTTAGAGATGGCAAGATCTTTTATGTAAAACTGAAAGAGACCTCAGAGACCATTTAGTCCATGTCCTTAATTTTACAAGGGAGGAAACATAGTCCTAGAGAACAGTGAGGACTATACCCAAAGTCACACAGCTAGCAAGTTGTAGAATAGATAGGAATTTAGTAAGATCTTCCATTTTATGTGATTAGCTTTTTGCATCCAAATGCACTGAGTCATTTGCTAGCTCTAAATTTCCCCCAAAGAACTCATCTAGCAGGTTATTTGGCCTTCCATCTTTGTTTAGGACCCAAACCTCTTCTTGCTATCTTGTGGTCACAAGGTCAAGGCCAAGATACTTCAGCAGATGCTGAAGGTTTGCCCAGTTTGCCCTTTGGAGACTAAAGATCAGAAACTCTAAATCCTGAAGCCCTTAATCTGAGGTCCATAGACAACCCCCTACTCCCACCCAGGGTCCCATGGCTAGATGAACTTGGATAGGGAAAAATTAACATTTATTTTCACTAAAGTTCAAACTGAAAGTTAGAAATTTCTTCAATTAGTTACAAATATTATTTTTAGAAGGGGTCCACAGGCTTACGTTGACAGACTGACAATAAGGCCTAGAACACACACCAAAGGGAATTACTCCCAACTTGTGCTATGCTTGACCCTTATATATGAGCATGCATTAATTAGTCCACACGTTATTTTCATAGACACAGCAGCCTTTCTTGGGATGACTGTGGTTAGGTAGCGTGATGCCTGCCCTCTAGGAGACAGGTCAAGAGCAGGTGACCTTTCCTTCTTGCATTGATTTTTAAAGGGAAATTGATATGGATAGATTTTGTTTTGACTTTAATTTCCAATGTATTTTCCCTCCATCTTCCAGAAAATCATCTTTTATAAAGAAACAAAAGCATTGTAGCAAAAGTCACCAGCAGTCCATAAAAGGCTGTCATTTTATAAGATATTCTATGTTCATAGGTACCACCTTTGCAAAGAGGGTAAGGGATGTTCCTTCTTATCACTCCTGATGACCAAACTTGATCATTATAATTTTACTCTACTCAAATTTGATTGCTTAATTGTCTTGATGTTCTTTCTAAGGTAAACCTTGCTACATTTATAGTGTCATTTCCCTGCTTCATACTTAATTCATTTTCTATCAATTCTAATAATTTAATTCAATACAATAAACATTTACCAAGCACCTACTAAGTGCTAAATTCTGGGGAAACAAATATGAAAAAGAAAGACAATCCTTGCCCTCAAGGAACTTACAATCTATTAAGAAACACTAGACCAAGTTGAAAAAGGGAGAGAGAGCTGTGAAGGCCAGCCCAACCTACCCCTTCTCAAGGAAAACTTTGGGAGGTGTTGAATGTTCCATCATCCAGTCCTCTAATCAAAGGGCAGAGGAGACTAGGAAGGTGACAAGGTGTTGATGAGTTTTAAATTGGTGATGGTGAGATTTCAAGTGATCAGCTTATCCTAGGAAGGACATCTTATTCCATAGAGTTCATCCCAAGCAAAGCTGCATATGCTTTCACCATGCTTTTATGTATATTTGTCATTTCTTATAACACACTCATTGCAATCCTTTACCACAACTGATCAAATCATTTCCAATCCCACTTGGCTTTTCATTTTTGCTACTAACAAAAAGTGCTCCATAAATGTTTGGGTGCCCATCGGGCCTTTCCCTTTATCATTGACCTCCTTGGGGTTTCTGACTAACAGTAAAATCTCTAGGTAAAGAAGTATGGACACTGCTATTACTTTCTTTGTATAATTTCAAATAGGGATAGCTAGGTGGTGCAATGGATAGAGCACTGGCCTTGGAGGCAGGAGGACCTGAGTTCAAATGTGATCTTAGACACTGATCATTGACTAGCTGTGTGACCTTGGGAAAGTCACTTAACCCTGATTGCCTTCTATCCAGGGCCTTCTCCATTCATCCTGATTCTTATCTGGCCACTGGATCCAGATGGCTCTGGAGGAGAAAGTGAGGATGGCACAGCGCCCCACCCCCTCACTCGAATCCAATTGATGTGCTTGTCATGGTATCACCTCCCTGATGTCATGGTTTTCTTTGAAAATGAAGGACAAACATTATTATTATAATTTCAAATGTATAGTGCCTTCTTATCGTGACTCAGGGGAGTAGATCATGATTAGTTCATCACAGTTGCAATCTTGACCTTTCCCAGCCAATATTAGAAACAGGTATTTGGAAAGGAATGTGATAAGTTAATATTTGCACGTTCCTCTAATCACTTGGCACTTTTAGAGAGGATTGCATTTGAAAAGGGTCACAGGAAAATAGATTTTGAGTTCAGAGGGACCTTAGAAATCAGTTAGTACAAGCTTCTCATTTTACAGAGGAGGGAAAGAGACCCAAGTGGTAAAGTGACTTGCCCAAGGTCACATAGTAATTAACAAGGCCAAATCTCTAACGCAAATCAAAGTCCTCCAACTTCAAATCAGCATTCTTTCCACTGTACTCAAGGGTAGATTTGTTTGTCATTTTTTTAAGCATTTAGTTAAACTGCAGCTTGTTTCTCTGCATGTTCCATGAATACTCTAGTAGGAAGTAACTGATTTTTTTTTACCCAACCTGGTTCATTGTTAAGCAGTCACCCAATTTGAGTTTGTGGTGAATGATCCCAGCTTCCAGTTGAGCATATCTTAGAGAATTTAATTGAACTCTGTAGTTAAATGGTAAATTTGGTAGAACCACTGGTAAACAATTGGGCTACTTCACCCAAAAAGCTGCCTGCTGGCCAAGGAAGGCATAAAAATAAAAAAAGAGGCACGGGAAGATTTTTTTTATTAGGTTTTTTTTTTTGGCAAGGCAATGGGATTAAGTGGCTTGCCCAAGGCCACACATCTAGGTAATTATGAAGTGTCTGAGGTCAGATTTGAACTCAGGTACTCCTGACTCCAGAGCCCATGCTCTTTCCACTGTGCCACCTAGCTGCCCCTTAGCTTTCCTTTTGATCACGGTTGTGACATACTCTTGTATGATTATGGCCATGTTTCCTTGTTATTTCGATTCTTTCTTGCTACTTGTAGTAATTTTTTTTTCTTTAATCCTGTTTGGATTTTGTCTATGACATTTCTGTCCAGATTCAATTTGGGGTTTCTTTAAGGAGGTGATGAATGGATTCTTTCTAGTTTCTCTTTATTCTTGGGGAGGTCTAAAGTTCAGGACAATTTTCTTTTATGATTTCTTGAAATATAACAAACAATTTTCATGTTTGGGCATGAATTTCAGGGAATGTGATAAGTCTTCATTTCTCTCTTGAGCATCTTCTCTAGGTCACTTGAGTTTGATAGGTCCCTCACATGTTCTATTTTTTCAGACTTGGAGCTAATATTTATTGTTGCCTCCTAGAATCATTACATTCTGTTTACTCTCTTCTCTTTTTCAAGTAGTCTGCTGCTGGGATAAAGTCTACCACTCTCTGCTTTAAGTTAATTGATTCTTTTTTCCCCTCAGAAGCTCTAATTGTTTTTTATCCTTTGATTCATTTCTTCTGGAGACATTATGGCAAAGCCATTCTTTTTCCTGAGACATTTCTTGTGTTTATTGTAAGAATTTTCTAGGTTTAACTCTTGGGCTTCTCTTAACCTATAGGATTCTTCCGGGTATTAAGAGGTTCTTTAGTTTAATCCTGCCTCTAATTTCAGTTTCTGTATTGGGACATTTTGCCAGGGTCGAACTCTTACCCCCTTACCTATTGTGTAGTGAAATGTTCAGGAATCAGCTCATTAATTTGATTCTCAGATGTGGCCACCAACTGTTAGAGGTTTATTTCAGTCTCAGGCTCCCTTCTCCCCTCACCATTGTCCACTGACCTTTGCCCTATCTCTATCTCCTTGGACAGTCACTTCTCCAGGGGCTAGTTTTGTCCCCTCCTCTAATATACTATTTTCTGGTAGAGATCTGGTCTCCTCTTGCCAAAGTAAAACACATACCAACTCAAATGCTTGTCTCAAGACTTGCCACCATTCATTGTGACATTTTACAGAAAAAGTGAGGAAACTGAGGCACACAAAGAGGCTAAAAGAAGTGCTCAGAGCCATAGGAATAGTAAGCTTCTGAGGCAAGATTCAAACCTAGGACCCCCTGACTTCAGTTCCAGTACTCTATCCACTCTGTTCATTTGAGGAATAGTCAGGAAAGACCATTTTCCTGATATTTTCCCCAATCCTGTCCAAAGGCCAGCTTATTCTCTTTTAAATTCTCTGCATTCAGATGTTCCTGGGCAGATGAATACCATGGACCCTCACCACCTAGCACATACAAGAATTGGGTATGTAATGAAGACCTTTTCATTAAAGATTGTCCTGTGAAAGGAGACATGAGCAAGATGAGAGGGAGGTGAAGGAAGGAGGCAATAAAAAAGCGAAATGGCCCTTATTTTGCCTAAGGCTATCTCAGTCCGAGTCTGAAGCCCCAGAGCTCCAAGCAGTGATAGGTTGTTGGAGGTAGGGGTCTTGTCCATACACCAAAAGCATGTGCTACCTGCTCCAAGGTGGTATTCTAGCATAGACTGCATTGGCAGAGTTTTCTAAAAAAAGGACTCACTTCAAATGGCTTTAATGAGTAAGCAAAGTTAAACAACACAGTGACTTCCAAGGGTCAGAGAAATCTATTTTACAAAACTTATTTCTTAATCTGAGGTTCATAAAAAAATCCCATGGAGATTCTGTGGTCTGTGTAGCTGTTTCCTTTCAAGGACTTCAAAGATCTCTGGAATAATTTGGGGACAGGAATAATGTAGTCTTTCTCTTTGCTGTCACCAGCACTGCCATGGGCTCCAGGAACAAGAGCATTCACCATTGAAACGTATTTCCAGTGACAGGCAAAATCAATTTCTGAATCTGCTCTGCCATAGCGAGAGTTTTATTTTTTAATAGCCTGTAAGGAAGGGAAAAAAAAGATCAGCTGATGGAATCAGCACTGAAATCTCTTCCTCCCTCTCTTCCTCCCCAGCCCTAGCTGTCCACACACTCATCTTTTTAGCTGTGGTCTCCCTGCTTGGAGCCCTTTTTGTTCCTAAATTCTCTAGTTTTTAAACAGAGTGGCCAATTGAGCACATCAGAATGAGGATTCACCACTTAAGAAATAAAAGTCATTTAAAAAAATACATCCCCTCCTTTGGACAGAAAAAAATACACTGATTTTTTCAGAATGACATCAGTTATGATAGGACTCAGTTGGCCCTGACTGGGTCCTGGGCACGGGTTCTGAAGGAAGCATTGATGGGAATGGGGGTGGAGGGAGATGCTGGCATTTTCCTGCAGCAATTAGACTGGCCCTGATAACCTGGTGCTTTGGCCATGGTTCTGAAAGGCCTGCTCGCTTTCTTAGTCCTAGAGAAAAATATCAAGGGTCTTATCTCCTTCCTCCCTCTTTCCCCATTCCTTCTTTAAGAAAAATCAATACAATGCAGAATTCCCAGGGACAAGCTTGCCAAGGAAAATAGACAATGAATGATTTATTATTTGAGGAGAGGAAGTTCAAGAACAAATTGTTCTTCTGAAACCATCACAATGTGTTACCTTTATCACATACAGCGCAACCATGCAAGATTTATAAGGGTTTCCCCCAATCCAAGATGGAAAATTTCCATTTATTTTAATACTCTCCAGTTTGCATGTTACAGAATAACAGACATGGAATCTCTCTGTCTATATGGTATATAAATCTTGCATGTGTGTCATCAATATTAGACAAAGGAAAACCAACTGGATCATCTTTCCTTGTTCTCCTCTATGGAGCTAGGGAAGACTATTGAGCTGCCCTGCTTAGCCTTGATATTCTCTCCTGCAGTCTGATTCATTGCCATTCTTGCTATCTTTGACATGTTCTCCTCCATCTAGGTGGACCCAGGAGAGAGTACTTCCCCCATTCTACCAACCTGCTCGTATGTCTTCATGCTCTCTCCTCCTCAGCTTCTTCCTCTCCCACCAGGATCTTACTCAGATCTCCTCTATCTTGGAGACAAAAATATTTCCCATGACCCAGTGCTCCTTTAAACTACTCCTAGAGTTCTGTCCCTTTCACAAACAGTGATCACAGTCTTAGTCTGTATCTAGAGCCTCCATTACCCCAACTTTTGAACAAGGGGGCTTTATTCAGAATCCAAAATAACCTTCAAGTACCTCTTTTATGTACTCACCATTCTTTCTTGGTGATCTTATCCACTTCCATGGATTTAATTCTTATTTCTAATCAGATGACACCTTGCTTCTATACGGCCAGCCCAGTCTCTCCAGATTGTTTCATCACCAAATATCTATTGGACAGCTCAAGCTGGTCAGCCAAGAGGCTTCTCAAAGTCAGCCAATCCTGAACAAATTCATGATCTCTTTCTGCTGAACTGTGCCTTCCATGAAACTACCCTGTTTCTATCGAGGGCATCATTTCCCCCCATCTACCCCCAGTCACCCAGGCTCACAGCCCCATCATTGCCCTTAACCCTTCACTTTCTTTCACCTACTTATCTATGAAATCTGTTGCCAGGGCTTCTCTATTCTGCCCTATAGTATCTCCTACATGTGAATCCTTTTCTTTATGACACAGGTACAATTTGAGCTCAAACCATCATTTCTTCTACCCTGGACTATTGCTGTAGCCACTCATTGAGTTCCCTGGGGCAGTTATGTGGCACAGTGGATAAAGCACTGGCTTTAGAGATAAGAGGACCTGAGTTCAAATTCAGATTCAGACACCTGACACTTAATAGCTGTGTGACCTTGAGCAAGTCACTTTACCCTGATTGCCTCACATCCAGGTTCATCTCCAGTCATCCTGATTCCTATCTGGCCACTAGACTCAGATGATTCTGGAGGAGAATGTGAGGCTGCTGACTGAGCACAGCCCCTCTCACTCAAATCCAATTCATGTGCTTGTCATGATATCACCTCCCTGATGTCATGGTCTTCTTCAAGAATGACAAAAGCAACAACAGCAACAACAACATTGAGCTCCCTGTCTCCTGTCTCTCCCTCTTTCAGTTTGCCCTTCATTTACTTGCCAAAGTCTGACCATATCACTCCTCTGTTCAGAAAGCTCCAGTGACTCCTTATTACCTCCAGGGTCAAATATCAAACCCAATGCTTGTCATTTAATACTCTTTACAACCTTGTCTCAATTTCAGCCTATTCACAACTTTACTATGGTAAACTCACCTTTACTATGCTAATGTATGCTCCAGTCAAATTCATACATGATATTTTATCTCCAGCCTTACTGCCTTTGCATAGGCTATCCATCAAGTTTGGAATATACTTCTTTGTTACCTCTACTGTTTAAAATACCAAGTTCAACCTCAGCTTATTCATGAGACCTTTCCTTACTCCCTCAGGTACCAGCATTTTTTTCCCCTAAAATGGTTTACAGTTTCTTTGTATATATATGTATGTGTGCTTTTTGTTCAAACTCATCACCCATGCTCAGATGGAAGTTCCTTGAGGACAAGGATTGTTTCATTTGTGTCTTTGTACAGCTAGCAACATGACACACATTGATACTTGATAGATGCTTGCTTAAGTGACAGAGTATGGCCTTGCACAAACACAAATTACATAGATCTCTTATCTGCCCTATAGGAGTTCACAATAAAACATGGGCATACATGTCCAGAATGTACCAGTAGCACAGTAAAACAAACAAACCAAACAAAACCAAACAATAAAAGTGGCAGCCTTCTTGAGACCTGAAGGATTGGTTTTGTATGTTAATAACTTCTTCCCTCTTTCCCCACAGTTATTCCCCTTGATTTTGTCTATGATACCTGAAATCTTATCAGTAAGGGTTCATTCATTCTCTTGGGTTGAGAAATTAGCCCCTATTCAAATGCAAATATTGAGGAAAAGTATCTGATTTATCCCTTGCCCCTCATCCCACTTAGAATATTAGCATATCTTTGAATAAATTCATTTATGATAGAAAGGGAGCCAGATTTAGAGATAGGCAGAAAGCTTGGGTTCAAATTCCATCTTTCATTGTGTAACTGTGAGACCTTGGACAAGTCACTTAACTCTCTTGGTCTCAATTTCCCCTTCTGTACAATTGATGAGGTTGAAATAGATGATTTCCTAGATCCCTTGAAGTTTTAAGTCTATGATCTTATGACTAATTTAAGGTAGCATTGATGAGAGCAAAGTGAAGAGAGGAGGAAGAAAGTGAAAGATAAATAAGACGAAGTTAGAGTAAAATGATATTGAGATTTTACATCTTTGTGCCATCCTAACAAACCCCAAAGAGAAAAATCACTGTATTTAATGTGTGTGTGTGTATATAACCATATGTGAGTATATAATGTATGTGTGTATTTAATGCTATATGTTTATAATTATACTTTTATTTATATTCAATCATTAACGTTGTCCAGGAGTTATATCTGGGAAAAGGATCATATTTTTTTTTTTATTTCCAAGGCCCCATTTGACAGGGTAGAGCTTTAGCTCATTTATGATCAAGACAGTCAAGGCCAGTTCCCTCCCAAGTCAATACTGCAGTCCAACCAAGGACAATGTGCTGGGGACAGTGAGGCCTTGCTCCTTTATACATAACTACACGCAGTCTGTCAGAAAGTTGAGGTCGGAGGCCTAGGCCTGACTGGTCAGGGCCTTGAAGCAGCAGACCAGGAGAGGGCTAGAGTGGGCAAGAAGGATGGTGAATGTCTTTTGGCAGAACAGCAGCCAGACCGCCAGCTGTTAGGACAGGAGGGCGGTATATGATAATGATAATGACAAAAATCATAAGAATTGACTTTTCCATAACCCTTCAAGGTTTGTGGAGCACTTGATCATATATTATCTGTTTGGATTATTTCTCCAAGACAGGTAGCCCTCAGTCATAAAGCCCTGCAGTTTCCTTCCCAGTGCGGGGAAGTGAATTGTTTGGAGTCTCTCACTTAGTGACTACTGCACATCGCTCATGTGAAATATGTCTCCTGTTCTCAAGTTGTTTATGATGTAGATGGAGAGCCAGCACTAAATTATCTGAAGTAGCCAGGGAAGTTGAATTGCTTAACCATCTACTTTCTATGTTATTATTATTAAGTATATGATATCTTCCAGTCTATATTAGTCTTAGAACTAAAAGGGACTTCTGAGACCATCTAGTTCAACTTCTTCATTTTACAGGTGAAGAAACTGATACCTAGGAATTTTAAGTGATCAAGATCACACAACTAGTAAAAAAAAAAAGTACCTGAGGATAGATTTGAAGTCATGGTCTCTGATTCTTTTATTACTTTTTAAAATTATATTTATTATTTTATTTTATTATATTTACTTTTATTATTTTTATTTTATTACTTTTTCTACTATACTGTACTGTGGTTTGATTATGTTGAAAGTCCTCCCGATGGCCCAAATTGGGGAACCTTTAATTCCAGAGTTGACTGGGAGCCTGAGTTACTAATGATCATACATTTAGATTTGGAAGGAACCTCAGAGGGCATCTAGTCCAACTTTACAGATAAGGAAATTTAGACAAAGGGAGATTAGATGACTTACCTAAGATCCTTCGGGGAGTAAGCTGAAAAGGTAGGATTTGAATCCAGGTCCTCTAGTTTTACCACTGTTTGTGCTAAGGTTTCACTGTTATAGAAAACTCCTTTAGAGAGAGACCTGGCAGCTCATCTGTGACTCTCAATCTTAGAGGGTTGCTTGGGGCATCAGGAGCATAACTTGCTTAGTTTTGTCTGGATCATGTATGTGGATTTGGAAGAGGTCTCAGAGATCAACAATTCCAGCCACTCCACCCCCACCCTCACCCCCATGCACACACATCTAATAGATGAGGAAATCAAAGAGCAAAGGGATGGTGACTTCCCAAGTCAATGAGAGAATGCACGGCAGATGAACCCAGGTTGTCTGCTTCCCCATACTCTACACATTTTCCACCATGCCAGCTTTCTGCTCTGCCCAGGATCATGCATCTAGGATGTGGCAGACAGACTGGCTTTGAACTCAGGGCTTCCTAACTCGTGATGAATGCTAGAGAGAGTGTCCCCAAAGTTTTAGTGTCCCTTTAAACTCTAGCTGTATATAAAAGAGAATGAAACAATAGCAAGAACTAACATTTATTTAGCATGGAAAGACTTGCAGAAGATTTTGTATGTATTGTCTCACTTGATTCTCTCATGGAAAGTAGTTCAGAGGAGGGAGAAAGAATAGTGTAGACTGGAGACACATACACATATGGGGTCATTCCCCAGCTGATGAATCATATGCTGGAAGGACTTTGGGGGGATCATTTAATCTACACTATCACTTGCCCTGCCCTCTCCATTTTGCAAATGAGGAAAGTGGAGCCCTAAGAGGTAAAGGGACTTGGTGAAGGTCAATCCAGGATTAAGTAGAGAGATGGATGCTGACCCCAAGTCCGAAGGTTTGTTTGGGCTCTTTTTACCCCCTTTGCTCACAGTACACATCAGACAGGGCCAGGAAAAAATGAGTTCTTTTGGCTCTTCTTAAACATTCCCGAAGGTCTAGAAGTGGTAGTTCGTCCAAACCTATTGGTACATCTGCAGACTGGGTGAATCCAAAGTCTGCAAAGATAGGGAAGGATGGGAGGGGGAAAGGAGGGAGAGTAGACGAAGGGCCCCCCTCTAACTTCCAATTGGCTGTTGTCTGGGACAGTCAAAGCAGCCTCTGTTACCAGGGCAAGAGACACTCCCAATGCCAGGGTATGCCAGCTAATTGCTCAGACTCAAGCATCGTTATTTAGCTGTTCCCTGGCTCCTTGTTAAAGGTCTGTCTCTCCCTCATTTGCTCTTCTTCTTGCCGGCTTTGAGATGAGAAGAAAGCAGCTGCCTCTTCTTATTTAATATATTCTGGAAGGTAGGCTAGTTTGCCAGAGTCGTTTGACCTTTTCAATAGTGTATCTCTTGGCAGCTTGGCTCAGCCAGCCTTCTCCAGGCCTGAGAACCCAACTTGTGGGCCCAGCGCCATCTTCAGGTAAGGAGAGGCAAGCCTGCCAGCACATTCCAAGAGCAGGCCTCAGCGGCATTGTGCAATTTAGATTCAGAAACTCTTAGAATCAAATTCTGTCCCCACTCCCAGGCCCATTCCCACCACTTCCCCCAGTCCTGGCTAGGGAGGGGCTCAAGAGCTTGCTTTATTTTATTTTATTTTTTATTTTATTTCATAGGAAAAAAGGCTAAAGACCCAGCCTCTAGACTACTAGTGGTGAGCCTCTTAGTATTTAACTCCACTGGCTGGGAGAAAGCAGAGTCTAAATGCTGAGCCCCACTTCAGGCCTAGTCAGAAACTTGCCCTTAAAAAACTCCCTAAAAACACCTCTATAAATAGCTGTGAATCACTGATGCCTTAAGATTTCTTCTGCTCCCCCCCACCCCCATATTGGGTGGCCCTCCTGTGGCTAATTTATAGGTGGTCATGGACAGATACACAGAGGGGTCAGGCATTGATGGATCACTATCTACTCTGTCAGAGTTAGGGCCCTCCTGAAAAGATAACAAAGCCATAAGAAGATTGCAGCTCTAGAAAGAGGCCTCAATCAGCCAATAAACCTTTGGGCCTGTGATCTTTCAATGACCTTTGCTAAGGAGAGAGGGAAAGGGACAGGGAACTTCAGTAAGATTTATAGAAAATATTGGAAAATGGCCAGGAGGACATTTTCTCTGTTTTGAAACAACCTGAGTAGTGAAGAAGGCAAGGAGAAAGGAGAGAAAAGGCCAAGAATAGTGAGAGTTTGGTAAACTCAGGCAGTTGTCATCTATCATCCTTGATGACACCCCCCCCCCTTTTTATGACCTTCTTTTGAGTCTTGGACAGCAGAGAGATTGCTGGTAAGACAAATACAGTTAGTTTGATGAATAAAGACAGGACCCTTTTATAGACATATAGATTGCTGGCTAGAGAGGGGGGTGAAAATCTCAAATATTATTATTCTGCTCTCATTTTGCCTTTGTTGTTTGTTGTTGTTGGCTCTCTTGGACTGGTTCAATGATTTCATCTGAGTGAATAGTTCTGGTTAAACAACACAAACTTCCTGTACCAGTACCTCGAGATAAATGCCTTCTCTGCAGTTTAAAATCCGTAATTATTCTTGGGGGCACTTGAGAATTAAAATAACCTGCCCAGGGCCCCATAGCTAGGATGGGGCAGAGACAGGATAACAACCCAAGTCTTCCTGACTACAGGACCAACTCTCTACTCATGACCCCATACTGCCTTCCCATCATTTATCCTCACTAATGATTGAGTACCACTTGAACGAGTGATGGTGGAGAAGAAGAGGAAACAGAATCACTTCCTGACACCCTACTTCAAGTCTTGGCAGTACTTTGACGAAGCTTGTCAACTTTTAGCCGAACCTTTAAAAACCCAAGGTCATCTCTTCATAGTAATATGAATCACTGATGCCTTAAGATTTCTTTGGAGGTGGGGCAGCTAGGGGGCACAGTGAAGAGAGCACTGGCTGTGGAGTCAGGAGGTCCTGAGTTCAAATGAGGCCTCAGACACTTAATAATTACCTAGCTGTGTGACCTTGGGCAAGTCACTTAACCTCATTGCCATAAATAAAAATGGAATTTCTCCTTTAAAAAAAAAAAAGATTTCTTTGGAGGAAGGCAGGGAGGGGTTGGTTACTCCATGGTCAGCTGGGCAACCTCAAGAGTACACAGATGAGAGATTAAAAACAAAACCAGTCACCTGAAAACTTACTTGTAAATAGTCACAATCCAATTTAATTCCATCTGACAAACATTAAATACCTTCTGTATGACAAGGCATTAGGAGAGGCCCTCTAGGAACTTAACTTTTCCTAGGGGAAGGCCATGTGAGCATACACAAAGAATTAAATAGAAAATCTATTGCAAGTGATTTCAAAGAGAGAATGTTAACTCCAAGAGAACCAGAAAAGGAGGTGGCACCAGAGTTGGACTTCGCTGGAAGCTGAGGTTTCTAGGAGATAGAGGTGAAAAGGGAGAGAATTCCAGACAAGGGAAAAAGCCAGCACAGAGGTCCAGACAACATTCCTTCCTTCCAACGTCTCAGGTGCCCCTTTTTCCTGGCCCATATAAGGGCAGCACCTGTTCAAAGGTGGCAGAAAGAATGCCACATAGCAGGTACAGCTAGCAGCTCAGAGTGCCACACCCAAAGGGGTGAAGTCTTAGAAAATAAACCTAGAAAGATATGTGAGAGCCATTTTATGGGGAACAGAGGGAGCTCAATTCCATTTTCAGTGATTACTGGCTTAAAATTAACACTGAACTGATGACAGATCATAACCTGTTGGGATCAAGCAGTAATGAATGACTTTTAAATAGAAAATGAAGTCATTTTGATTTGCAATTAATAGAACTCACAGCATATTTGAGGAACTATGTTCAAGTCAAAATAAAGAAAAAAAGAAGGAAAGAAAGGACCTTCAATTTGCATGAAATGCAGTCTTCTGCTGCAATGTGCTTTCTCTAAACATTAGCTTCCATCTCAAGACTGTCAGTTTATTCCATCCTGCTGAGACCCCTCTAAACAGAGTCTCTGCAAACCAGAACCTTGAATAAGGCAAGGTCATTGGAATTACTCAGTGAGGGCTGCCAACCAGGCTGTCCAGGGCCCAAAGCCTACCATGCCCAGTCCTACCCTCGGGGCCTTGTACTAGAGACTCTTCCTCTTCTTCAGCACTTAGAAATCATGGGGGTGTCTAAGGGCATTCAGCCCTGGCTAACCCCCAGCCCCCGACTCTGGCCCCAGGTAAAAAATTCCTAGCTATGGCTCTGACATAGGTATTCAGTCTTTGAGTGATTGATACTCCCCGTGATCAAATTCATCCATTCACCAAGCATTTAGTAAGCTTCTATGGCCTACCTGGTACTCAAATGAGTTTCTCAGGAGGTTGAGTAGATTTGTAATAAGATGACTTTTTAAATTTTAAATGATGGTGATGGCTAAAGTCTCTTCCAATTCTAAAGTATTCACTTCTAAAATATATTCTCTCCTCAACTACAAAGATAATCTCAAACAGCAAGGCATGACTCAGTCCACTTTGTGAGGGTCAAGATGGGGTCAAGAATGACAAGAGGAAGATAGAAAATATTCCTGTGATTTTGTAATCTGTAACTGTGGCTGAAATGGTGAGGTGCTTTGCCCCTAGAGAACTTCAGAATGTGCTAAGAACAATAAGGAAAAGGTCACTAAGAGACAGGGTTTGGAATTGATTTTTATTGAAGGGTTTTTTTCTTTTTTGGCTTCTTTCCTCTGGCCATTGACCATGAGTATAAGCATTGAGGCCCATGTCCAGAAAACCAAAATCGTGACTTGAGAATTCAAAAAGGAGTGAAGGGTATAAGACTGCAGTACAATTGTCCCATCTCAGCAAATGACCCAATTCAAAATCTTACTGATGCTTACTGATACTCTTTGGAATAAGCATGTCCATACTTTTTGATGGCTGGTGCCAAAGAGGTATACCTTGAGTTGGAGTTGTTTGTTATGGAAATTTGAATCTGTGATAGAAGAAATAATTCCATTAAACACAAAATGTAACTGGTATTAAGTCTTTTGTTAAAGCACTGTGAACATTTTAAATGAGTTTGTAATTATCCCCTTTCCTCTTTTCCATATAAATTATATTTATTTTCTGCCTCAAATTATACCTGAAACTATCTTTTGTTTTGGCTTTTCAAAAATGTTTCACATGAGATTCCTTCAGTATAAAAATTGAATCCATTCATTCAGATTTGTGATTGAATAACCTGGCATACTGGGGCTTAAATGCCCTTTGGGTTTTCCCTTGCTCATTGTAACGAAAATCCATCTCTTTTGTCACCAGCACTCACCCTGTGATGCTGTAGGGCTCTACACAATGGAGGACCACAATCCCAAAAGAAATCAAATGGCAGCTTCCCCAAAGGGCATGGCAGGGCAAGTAGGCCACAGCAGATCAGCAGGAATTATTTGTGTGTGGGAAGTGGTAGAAGGGATGACTGGAAAGGAAGATCGGCCTGCCATGTAGAAATGAGGAAAGGTATGTTCAAAGCCCCAATAGAGGTCTTCTTCATCACGTTGGGTCAATCTCCCTATGGAGTATTTCAGAGAGGTCAAGAACTGCCAAGATTTGCATAGGATGAAAAGGCATGGATGGGATAATATCTTCAAAGCCAGAGAGAGGATCCACGTGAATGGATCCTCCCAGATCCATCAGGCTAGATCCTTTCTTTTCCTAGTTCCCTCTGAAGTGATGCTGTTGCTCAGTTATTTCAGTCATGTTTAGGATTCCATTTGGGGTTTTCTTGGCAAAGATAAGAGAGTGGTTTGTCATTTTTTTGCTTTAGCTCATTTTACAGAAGAAGAAACTAAGGCAAGCAGGGGAAGTCATTGCCCAGGATCACACAGCCAGCAAGTGTCTGAAGTCAGATTCTGAACTCCATATCACTGTCAAGAAAATATCAAATGGGTCAGGAAGAATTGGAAACAACTGAAATGACTAAATAGTAAGAAACACAAAGATTTGTTGAGTGATGACAGTAACAACTGTCCTATATAGAGTACTTCAAGGTTTCTGAAGTCCTTTATAGACAGACTCTCAGTAGAACCTTATAATGACACTGTGAAGTAAGGGTTTCAAATAGTATCCCCATTTTATAACTCAGGTAACTGAGGCTCAGAGAGATCATGTGACTTGTTCAGGGTGATCCAGCTATAAAGTTTCTGAGGTCGGTTTTGAACCCAGCCAAATTGTCCTGATGTAGGCCCAACACTCTTCGTCATACTACCTCTCAAGAAAAAACAATTTTCTAAGGAGCAGCTAGGTAGTACAGTGGATAGAACCCTGGAATCAGGGGGACCTGAGTTCAAATACTGCTTCAGACAATAATTGCCTAGCTGTATGACCTTGGGCAAGTCACTTTACTCCATTACCTTAAATAAATAAAAATTTTTAAAAGAATTGTTTTTCCCAAAATCAGTCATTACAAACAAAACTCAGGCTCCTCCTTCTGTCCCCAAGATGCAAACCAAGTCTTTCTTGGGAGGGCCCATCTCCTCCAGCACCACTACAGACAAGTTCAAAATGTTTCTTTTGGAAGGAAAATAGGAAATAAAGAATCAAGAAGTGCTCACAATGTATCAGCCACTTGAAAAATATTTTTTCCCTTGACCCTCATAATGACCTGGGGAGGAGGAGTGATTGGTTCCATTTAGCAGAGGAGAAAACTAAAACAATCATAGGTAAAGTGACTAGTTTAGGGTCACCCAGCTAGTAAACACCTGAGACTGGATTCAAACTCAGATCTTTCTGACTATAAGTCCTGAGCTCTGTGCACTCTAGCTATCTCATAGTCTGGTTTGTGTTTAGGGTGGCTGTAGTATACTTCAACAAAGACAAAAGGCCAGGGCAAACTTTTGAGGGGATTTCTAGGGCCAAGAGATGGCCAGTGGTTCCTCAATATTGATAGAGCCTCACTAAGATGATATCCAAGAGGCAAGGTTGATCTTTTTTCAAAGTGTTATGGATTGAACACCTGAGTCTTATGCTTGCTATATTCCAAAATGCCCTGAAATTCACCTGCATCAATGACTCATCCCCTTGGGATGAAGTATCTAGGGAGATAGATTGATGTTCATAAACGCAACATTTTCTCTTAAATATTAGAATATTCTAAGCTGCTCTGAGGAGGCAGCACAGAATAATAGCTCATGTCAGGAAGACCTGGATTCAAATATTCCTTCAGGCAGATACAAAAGGTAAGACTCCAGGCAAGGCCTCCAATGTTTGTACATCTTGAACAACTCCTTAAGACTTATCTTGAGGAAGTAATAATGATATATAACATTTATATAGCACTTACTTTTGCCATGAGGGCCTTAAAATTGTTATCTCATTTGATCCTGACAACAACCCACTTTACAGATGAAGAAATTGAGACAAATAAGTTAAATGGTTTGACCATAATCATTGAGGTTGAATTCAGGTCGTCTTGACTCCAGGTCCAGCGTTCTATCCACTATACCATCTAACCAAATCTAGTTGAGAATAACAAATGATCATCTACCTGAGTGGAAATGAATTACTACCTAAGTATCTGCCATGCCGTCAAAATCCCAGGTCCTTCCTGTAAGTGTGTAGGTTATCTCCTAAGTGGACAGCATCACCTAAAAACTCACTTAAGTGAATGATCTCCTGGGTATTCCTCCAAAATTGCAGATTACAATATCACCACACCTGCCCATATGATTTCTGTTTTTGTAGAATTATTCTAATTAGGTACAGAGGTTGATCACCAGAATAGTTGTAGCAACCCAGGAAATGTAGTTTCTTCTTAAGACAATAATCCATCAGGTCTAGGACATTCCGATGGCCAGAATCTTGGCATCAAATGGCCTACTTTTTATTGAAGCAACTTCTTCACATCTCTGTTGTGGTGTTGTACATTAATAAGGAGACATCAGGTAGTTTCTCTGTACTCTGCCCTGATTTCTAATGCATCCAGTTCTGGCTGCTCCAGTACAGAAATAATACTGAGATTACACAAAGGCGATGAGGGGCAACCAAGATGGGGAAGCAAAAGCCTTCCAGCCCATGTCACTGGAGTTCCACCTGGGATTGTGAGAGCTTAGCCTGCAGAAGAACAGACTTCTGGGGCACATGCTGAATGATTTTCTATAAATATTTGAAGGACTGTTATTGGAAAAGAGGGATAAAAAGCTGTTTCTCTTTGCATGAGTGGAAGGTACAAAGAATCAAAATTAGACTGCATATTTGAAAAAGCTTTCTATCAATTGGGGCTTTTCAAAAGCAGAATAAAGTAATGGGCTTCAGCTCCATGGAGGGCTTCAAGGATACTGTTTGTGGAATGGGGATGGTTTTGTAGACCTCTGAGATCAGAGAATTCTGGGATACACACAGATCACCTTCTCCTTAGAGAAAGTCAGCGAACAGGTTCCTTGCTCTCAGTAGTTCCTAACCACCAAATGCAAAATGAGATGGGAAAGAGCTCCCTAAGCCTGCTGGGATTATTTATGTACCATTTCTACTATTGATCTAGCCTTATCATCTTTTCCGGAGCAACAGAGACTGAAGTAATCTTCCCATTCTCTTTGTTTGCTAACATAGGTAAAAAAAAGAGATAGCAATTGGTATGCCTGGGGAGTATTTGTGAGCTCCTTGCAGCAATGAAAGTTTTATATTTACCTTTCATTCTTTGCCTTTGTCCCTTAGGAAACTATAGCTGCAAGGAGAAGATAGTTGATTGATCAAAGGACACATTCTCGTAGAAGGGTGGCTCTGTCCAGATGCCCAGTTTCACCCACATATTTCTTAATTGATACTCCAAGCTTCAGTGCTTTCTTCAGCCTCTATAGCCCCAGAAGGACTAGGGTACATAGTTAGTGACCAGAAAGGCTAGCCTGCCTTCTAGACCCTGATAGCAAAGGGTACAAGGCCAAAGCCTCTCAATTCTTTCAATATTTCGATCAGTCACCTTCTTTTCCCCTTGGACAAATTTCAGAATGCATATATATATATATATATATATATATATATATATATATATATATACATGTATTTTTGATGTCCATTCAAGCAATCACATAAATGCACACTAACATGCATTCACACATACATACATATAAAACTTAGTTGGAACAGTCAGGTTGAAAGAGAACCATGCAAATGATTTGGGGAAAAATTGTTTATGGAAAAACAATGCAAGGATCTACTCTAAATGCATTCTGTTTTCTTGCAAGTATCTCAGAAAGCTATTGCAATGATAGTGCATGTTTGTTAAAGTAGAGAAATTGCTTTGCCAATGATTCTTTGAGTGTTCACATAAAGGTATCTCCCAAATAATTCCTTATCATCTTTAAAATATTTTAATATCTACCTTTCTAGAAACCTGACCTTTACCCTTTTCCTAACTGGTCCTAGGCAAACAATGTGATGAATTTGGAGTCAGAAAACCTGGGGAGGAGTCCTTGCCCTGCCCTGCCACACCCCAGCCACCCCCACTCTTAAGGCCTCTAGCACCTTGAACAAGTCCCTTTACTTCTCTGGGTCTCACCTTTTCATCTAGATGTCTCAGAGAGACTGGGAAAAGGAGTTGTTCTAGTCAGCAATAGCTGACAAATAGCTCAAATTTATTCATGTTCTGAAAAGTTCACAGAACGTCTCATGACAACAACATGGAGAAAATTTGATCTTACTCTGAACAGTCTTTGAGGTCTCTAAGATCCCCTGCTGGGGGTAGGGCCTGAACATAGCAACTCAAGAGCCTGGGTGTCAAAACTCCTAGGCTAGGAAGAGCCTCAAAGTTAGGGGCCCTTCCCAGGTTCTCTGGAATGAAATCCTATCTTCTTATGGAGGGTCCTCAGCTAGCCCTGGAAAGTGTCCTGGCTATGCTTTGCTGAGCCTGGTGGGGGTGGGGTAAGGGAGTACTGTGCCCCAGGAATCACAGCAATTTATCTACAGTATCTTGTAGAGGATTGAGCTGGATTGGATGGGATGGTTGGTTGAGGGTAAAGAGGTATTCTGCCCACAGTGGAAAGCATCACTAATCAGACAATGCTTAGACTCCAGGCAGACAATGTTTGAGTATCTGCCCTTAATACCCAAACATGTGAGGGGCAGCTAGGTGGCACAGAAGATAGAGCACTGGCCCTGGAGTCAGGAGGACCTGAGTTCAAATTTGACCTCCCACTTAAAAATTACCTAGGGCAAGTCACTTAATCCCCCATTTCCTTTCAACCCCTTGCCCCCCAAAATACTCAAGTATATGAAGCGGTTATCCAGATTCACTTCTACCTTGTGAGAACAGGTTTTATTTGTTATTTATTTAGCTTTTGTTCTCCCAGGCAGTTTCATAAGATGTAAAGCAATGCTTTCCATAAAGCATTTCCCATCCTTTTCCCAAACAGTAGTGGCAGGATATAGGCTCTGGCCCTTCCCCATCCCTATGGCCTTCTTCAGATTATCAAGGGCCTCATCATTCCAGAGTGCCCAGAAGTGAACAGAGCCCTCCATCCACATGTGCTGTATCCCTGGGCTACAGGCATTGGAGAGCCCATCCTCATGGTTCTAGTTCCTAATGTAACCCATTAGTACATAATATTTTCTGACTATAGACATGTAATTCTATGGGCTCATTCACTTTAATTCAGTAAGCTTTGACCAAGTACCAGACACTGTGCTAGTTGGTGACATACAAAAAGAAAGGTGAAAAGAATGTCTGCCCTCCAGGAACTTGCCTTCTACTGAAGGAAAACAAGGAGCTTGTCAATATTGAGGTGAGAGTCAGTCAGTCACGGAGCATCTATCAGGGGCTTATTATGTGACAGTCACTGTGCTAAGACTGGAGATACAGAGAAAGGTAAGTAGAAACAGGCCCTTTCTTTAATGAGCTCCCAGTCTAATAAGGGACTCAACATGCAAGCAAACTATGCACAAACAATATAGAGACAGAAGAAACAAGGGGCAGTCTCAGAGGGAAGTGCCTAAGATGAAGGAAGCTTGAACTGGCTAAAGGTCTGACATCTTGTTCAGATAAACTGTGGCATAGCAGTACCTGCTCATTCTACTACTTGTGAAATTGTTTGTTCCAAACCAACATGATGTTTCTCTCCATCGAATTTGAACTGATTGGACTCTAGTGTCTGAAAAGGTCTTGAATCTTGTCTCTGTCACCCAGGATTTTACTCATTCCTCTCAGCTCTATTCATCTTACTGTGTTTCTCTGCTCATTCAAGAAATTAAGGGCAAACACTAGTAATTTGCCTGTGAAGCACATGACAACTCTCAAGCTGATTTATGTTATGAGAGAAAATTCACGTACCATGAGAGAGAATTTTTGAAGAGTCATTTAATGCAATCAGTGGTAATATCAAGGAAGATGAGAGTATTTTTTAATTGTAGAACTGCAGATTGTTATTTATTAGGAGGGCCTCTTATCTAAGGGGAAAAACAATGTGAGAAAAAAAAGAGGAAAGCTCCAACTTCTCAAAATCATGAGTTCTTCAGCACCTTGCCTAAAGGAAGACTGAGTTTCTCCAGCAATAGTTATGGTTTATGATTCTGCAAAGGTGAGTTTATTGACAGCCAAAATGACTTGCTGGTCATGATGCATCTAAGCTTTTTTCCCATCAAAAGAAACCCAAACTGCAGAAGCTCTCACATATTGCATTCTGCTTAATTTGCTTGTAATTCAGTAAAAATAAATGAGCATCCTTTCCAAATAAAGCCCCTATCATTGTATCCACAGTGCAGGAGTAATATCAGTGCTGCCTGGCCTGCTTTCGGCTTATGTAATGATTGGGGCAAGGTTACAGAGAATGACCTTCTAGATGGAGAGAGCATCCAGAGCAGGGTGGCCAGGGGGACCATGGGCTTACAGCTCAAAGCATGTGACACTCCCTTGAAGGAATTGTGAATTATGAATGTGGAGCTTGGAGATGAGAAGACTCAGGACATGGGACATGTTCATTTCCTTCAAGTATTTCAGGTAACTGCCATGTGGAAAAAGGATTAGTCATCCTCCCTTGGTCCTGGAAGGAATAGACTGAAAGCATAGAGGGGGGTGGGGACTGGCTTGAGATAAGGAAAAAGATCCTAACCCTCAGAGATATCCAAAAGGAAATAGAAACTTCCCCCTCAGCAGGGCTCTTTACCTCACTGCTGGGCTAGCATACCAGGCCTGGAATCAGATAGGATTGAATTCAAATCTAACCTCAAACATTTGCTAGCTGTGTGAACTGGGTAAGTCACTTCACCCTATTTCTCTCAGTTTCCTCATTTGTAAAATAAACTGGAGAAGGAAATGGCAAACCAGTCCAGTATCTTTGACAAGAAAACCTCCAATGGGGTCATAGAGAATTGAAGACTGATTGAACAATAACAAAAATGTAAAGGATTAATCAGGAGGACCTGACCAACTTCCTAGGGTTAAAGATTTAGGGTCATTTTTGAGTGGACAAGAGTCTGATTGTGCCTCTTCATAGGACTGAGCATCCCCATG
Source organism: Macrotis lagotis (assembly GCF_037893015.1). NCBI lineage: Eukaryota > Metazoa > Chordata > Mammalia > Peramelemorphia > Peramelidae > Macrotis > Macrotis lagotis. Next base: position 69,566,889 of record NC_133666.1, read on the forward strand.
GAAGGACTGTGTTTCCACATCAGGGATGGTATGACTGAGACTGAAATTGTCATGAATCATAACTATCCTTCTTGTCACAAGCCTATAAAAGGATGAACAAACATACCAGGTAGGCAGTAAGTTAGACAGCTAGAGAAAGAAAACTGGAACAGACCTTAATACAGATCTCATTCCTTTCCATATCTGCACAGCCTTCCCCCCCAGGGAGATGCTCTCCTCATGGAGACTCTGGAGCAGCAGTAGTAGAGTCTCTCAGGTACATGATCCAAGGAATAGCCAGGTCAGCAATGGGGGTAGAGTACTGAGAGAGTCAGGCCTACTTGCTAGATTGCTTGAAATAAGGTCAGAACTTCTTTAACACCTTTAAGGCAAAGCTATCTATTGCTCAGGTCTGCAGTTAGAAAGTTCTGAGTAAAATGGAGACGAGTCTGGGAACAAATGGCATATTATGATTTTCTCTCCAAAGTAGTGTGACCTGTAGCCTTGAAGCTTATGGACTCTTGGGAGTCCTTAGTATTTGTCTGCATTTTTTAAGGATGAAAATCAAAGTTGCCCTTCATCTGATATTGCTAGCTTGAGTGTTCACCCAGGAGCTGAGGCCTTGTTGTTCATTTCTGTGACTATTTAAGCATGATTGAAATCATCAGTTTCCCAGGGAAATTCAGGTAGCAGTAAAAGGAGTTAAAGAAACATGGCTGGGATAGGGAGGAACAATCCCTCCAAATCAAATTTCTGTTGTGTAGGCCCAAAGCTGGGGTTTGAGGCTAGAGGTCACACCCTGAAACAGCCCCAAAATACCAAGCCGAGACTTGGGTTTAATAAAGAATCTCCCTCACCCGGTATCATCAAAAGTAGCCTCTTCCCTCCAGGGAGCAATCTTTTCCATGGATGTTTGTAATCAAAACTTGAAGCATAAAACTCTGATCTTTGGTTGCTTTGCTTTTTCCTGTTGTCCTGGCCATGATTGCTCCTCTTCTTCCTCCTCCTCCTCCTTTCCATGGTAGCCAGAGTTCATATCCTTGGTTCTAGTCTCAGTCCCCCAGGGCAGCCACCTGACAGTGCTCCTAGATATGTATACCGTGGAAAGGTGTCTTGGGAGGAAAACTACTATAAAAATGTAAAAGATTGCTTGCAATAAGGTCAGAACTCCCTTAACAGCTTTAAGGCAAAGCTATCTATCTGTATTGCTCAGGTCTGCACTTAGAAAGTTCTGAGTAAAATGAAGACAAGCCTGGGAACAAATAGCATGTTATGATTTTCTCTCTGAAGCAGATGTCCATAATTTGGGGCCTCCTTCTTTGCTTCTGGCAACATGTTCACTTTTGTGAGTATGTGTATGTGTATGTGTGTATGTGAGTTGTGTTGTGGTCCTTGTGCAGAAATGGATCCATTAACAAACGAAGAGACACATCTGAAAATAGATAGCTGTTGGTCTAAAGGGAAGAACCATTTAAGGCCATTGAAAGTCAAGTTCATAGAAAAATCAATTTGAAAGGGGCTAATGTGAATGGTAGCTTATAGTCAAAGCTCACAATACAAACAGTACTTCACAAAATAAGAAAATGGATACATTGGAAGGTTTGGGGATTCAAGCTTTGAAAAACTGGCTTTTCTGGCTTTGGAAAGCCAAGAGAAGAAGGCTCTGCCTGGCTCTGCCACTAGCTTACTGGTTTCCTGGAGTTTCCATGGGAAAGACCTTTTTCTCTTTCCTCAGCTTCCATTTCCCTTTCAGTAAAAGGAAGGCTCCTATGATTAATGGCCCTCCTCATTCCTCCTTGTGGAGAAATTTGACTCAAGTCCTATGACTAGATATTCCATTCCCATTTGGTCTAAAGATGTGGTGATTTTATTCCCTTCAGAGTCCTGATAGTTTTAAATGGTGTTCCTTCTTTGGAGAAGGGCCAAGTGATCACTTGCTGCTTTGTAGATTTATTCATAGAATTATTAATGAAATGGTGAGCAATAACAAAATTAGAGCTGGAAGGTACCTTCCACCCTTCCATCACTTACTCTACAAGTACCTCCACTTAAAGTCATTCTGAATAACTAGACACAATTGTGAAGGGATAAAAGGGAGTGAATTTAGGGAATCAGGAGTAGAGTGATTGAAGGTAACAGCAAAGATGAAAGATGAATTTAGGAAAAAGGGAAAACTAAGTGTAGAACTGACACAGAGGCCGAGATGGAAAGATGGAAGGCTATAATCAGAAAGGGGACTTCCAGAGCTCTGCATTATGGAGCTGACATAGTTATGAGTAATGATAGCAAATTTTGGTCTTTGTTCCCTAGACTCCCAAGTCTTGGAGTAAATCTTGGTCTTACCATCCATTCTTCTGGGTGGAACAAAGATGATTTAAGTATTGGGAGGCAAGGACAAATAAACTTGGGGTCTAGGGAGCAAAGACTAGGTGACTTATTCAGCTATGAGTGGAACTAGCCACTTCTACAAGTCTGTCCCTTCCAAATCAGAGATTCTATAATTTCAGAAGAGGAATCTAAAACGCAGAGGTCACCAGGGTAGTAAATAGTAGAGAGGGGATTCGAAACTAGCTCTTCTAGGTCCAAATTTCTCTTCACCATACAATGCTCTCCTAAGGAGGCAAGTTTCCTTATTTGGAAAACACAACAGAGAAATCTAAAACAATACTTGGAGTTGGAGTCTATTTTAAATAAACCACTTCAAATGAGCTTAGGAAGCAGGTGAGAGACCTATAGAAATGGCCACAAATTGTGCCTCAGCTGCTTCAGGAAAAAAAAAAGATCCAAATCTTTGCTTGTCCATTCTGTTTACTAAGTCAATATTGAAACAAGCCACAAAGTGCTTAATGGTCCCTTTTATTGAATGTTCATGTCATCATACCTGGATCACAAGAACAATTTGATAGCAGAAAAAGCCCTGTGTATTTCTGAAAGTTATTGTAAACAAAATTTTTGGATGCTTTGGTTTTGTCTTCGAATTGCTTTTGCGGGGAGGGGAGTGGAAGAGAGAAAGCCAGACATCATAGAATCATAGCATTTCCAAGCCAGTCCAGATCAGCTAGACTGGTGTATTTTGCTCACAATACAGAAAGGGAGGCCCAGAGAAGGAAACAGACTTACCCAAGACTATCCAGTGACTGAGTTCCTCAATGTCTTCATTGACTCATTTCTTAGGTAGAGAATGCAAACTTCAGAGCCTGAGATTGATCTACCAAAACATCAAGGCATGACTCAGTGCACCAATTCCTAAAGATGCCAATTCATGGGAATGAGATAGACTATGCTATTACCTTTGGAATACTTCATGCTTTTATATGTTCATTTTTCATCTTCCTAATGTTTTACTGAATTTCTTATCCTACCAAATACACTTCCAAATATGATCTGATAATTCATTTATAACATTCAAAGTCTCAGCTTTCTAGCATAATATCTTTTCATAGAAAACCAGATTTCTGAAATTGGATGACTCCTCAATGGCATTTCGTTTGATCCATACCTGGATCAAAATTCCCTTGACAGCATACCCAACAAGTGATCATCTAACCTCTGCTCAAATACTTCCAAGGAAGTTAAATCCATCACATACTCAGGAAGTCCAGGTCACTTTAGGATAGTGACAATTTTAAGAAAAGTTCCTCTACACACTGAGTGTAAATCTGCCTCCCTGTAACTCCCCCACCCCCATGGCTACTCTTTGTTCTTCCTCTGTCTCTCCCAAGGCTTCTAATCTCCAGGATAAACACCTCACGTTCTCTTGACCATTCTTTGTTTACCTCTGGGTATATTTCACCTGGTAGCTCTCCTTCTAGAAATGCATAGTGCCAGGCACTGAGCACAGTATTTCAAATGTGATCTGACCAAGGTCTATCACTTCCCTTGTCCTAAGGAATCATGTCTCTCTTAACTCTAGATTTGGGGGCTGTCATGCTGCATTCTTGACTCATTTTGAGCTTGCAGTCTATAAAAACCCTCATGTGTTTTTCATCCACACAGTTATTTGACTATGATCCTCCTCCCCATTTGTACTCCACAGACTCTTGGAGTTAGAAGGAACCTCAGAAACAACCCAGACTAGTTCCTACCTAACCAAGAACTCATTCCTGACAAATGGTCATATAGACTTTGAAGACCTTCAATGACAGGTGACATTCCACACTGAGATGTCAGTTATTGAGGCTAGATTTGACTCTTTGCAACTTCTTGCCATCCCTGTAGTGCTGCCCTCTGCAATGAACAGAAGACCTCTCACAGGATGGGCCATTAGTTCTTCAACTAAACCTTTTCTTCTTCAGACAAAAGAGCCCCGTTTCCTGTAAATGATCCTCCAAAATGGTGTCATTATGAAATAGTTTTGGTCAGATAAGGGATAAAAATTAAAACTTTGGCTCTTATCTAAAAATGTCATAGCTCCCAAAATGGAGTTTTGTAGGGAGTTTCCTAGATTTTCTGATAAGGCCTAAGTGGATTTTAAAATCCAATATCAATTGCACAAATACAGTGACCTGATTGCAAACAATGCTATTTAATCATATTTTTTTAATCGACAAGCTTTTTTTTTCAAATGTTCTCTCTATTCTATTTACCTGCCAAGCAGAAACAAAGCAATTCCTGTCCTTCAAGGAAATTATAGTCTATTATAGTAAATAATATATACATGCACAAGTCAATACAAACCTACTCAAGCCAAAGAGAAAGTAGTTTCAAGGGACACTTAGCAGTGTGGATGTTCAAGAAAGGGTTATAGGAGAAGACCACCTCTAAGAAGCAATCAATTTCTCAAATCGAAAACCCAACAAGAGTATTTCATTTCTCATAGTGATTTCTTCCACCATTTTTTCCTTGTTTCCAAAAGTGCCTCATTTTTTTGACATGCTGATTTCTTAGCTGGCAGCCTGGCTGATGATAGAACAGCAGGCAACCCATGGACTTGGTCTGTTCAGTGGGGGCATCCTCCCATAGGTCCATATGCCCCATGTTCATTCTTTTCCTGTTTTCTGTTTCAAATTACATCAGAAATGGTCTTTGGGTAGAAGTAAATGAGCTCAGGTAGTCAGAGCACTTCATTAGAGTGTTTCCAGGTAATAAAAACAGTACAGAGGACTGCCTCAAGTGTGAGGAGATGGTGCAGATGGATAATTGGAATATGCATATTTTTCAGGGTTGATGTGTCTTTGCCCTACTTAAACTCCCATTCATGTGAATTAGTACCAGTATGTGAAGAGCCCTTCCTGCATCATTGCCAAAGATCAAAGGGAAATGATACCTCTGCAATGGCTTATTAATGAAAAATATGCACACTAAGGAGCATGGAATGATTTTCTTTCAGCACCAGCCTTCAGAATATAACATCAGCACATCTAGCTTCCCCATTACAACTAGGGAGGAAGGAATTTCTGGCATAGATGGACCTGCTAATTACAGCCCAGAACTGTCCTCTACTTCAGTCCATGAAGCATTTGACCCAGCTAAAAAACTCCAGTAGTTCCCAAAGGCACTTGTGAGCCTTAAAGGGCCTGTTGTTTTGACAAAGTGTTATGTTCAGTTATGATAGTATCCTAGATTTCCTCAAGGTAGGTAGCTACAGCCTGGATTCAGAGATGTTTCTGTCATTAAGACCTTGCAATTTGTAGGCATCTCACAGTATCCCATAGTGATTAAAATAGAGAAGTTAGTTTAGCAAAGGAAAACATGACTAAACACCACCTGTGAATGACCCCAAGCAGAAAATTAGTCTATGATTAAAAGGCCTGTGCTTCTAAAGAGCTTACGGCTGACTAGGAGGTAAAGCATTCACTGTTCTATAGCACTTTAAGATTTATTAAGTACTGTCTTTGGTTTATTTGTGCTGTTTTATTGATGCCTCTTGTCTTCTCTACCAGAGGCATTTGGAGCTATCTCCACCTAGGACTTTGTTTCCACAAAACCAATCAGCTACCACAAGGACTGTGCCTGAGAGGTACATAATATTCTCCACTCATAGTCACCCCTCCCTCCAACTAAGAAGAGCAAGATGGACATTATCCTCAGTCTTCTGGAACTAACATTGGTCATTAACTTTAATACGATTTCATCTGTCTGTCTATTTTCATTTGCATTATTGTAGTCATTGTATAGTTCCTTCTCCTGGTTTTGCTTATATCAATGCATCAGTTTATTCAGGTCTTCCAGTGTTTCCAGAAATTCCTCATATTCATTATTTCTTGTAGCAAAGTAATAGTCTGCTTGGTTCATATATCACAATTCGATGGGCCATTCCCCAATTGATGGGCAACTCCTTTCTTCTGTTTTTTTGCTAGCACAGAAAATGTTACACAATACTTTTTCTCACAATTGTAATCTGAATTGTTCAGTTTTGCAAGGACCATTATCTCCATTTTATAGGATAGGGCTTCTTAGTTGCAAATATTTCAATCAACCAACCAACAAGCATTTTATTATATGCTTGCTATGTATCAGTCTTTGTACGAAGCACTGGGGATACAAAGGGAAAAGCAAACATAGTGTTTTCCCTTCAGGAGCATCAGAGAGGCAAGATCCACATTGAATAAATGCAAGGTAATCTTAAAGGGGATATTATGAGCACCTGAGGGAATTGGCTAGTTCCACTTGCAAGAGGTGATACCTGAGCTGTGTCTTGAAGCCAGGAAAACTTAAGAGGAAGAGGTAAGGAAGGAGAACATACCAGGTGTGGCTACCCATTACCAGTACAAATACACAGAGGTGGGAGATAGAGCATCATGAATGGCCATGTAGCAAGTAAGCCAATGTCGAAAAACTTGAAGGGATTGAAGGGGTTTTATATGATCCTGGAGGCAGTAGGGAGCCACTGATGTTTGAGAGAGTGGTAGTACCTACTAAACTTTAGGAAAATCACTTTGGACAGAATATAGTTTACAGTGGGGAGAGCACTCAGAAAGCTTTTGCAGCAGTTCATGTAGGAGGCAACAAGCGTATTAGTTAGGATCAGAATATGATGATGAGGCAGCCAAATGGAGGCACTCTGAGCTAACTCCATTTGGCTTTTTATTCCTTATTTGTTTTCCTTTTGTCTTCTTTTAATTTCCTTGTCAACCTGAAACTGAAATGTGTCTTTGATGTTTCAGCAGTGGGTATTTGGTATATTACAATGCCAAGTGACTTAAAGCTTCTTACAGAGTCCTAGCATCTATGACTGCTTTGATCTTGTCCTTTATTTCTTTCCTGGATACTGTGTGGTTTGAGTGAAAGATGCATACAGAACTGACCCTGAAGCTGAAGAGAACTGGCTTCTAATCCTTTCTCTGTGACATCTTGGGCAAATCACTTCAACTCTTAATTAGCAAAGAAAAACAACCGGGGGTTTACTAGAAACAACTGACAAGCTCCTCAAAGCCAGTTGTTCCATTTACTTGGTGAGCATTTATTTATAGCTCAGAAATTGGCGATTGGTCCAAATCAGAGCTTGCTTTTTTTGTTGACTCTCTATCTAGATGTAAGAAAGTGCTAAGGATGCAGATAAAACTTAAAACTCTATGTGTGCCCACATTTCCCTGGCTCCCACCACTACCACCAAAGTCGGGTTATTAAATGTTCTCCAACACTCCCTGGATTCTTCTCTAAACACTGCCTAAACTCAACAGGAGGGTAGAACAAGAATCAGAGACTGAAGTCATCACCAGCCTGATGACTTGGCCACTGGAGGCTAACAGCAACAACAATGCCAAGAGTTGGCATTTCAATGCCAAATTACTTTCCATACACATAATCTCATTAGAACCTCCCAACAGCCTTGATATTAGCATATTTATATGATTTATTAAGGTTTTAAAAGCATTTTTAGCTATTATCTCATTTGAGTTTCACAATAACCCTGAGAACTAAGTGCCATATCCCCAATTTATAGAGAGGGAAACTGAGGCTGAGAGAGTTTATGTGACTTGCAGTCTTATAGTTCATAAGAGTCCAAAGCAAAACTCCAGCTCAGGTTCTCCCTCCACTGCTTGTGGAACAAGCTAGCAAACCTGATTCTAAGTGGTACTGGTAGGACTTACTGGGAATTCCATTTGACAATCCAAATTTCATGGTTTGACCTGATGTCACCTAGGTCAAAAAATCTGAGGGAAAAATAAAGAAGCCATCAGAGACATTTAACTTCCTGGGAGACATTTAACTTCCTGGGAAGAGCTGAATTAGGTAAATGCTATATTGCTTATTTTCTCTGCAATCAGAAGCACATACTAAAGGTATTCAAGGCTGGCAAGGAGGGAATTTAAGGGCCCTTCACCTTGGAAGGGTTTTTGAAGTTCAAGAAGATTTGGGATTTTTGAGTTCTGAGCAATAAGACCTCAATGGCTACCTTTGCCAAAAAGAATTAGGCCCTAGAGAAATAAGGTTGCACAAAGCCTATGGAGATCAGGTGCTTTCTTCTTTCCTTTATTATTATTATTATTATTATTATATCATATTCCCTTCTTAATCTATCCCACTGCTGCCCAACAAGTTTTCCCTTGTAAGAAAGATTTTTAAAAATCAAAGTACTAAACAAATTCATGAAACTATGCTATACAACTGTGTGTGACAGCATATACACCACTTGCTATTCATACTGCCCCAATATCTTCAAAATGAAATCCCAGCTCTTCCATTTCCCTATCTGTGTGACCTTGGGCCTAGTGATTTTACCTCTTTTAAATGATTGTTTCCTCATTTGTAAAGTGAGTGTTAAGTCAAAGCTACAAACACATTTAGTCTTGCCATAATAAAAACTTTCCCAAGCATCTGAGCTGCCTTTATCAAAATGGGCTGGGGTTTTTCAGGCAGAGGCTGGATGTCTACATGGGAGAATGTTATAGAGGGCAGTCTTGTTCAGGTTGAGGTCCCTTCCCATTCTCAGAGGTTGTGACTCAGTGATCCTTTCCAACTCCAAAAATGTATATCTCTACAAGCCAATTCAAATTTCTGTTATTAAAAGAGGAAATGAATCTTAAATTAAGAGAATTTCAAACGAGGGGGAAATTGGGCTACTGTATGGTAGAGTAGGGGAAGGGTACCTGGAGACAGAAACACTAGTGGATAGGTTGACTTTCCCCATCTAGGGCCCAGGAATCTGTCTGTTATTAGGAATAGCTCTTGTGTCCTAAGGCTGCTTCTCTACCACTGCTACTCTCCAGTCCCCTTGGAACCAGCAAATCCAGGGTAGAAGATGTTGGCCCCAGGTGGATGCTTACTAGGGAAACTGTTAGTAAAACAGGTGTCTTTGTATGCACTTAAGGTAATCAGAGAGAGAGAGAGAGGGAGAGAGATGGGCCATCCAGGGCACATATAGTTAGGGAGAAAGGTAATAGAAGCATCCCACAGAGATAACTGGCAATCTCCTTTACTTAAGATCTTCAGAGAAACAAATCCAGAGTCTCCATTAGTATGGCTCATGACCCCAGGAAGGCTTCCTAATGCCTTGCCAAAGTACCTCCTGCTACTATAAAAAGCCTATTGTCTCTCCATTCTGCAGTGGATACAGAGAAAAACTGAGGACTCCCACATGTATGAATACTTTCCTGGGCTGCCATCAGACCAAATGGCCATGATTGTACCATTAACAAAGCCGTATTGGTCTTTGCCTTATACACTGTCTTGTCTTTTCTTAGAAATGAATGAATAATGTGGTTTGAAAGTTTGGTTGCTGTTCCTGTCATTTTCCTTCTATCAGCCAGCCACCCACATTATGATAAGGTAAGCTAAGCCCAAGAAATCAATAACTCAGACAACAGATATCTCATTGAACCCCTGAAGACCACCTAGGAAGAGAAGGCCTACTGTTTTACCTTATGCTATTCTTTTCCAAAAATGCTTTATCTATCTCTGTACCATAAGCTCCATATGATCCCTGCCAGGCCCTCCACTACAATGAGAATGAATAGCCAATACTGCTACAAACCTAATGAAATCTCATTTTGAGAAAATTGTTTTTTAAAAGTCTGACCTTTTCTCTCTTCTACTTTAATTTTCTAGCTTATAAAAATGCTAAGAGATTAATTTTTCAGAACACCCTGTTTTACTATTTTCTTTATTAATGTGAGGGTGCAGATCTCAATGTCTCATACAGAAGAAGATTACTAAAGTCACCCGAGGAAGGGTTTTAATTAGTGTTCACTGAAAAGGGTTCATCTTTTTGGAGCCCTTTGCCATCCCAGGGTCCCTTTCTGGAAAGCTCAACAGTATTGAGAAGAGGGATGCATGACAGGGAGAATATGTCACATTGAATCAGTAGAAGATTCAGTCATTCTGGAAAGTAATTGGAAACTATACCCCAAAAGGCACTAAACTCTACATGCCCTTTGACCAATATACCATTACTAAACATTTACCCCAAGAGATCGAAGGAAGCCGAAAAGGACCCAAATGCTCAATTGTAGTTCTTTTTGGTTAGGACCCCCAAAAGTCTAGAAAATGGGGGTTGTAAGGAGCCATTAATGAGGGAGTGACTAAATAAATTATGTATCTGGCCACTGGACCCACATAGTTCAGAAGGAGAAAATGAAAATGGTGACTTAGCATAAACTCCCCCTCACTCCAATCCAGTTCATGTGCTTGTCATGGCGTCACCTCCTTGATGCCATATTATCCTTTGAGAACAAAGGACAACATCAAACAAATTACAGTATATGTATGAATGTGTAATAGAATAATATCATCCCATAAGAAATGATGAAATGAATGGTTTCTGATCAACCTAGGAAGACCTTATGAACTAATAAAGTGAAGGGAACAAAACCAGGACAATTTATAAAATAATAACAGCAGTGTAAAGATTGCCAGCTTTACGAGACTGATCTTTTGGCATTTTTGCCAGTCTGATAGGGAACAGGGATTTGCATGGGAATTTTTCTCATTGTTAACACTCTGGGGCATTTTTTCCTGAACTTTCTTTTAGCTTATAACTCTTCTTTTGAAGAGATATCCCTTGAAGCAGAATCTGATTTCATCAGCATACCACATCCCTACTGTGTACATTCCAGCGAACCTCACAGCTGGCAACGTGCCAATGACCTAGTCAATAAGTCCTCAGGAGATGCTAGAGGCTCAGGCCTTCTTGATTCCAAGTCTGGCACTCTAACTGATAAGCCACTGTTCCTAGGTTAACAACAACAAGAAAAACTCACATTTATATATTGCTTCAAAGTTTTCAGGGTGTCTTCTTCACAGCAACCCTGTGGGAGGTTAAGAGTGGGAGGATCCTATCACCTTCCTGTCTCTGGTCCTCCATCATTGTTTTTTTTTTTTTTTTAGTTTGGTTTGTTTTTTTTTTTTTTTTTTTGCAAGGCAATGGGGTTAAGTGGCTTGCCCAAAGCCACACAGCTAGGTCATTATTAAGTGTCTGATGTCGGATTTGAACCCAGGTCCTCCTGACCCCAGGGCCTGTGTTCTATCCACTGTGCCACCTAGCCGCCCAAAGACTCCATTATCTTTAAAGGAGAAAGGGATCACGGTAATCCTTAAGACCCCTGAACTGCATTTCTAGGTCATCAAGTATGGACAGGTCCAAAACAGTTTTGAGATCTTACAGTTATGACAGTACATGGATATTTTCCAGAACTTCTGGCTACCTTGGGGGAAGAAACCTAAGAGCAGGGGGCATCTGAGAAATGATCAAGACCTACACCTTCCCTAGAAGCAGGAGAAGTGCTTTGGATGCCAGCTCCTGACTTGATGTTTCCAGTTGGCAGTAAATATGATTAATGCCAAGGCATTCCTTTTCTTCTCTAGGTTTTATACCAAATACCCACTTAAGGTGATTTATATCCATATTATTGTATTTAAACATTTAGCTCAATTAGAAGAGATTAAATCCTTGCCTCAGATGAGCTCCATGACATTGCAATTTGCAAAGGATCCTTATCTAATAAGATTAGATATTCATTATAATTAGACACATTTATTTCTGCCTGCAGATAATCCCTAATTAATAGCCCTTTTGTGAAGCCCAGAGTGCACCAGGACCAAGTTGTAATATGGGAAAAGGGAGTTGTTTTCCCATGGCCCAGAGGGTCTCTTGGGATCAGCTATCAGAAGGAACTGTCCAGTGCAATCTATAAAAGTGATTTCCCACCCATAAATGGGCTATACCATAGCTCTGATAGAGTCACCAGCTTTGAGAGGATGTTTTCCTTGGCAACTGGAAAGTTGAAAAGAAAAGATTTTCTTTGGCTTCTGTGTGTTTTTTCCACATATCCACTTGCACTTGGATGGACACCCTATAGGATTTGCCCGACAGTATGGATATTTGAGACTGACAGGACAGATGGTCAATGAGCTGAGCCAAGAGTTGAACAGGAGGTGGAGGGGACTAGATTGCTTTTGGGAAATTACAGAGCCCTTTTACTGACCCCAAATTTCCCATGGAAGCAAAGGCCCATATTTTCAATATTCACAGTTTTCTGATATGCCCATATGGCGCTGAAACGTCAACAACCACTGCTCAGAAGAACTAATCATGAGTGTCACACAGAAGGCAATGGAGAAAAGTGTATGGTGAGTCTGAGCTGCTTGATGAAGAGCTCCGTGGAACAAAATAAAAGTACAGGCAGGATCACTGATTGACCCCCATGTCTGGAATTCTCTCTCTCATTATTTCTACCTCTTCATTTTCCTGTCTTCATGCAAATCTCCTTTCCTAGTCCTCCTATATCTTGGTGCCTTCTCTCTGAGATTATCTCCAATTTACTGTTATTAATAATTTATTCTAGTGTTGTAAATTAACAATTAAATGATAGTGATAATTTATTATATTATTGAGACAGCTAATGGAGAGCATTGGGCCTGGAAGTTAGGAATACCTGAGTTCAGTTCTGGCCTCTGACAGTGCCTAGCTATGTCACCTTGGTTAAGTCATTTAATATCTATTTACCTCAGTTTCTTCAACTGTAAACTGGGAAAAATAATAGCACCTATCTCCCAGAGATGTTGTGCAGATTAAATGAGATACTACTTAAAAGTATTTAACAAAGTGGCAATCATACAGTAGGCACTAAATAAATTCTAGATATTGTGGTTGATGCCATTATTTATCTCGAATATATCTCCTCTGGATAAGGTTCATTGTACGCAAACTCCCCCTTGGGACCGTGTGCTCTTTAAGGAAAGGGACCGGTTTTTGCTTTTCCTTCCTGTCCCCAGAGCTTATCACTCTATCTGAAACATAGTAAGCACTTAATCAATGCTGTTGACTTGATGTTGTCAAAGAATTATATGACAAGAAAAGAGGATAGGCTTGTGCCATGGCAACATCAAGAGATGGCAGGTGGGTAGCCAGAGTATTTCATTATGGAGGGAACTACTGAATAAATGGGATCACAGATTCATTTGGGTATGTGAGCTCTAAAGATCATCATCATCATCATCCTTGCATTTTTAAAGTGCTTTAAGGTTTGCAAAGTGCCTCATTGAGTCTTTACAATAACCCTGGGAGAGTTAGGTGCTATCATTACCCTGATTTTACAGATGAGGAAATTGAGAAAGCTCCGTGAGGGGCAGCTAGGTGGTGCAGTACATAGAGTGCTGACCCTGGAGTCAGGAGGACCTGAGTTCAAATGTGATTTCAGCCATTTAATACCCCCCATTGCCCTGCAAAAAAGCAAAATAAAAAATTAGAAAGATTCATGAGGAAACATCTTCCACACATACAGATCAGCAACTTGTCTGTAACTTTCCACTGAGAGGATAAGTAACTTGACCTGATCATGCAGCCAGTTTTGGTAAGAAATGAGATTTGAACTTAAGGCCAACCCTCTATGTATCACAATGGGCCTGCTGCCTCTCTTTTGCACTTTCTTCTTCCCCACTACCCACTCCTAGCCTAAAAATAGCTTTACCTACAAAGATAACAATTAATTTAGAAATCTTTCCACTTTAGTCAATATAACAGCCAAGAGGATTCATTGAAAAACAATTGTTATTTCATACAGAATTGAAATTTCCTACTAAATTACCTTCCACTTGGGTGGGTGGTTGGGAGAGGGAAGAACTTGAGTCATTTCTCATACAAATCTGAAAGTTATTCAAACTAATAGTCTGAATTGAAAAATATTCATTTTATGTAACAAACCTTGAAATAAAGTTAACATTTATGTGTGTGTGTGTGTGTGTGTGTGTGTGTGTGTGTGTGTGTTTGTTACCAAGAACTATAGTATGCATGGAATCAATAATACTGGGGAATTGCTTAGATAATAAATAAATTGGAGGCTTTTAGAAAATAAGTATGTATGCCAAAATATCTAATCGATCATGCTAGCTTTTTAAATACCTATGAGGTCTATGAGGTAATGCAGGATTTAGTTTTAATTTGTGTTGGTATATTTTGCTTATCTATCACCTTCATTTCTCAACATAACCCTAACCTTTCTGCTACTCAGTGATTTGTTCCTTTTGAAGAAAAAGAAAAAAGAAAAAGAAGTTTACCAAGGCATCCATTGAGTCTAACAGTATGTTCAGTGTTCCTCAACCATGGCCTATCACTCCTTCAAAAAAGAAGAGAAGAAAGTATGGTTTCTCATCCTTTATTTAGGGGTAAATGGCATTATGATAATTATACAGTCTTCAGGATTATTATTCTTGTCATTCTTATTATTTTGTTACAGTCAGTGTGTATATTGTTTACTTGTTTTTGCTTATCAGGTTATATAATTCTTCCTATGCTTCTCTGAATTCTTCATATTCCTAATTTCTTATAATACAGGGATATTTCCTTATTTCCATGTACCACAATTTGTTTAACCATTCCTCAATCATTTTCAACTATTTGCTTTCCAGTTTTTTTGCTGCTACAAAAATATAATACTTTGAATATACTTTGTATATGAGAAATCTTCAGAATATATGCCTAGCAGTGGGATGGCCAGATCAAACTAATTGTTTTCTAGTATGTCTTACCAATTCACAGATCCATCAAGATCTTTTATTAGTTCCAACTTTTTTTGTCAATTTGCTGATCAGAGGAGAAATTTCAGAGTTTTTGAAATTGATATTTATCTTTAATAGTATTTAACAGAATTAATGATTTGGAGCATTTTTTCATATAGGTGTTTGTAGTTTACAATACTTCTTTGGAAAACTATTCATACACTTTGTTTTTTTAGGTTTTTTTGCAAGAAAATGGGGTTAAGTGATTTGCCTAAGGTCACACAACTATGCAATTATGAAGTGTCTGAGGCTGGATTTGAACTCAGGTCCTGCTGACTCCAGGGCCTGTCCTCTATCCACTGAGCCACCTAATCACCCCATTCATATACTTTGACCATTTAACCTTCAGGAAATGGCTCTTGGTCTTATGTACCTGTGTTAGTTCTCTATATTTCTTGTATATTTAGGTCTTTATCAGAAAAATTTGATGAAAAATTTCTCTAAGTCAATAACTTTCTTATCCCATTTATATAATCTTGTTCATATAAAAAACTTTTCAATATAATATCATCAAAATGATCTATTTTATATTTTGTAATCACTGTTAACCCTTATTTGCTTAAGAATTCATCCTCTAGGGGTGGCTAGGTAGTACAGTGGATAGAGCACCGGCCCTGGAGTCAGGAGGACCTGAGTTCAAATCCAGCCTCAGACACTTCATAATTACCTATCTGTGTGACCTTGGGCAAGTCATTTAATCCCATTGCCTTGCACAAACCAAGGAAAAAAAGAATTCATCCTCTAGTCATGACTATGAAAACTATCTGTTGTGGTTCTCTTCTAATTTATTTTTATAATATGACATTAATATTCAATCTACATAAAAATTTTTTGAATATATTGTAGTATGTTATGTAAGGTGCTGGACCACTCCTAGTTTCTGCCAAAGTGCTTTCAATTCTTCCAGCAGTTTTTGCCAGATAAGAAGTTCATTTCCTTGGATTTGTCAACACTGAATTCGAATTAACCCTAATTCTGACTTTGCTTCTGATTATTTTTTATTTAAGTCTATTCTATTGTTCTACTTTTTTTTCTTAACTAGTACCAAATAGTATTAATGATTCCTGCTTTATGGAATAATTTGACATTTGTATGCTCTTCTTACTTTTTTGCCATTATTTCCCTTGAGAGTCTAGTCTATTTGATCCTGAAGATTAATTTTATTATTTTTCTTGCTGCTCAAAGTACTCTCTTGGTAGTTTGATCAAGACAAAATGTAATTTTGAAATCGCTTCTGAAATCTGGATTGATCTTATCTTTTAAATAACCCTAACAGAAAATATTCTTTTCCATTGCTTAGAACAATATGAATGATTTACTCTGAGTTGTATTCATAAAACCTTAAACAAATTATTTAATCTCTCTGAACCTCTGTTTCCTCATCTATAAAATGAAGGGAAGAAGAAAAGGAAGATTATGGGTTTTAAAGTGAAGACACTCAGCTGCTAGGTGGTGCAGAGCATTTAGGCCCAGATAGTTACTACCTGTGTGACCTTGACTAAGTCACTTTATCCCTGTATCCTTCAGTTTCCTCATCTGTAAAATGGGAATAGTAATCACCCTACCTCCCAGGGTTGTTGTGAGGACTAAATGAGAAAACATTTGTTAAATGCTTTGCAAACATTAAAACACTATATAAATGCTTTTATTATTGTTATTATTATTAAATTCACTAGAATAAAGAACTAGTACCAACACTTTCTGGACCCCCTCAGAATGTCCACACAAGTCTTCACTTGCCTCCTCAATTCTACATATTACAGCCAAGCTGGGCTACTTATTCTCCATATACAACCTTCCATTTCCTGCCTGCATGCCTTTGCCTACAATGCTATACCTTCCCCACCTCTTAGAACACCTAATTTTCTGCAAAAATCAACTTAGGTACCATCTCTACGAGGAGCCTTTCTTGATGCAAAGCCCTCTCCCAGTGATCTAGTTTATACTTTGTGTACAATATTATCCTTATCAGGGAATAGTTCGGCCTCCCTCCAGTCAAAAACAAACCCCTTGAGTTCAGATACTGCTTTTATTTTTTTTTCCTGCATTCCCCACATTGTGCCTGGCCCATAGTAAGTATTTAATCAATGCTACCAGAAATGAATTGAATTCACTATTCAAGTTTGCCTTTTTTCTAAGAGTCTTAAAAGTTTTATTTTTCATTTTGTTTAATTACTAGCCTTGAGCCTGTTTCCCATCTCCACTGCACAAAACTTCAGTTACTCTCCAAGCTAAAAATAGCCTTCTGTTGGCTAGCCTGGAACCATAGCCATCATCTGTAAAATTATTTCTTTGGGAAAACATGTTCTAAATTCCAAACACCTGAATTACAAATGAATTTTTGAAATGTGACTCTTTTGTTAAATAGAGACCATTTATGTGTGAGAAAAGACTTCATCTCACAAAAGAATTTGAGGGCCTATATCAACTAATCATGTCACACTCCAGTGAGACCAGTCCAAATGAAAGTGGACTTTTCTAAAAACCTATTGATAAGCATATCACAGTCAGATTTTTATTTCAAACTGAGAAATTAAATTCTCCCTTTCTTTTAGCACATCACCTCTTTCCAGAGTTACCTATATATTTTGTTATTAGATTATGAATAAAAGAATGAAAACAAGCATTTTGGAAATGCTTCCTGGGTGGCAAGAACTGTGCTAAATGCTGGGGATACAGTTAGGTGGTACAGTGGATAGAGCACCGGCCCTGGAGTCAGGAGTCCCTGAGTGCAAATCCAGCCTCAGACACTTAATAATTACCTAGCTGTGTGGCCTTGGACAAGTCACTTAGCCCCCATTGCCTTGCAAAAAATAAACTAAACTAAATGCTGGGGATACAAATAGAAAAGCAAGATAGCCCCACTTTCATGGAGGTTCCATTCTACTAGGGAGAGACAACCTGTGTAAGATGTTGAAGCTGCACGGGAGATGGAGAGTTCCATTGTTCCCTGGAGTGCAGCAACAAAGCTAATAGTAGCCCATTTTCTCCAGTGTTATTTCCACTAATAAAATTATATTCATTTTTGGTGCTAAACAGTTTGACAATGCCAAAAACTTGAGTGATGAGAACTTTGTTTTCTCAGACTTTAGTGACTATAACAGATAAAGAAGGGGGGGACTGGCAGCACCAGGGAAGGCATTTGGTAGGTCCCATCTATGAAGCTCCCTTCTAAGATGGGAATAAGGGTACTAGGCTAAAAGCAGAGCCGGTGGTCTAGGGGGTGCTACTCTTCCCAGGGCTTTTGAACTCAAAATCTTAGACTGTCCCCTCCAGAGATAGAGAGGAGCTGATGATCCAGGTGGTGGCACTGGTTAGATCTGCCTGACACATACCACTTCTTGTCTCATGCTCCAGATGGCTGCCTGGCTTGACTGCTATGTACCAATTGACCTGCAATTGGTATTGGTGATAATGGCAATGGTGGGCCCCTTTATCTCTCGACTGACTCCCTTCTGTGATGAATTTTGGGGCTAAGTTGAAAGCATGGCCAGTGATCTTGAAAGCAGGGTACCACAGAAGCTCTTTAGGTTTTCCTACACAAAAATTACATGAGATCTCATTGATTCCTTCATTGTCCTCTAAACATCTTAAAAACTATTCCTTTTCTCTCTGTCTCCCCACATTTTACACAATTTAGCTCTTCCCACCAATTTTTTCATAATCTTGAAAGTCAACTGAAAAACAAAGAGTAGACTCAAAGGACTTCAGAGATCATCTAGTTCAATTCCTTTGTTTTACAAATAGAGAAACTGAGGCCCTGAGAGGTGAAGGGACTTGTCCAATACTGCACAATAAGTGAGTGACAGAGACAGGGTCTCCTGACTCTCAGGCACAAAATCATACATTTAGAGCTAGAAGTGATCATCTGGCCAATACATTTCAACTCCTGACAAATGAGGAGACCTTAGTCCAAGGGAAGTAAAGTGATTTGTGCAGGGTTAAAAATAGCAGAACTATGATTTGAAACCAAGTCATCTAACTTCACTGCTAGAATCATTTCTATTGCATCATACTTTCTCCAACTGTTGCATTGAATTGAAGTGATTCATTTAGCATACTCAGAATTCAGAGGACTACGAATCGAGTACTGAAATGGACTTCAGAAATCAAGGCCCAGAGAGATAAATGATTCCCGAGGACCACACAGCCTCAAGTTTTGAACACAGTTCCTTTGACTCCAGGTCTAGTATGCACTCCGCTACATCAAAGATCCTCTTCATTTCTGCAGAAGAGAATTGTACTAATCATTCCCCCAAAGTCTGGAAATCACAATCCTTTCCACAGACCCGCCATTTGATTTGCTCAGACTCCTTAGTGTTCTCATTTTTTCCCCTATCATAATAGGCAAGGAGACTCTCAGTTCATTTAAACTAATTGTGAGCAATCTCTAAGTCATGGCGAAGGCCTCAGGTTCCCCACTTTGGCTGCTGCCTGGGTTGGCTTATGACTTCACACAGATCACTGAACTTCTGGGCCATCGGAATTAGGTTCCATCAACATGCTTGGATCACCACTACTGC
Source organism: Macrotis lagotis (assembly GCF_037893015.1). Taxonomy (NCBI): domain Eukaryota; kingdom Metazoa; phylum Chordata; class Mammalia; order Peramelemorphia; family Peramelidae; genus Macrotis; species Macrotis lagotis. Next base: position 69,586,328 of record NC_133666.1, read on the forward strand.
TGAAAGGTATTCCACAAGACCAAAGGACCGGGGTTCTTCTCTGGAGAGACCAGAGCAAAAGACTGCTTGGCTCTGCAGCACAGTAAGCAAAATGGAAGAGGCTGGGATAGAAGTGAGGAGTGGCTGTTCTTCTCATTCCATCATGGGCTTTCTGTTCATTAGTTTGATTTATGAAGGGCCCAAAGCATTTTATGGGAAACCTACTCCAAGTAATCACTGTTTATTAGCAAGATTTGTGATGGTGCTAGGACAAGGCAGTCATTTCCTCCCCTTCCTCCACCCAGAACTGGGTATGAGCAGCCCTGCACCAGAGCCATTCTCCTAAGTCCCTGCTCCAAGCCTGCACCCACCCCATCTTCCTTAAACTGTGCTGCTTCTCCTTGATCTTTTCATACTTCTAATAGCTCCCTATGCAGGAGGGGAGACAGTGTTGTCTAATGGTTAGAGTGCCAGGCCTGGAGGCAGGAAATTTGCCCCTGACACATTTGCCTTTTGATCCTACACAAGTTATTTAAGTCAGACAGCTCCCCAGGAGTCACTCCCCCAATTTTTCACCGGATTATGTAATTAATAGTGTTTTAAATCCATATTATGTTTGTCCAGAGTTGTGGGCAGGGACTCCTTGAGAGCAGGGACTGTCTTGTGCCTTTTTTTGTATCCACGAATCTTAGCACTGCTATATAACTACTTAAAAATGCTTATCAACTCCCTGACTAATGGAGGTAAGCCTCAGAAAATGAGCCTTCAAACCAACTGATGAAGGCAAATTCAATTGAATGGGTCCACGGGAGGACTCAGGGAGAGACCCCAAAATCCAAGGTCTCTGTCGGCAGAGAGACATCATCAGGATATTGTCCCCTGGTGTTGGTAAGTTGGAGATCTAGACCCCCAAACATCTGGAGCTGCTGCTGGGAGCAGTATGAGGAAAGACCAGGGAGGCATTCATCCCCAGTGTAATCAAGCTCACCATATGGTCACTTCCTCTTTCATCTAAACATCCTTGCTTACTTGAATAAGTCACTTCACCCTGATTGCCCCACATCCATGGTCACGTCCAATTGTCCTGATTTATCTCTGCCCACTGGACCCAGATGGCTCTGGAGGAGAACGTGAGGCTGGTGACTTAGCAGAGTCCCCCTCACTCAAATCCAATTCACATGCTTGTCATGCCATCCCTCCCTGATGTCACGGCCTTTGAGAAAAAAGACAAAAACAATAACAACTTATTTGCTGGATGCAAAACCCTGCTGAAAGCCCGTAAGTACTTGCAATGCCTTAGAGAGGTAGCATACCACAGTAGAAAGAACCAGAGTACCTGGCTTCTAATACTGCTTCTAGTGCTTGCTAATGATGTGACCTTGGAAGTCACTGAACTTCCCTGGGCCTCAGTTTTCCCATATGTTAAATGGTAATGTTGGAATAACTAGTCCCTGAGGTCCCTTCCAATTCTACATCTATAGTCCTATGATCTCCAAATTTCACTTCCATCCTGGCTAGGATTTTGAGAGATTCTATTGAAAAAAAGATGGTTGTGTTGCTTCTAACTTTGCATATTATTATCCTTATAAAGCTATAGTGACTTGCTTCTGGAAAACTGGAAGAAATACTTGTCTTCTAGTAGAAAGTCAGTATCATTACTTCCTGTCATTTTCTCTATTTGTTTTTGCTACTCCCATGTGAAGACTGTTTATTCCCTGGCACAGTACTGGTCTCTGATTAATGATCTTCTGTTCACCTGCTTAGCAGGTGGTCCTATTAGCCTTTGCCTGAAGACTATAGTGGAGGAGGAAACCATTGGCTCCCAAAGTAAGCTCTTTGTACTCTGGGACATCTCCAATTGTTAAGAAGTCATTGAATCCTCTACCTGATGATCTTGGTTGTAGCCTCTGGGGTCCATCAAAACTCATCTGATCCCTGCTTCACATGGCAGTTCAACTATCTGAAGGGAACTCTCATATTCCACCAAAGCTTCTCTTCTCCATTCTAAGAATGCCCAATTTCCTTCTGCGCATACCCCTTGATATGGACCTCAGACTTTTCCCCGTCTTGACTGTCTTCCTAGGGACACTCAATGTCTTTCCTAAAATGTCCCCAGAACTGAGAACAGACATGTGAGCTCGTAGTCCACTAACACCCTAGTCATTATCAAACTGTGGGGTACTCATGCATTTCCTGAATCTAGCCATTTAATAACCCTGGTTTTTTTTAAAGGAAATAAGATTAGTCTGGCATGAACATACGCTGACTTACTCTGATCAGTGTGTTCTTTTCTAAATGTTCACTAACCAATTCTTTAATGAAACATTCTATAATGTCAGTAATCAAAGGCAAACTCTGGCCTATAATTTAGATACTCTATTTTCTTTCCTTTTAAAAACAATCAGGGCAGCATTTACCCTTCTTCAATTCTATGGCATCTCCTCCTTTTTTCACAGGTTTTTCAAAGATCACTGACAATAACACAACTATCTCCTCTACTAGTTATTTTGTTATACTTTCTACACTTGTCCTAAACTTCCTAGTGAGGAAACCAAAGTAAGAGAAGGATGGAGCATTTCTCCCTTCTCTATATCATCAGTTACCATATACCCTGAGTCAAAGCCCAGGACTTTCTCGAATCTTCCCCATTCCTCTAATATACTGCCCCCCCCAACTATCCACCTCTGTTTTGTTCTCCTTGGCTTTCCTGAGAGTCTCAGTTTATTATCAGCATTAATGCTCTAGTCATTAACAATATAGGAATTTGCCAGACTATTCATATTTAAATCATCTTTTATCTGACTCTACTACTGAAAGAGTTTCAATGTTTTTTTTTTTTTTGTTGGGGGGGTTGGGGGAAAGCATTTGGGGTAAAATGACTTACCCAGGGTCACATAGCTAGTTTCTGAAGTCACCTTTGAACTCAGCTCTTCCTGACCCCAAGGCAATGTTCTAATCCACTGCACTACTACCTCCCCAAACTTTCAATATTTTTCATCTTAGATTGATAAATTCACTCCATCAGTCCCTATAAGTAATTACTTTTTTTCTTCCTCATCAGAAGAGGGAATCCACTTAAGATTACTTTGTGCAAAGTGAAAAGAAAAGAACAACAATCTATTCTCCTTTACATTTCTCCAGTTCTAGAAAAGTTTAAACCCAATACAATGAGAAATAAAGACATCAAATCTAAGAAAATCCTAGTAGTCCAAAAAGGCTACAAAGTATAAGGCAGATGTCAAGAATGTGAAAGCTCAGGCAACTAGGTGGCATAGTGGATAGAGCACCGGCCCTGGATTCAGGGTGACTTGAGTTCAAATTCAGTCATGGACACTTCATGATTGCCTGGCTGTGTGACCTTGGGCAAGTCACTTAACCCCATTACCTTAAATAAATAAAATTATTTTAAAAAGAACGTAAAAGCTTCATGGGTTCTTTGATAGCATCTGACCTAATAGTTACTTTGCTTGAGTATTAGCCAGTCTACTAGCCTGGCTCCAAACCCTTCATGGTGCCAGCTAGATCCCAACCAACTCTTCTTCTCATATACTCTCCATAATCCCTGATTTTTTGGGGGCTTCAAAGCTATTTTAAAAATGAGCATTGCTGTCTTTCCTTATGAAAAAATTAAATAATAAGATTTATTGTCTTAGACAATAAGCCTCACAATAGTAGGAATGGACAAGAGTTGGTCAGTAGAGGTGAAGATGAAGAAATGTTGACATTGGTTCCATTTAAGCAGTTGAGAATTACTCCTCTTCCCTCTTCTTCTGAACTCTTGGATAATAGTTTTTAACTTTTTGTAACCCATAGTGTTCCATCATCCTTTGGGAATTTCATCAATATGGGAATAATTTTGCATCTCAGAAGGTCACTGTGTTTTTCAGAGTCCATTATAACACATTGGAAGTAAGGAAAAATTTCCCTAAAACACTTTTGGGGGGGGTAGATATTTTATGATCTGATGACAGTGACCACAGATTAACCTAGACTTCTTCTTACAATCAATTTTATGCAGCCTTGAATGAAAAAATGAGTTTTATCAGTTAAAAATGTCTTTTTTCCAGCCCTCAATAGTCCTATCTTTGTCTTGTTCACAAATATTTTCTTTCTTCATAACAATGATTAGCAGCTCTTTTAAAAGCTATTCTCAGTGGTCACCTAACTTGAAGATGCCTGTGCTGTACTGTAGAAAAATTGATAAGCCATTCAGCTACCAGGTTCCTCTGAAGGTCCTTATTTATTTTCTGAGGATCAAGTAGACTGTTTTGCAACAGTAGTTTATCAGTTCTAGGCATTTCTTTTGCTTTTTGACCATACTTTCCTTTGCATATCATTATGACTGATTCTATTTCATTGAAGGCTCAAATGATTCTTGAAATGCTTGATCTCCCCAAAATCACTTCTACAATAGCTCTCACATTCACTGAAGTGTGCTCCTTAAGGTTAACTACTTTTGCACATTTCCTTGGAGTAGTATCCATTCTTTAAAACCACAGAATTAATATTAAAACCATACAAGAGCAACAAAATGGATGTTTGGCATGAAATCTAATACTTAACTGACACAACATTAACTAAAGGTAAAAAAAAAAAAAACAGTTCAATCTAAATTCTAAAAAGGCAGCCTAACACACAAATGACCATGACTGTCACAAAATGAACCCATATCAAAATTATTATCAAAATGATACACCGTTGTACCATTTGCTGAGCACTGGGGAGATAAAGACAGAGTAGGATAAAATGAACAATCCCTTCCCTCAAGAAGTTTCTTTTTTATGGGGAGGAGATGAAATGTGGAAGTAGCAAGTATGCCAGTTTGTCAGGCCCAGAGACTACACAAGTAGGAGCAATGTGCAATCAGCCTGGGAAGATAATCTAGAATCAAACTGGGGAGAACTTTAATTATCAAGTAGAGAGATGGGTAGTTTATCTTAGGGGCAATAGGGAATCATTAGAGCTTTTGGGGGAGGGAAAACAAACTCATCAGAATTGTTTTAGAGATATCATTTTTGCAGCTGTATGCACGATGAATTGATATGGGAGACTAAATGGGAAGTTATGTGAGCTCGAAATAATGTACTGGTTGTATATGTGGTGAAAAGGGGAAAGACATGAGAAATATTTTGAAGGTAGAATGGATGGACCATGGCAATTTATTGGATGAATGATGAAGGGGAAGGAAGAGTCTAGAATAACTTTAAAGTCTTGACCCTTGGTCACTGAAAAGATGATTATGTCCTTTACAAAAGCAGGGAAATTGACAAGGCAGGGGTTGAGGAGGAAAGATGATGAGTTTGAGATGCCTATGAGACATCCATGTGATGATATTCAGTAGGCAGTTGGTGATACAAGACTCAAACTCAGGAGAAAGATGCATACATCTGAGAGTCATCTGCATCTTGACTCTGTTTCTCTCGACATTTAAAGAGATCAGAATCATCTAGAATCTAATTTCTCTTCCAGAGATCTCTTTTTGCAAGTTCTATGGTAAGATTTCTAGATTTTCCCCATCTAGAGAGAGGCTAGAGAGCATCTTTAATCACCCACCCAAGAGTTTCCCCATTTGCTAGACTGAGTTTCTGTGGACCTCTAGCTTTCCTATTGTCTTCTTTTAAAAATTCCACCATCTACCCAAAAACTGTTTTACCAAGCTAGAAAATAAATAGTAACAAAATTCATCTAGAGCAAGAAAAAATCAAGAATATCAAGGGATGTGTGGCCTTGGGCAAGCCACTTAACCCCATTGCCTTGTAAAAACCAAAAAAATGTCAAGGGGAATTGATGAAAAATTACAAAGGAAGGTATACCAGATCCAAAACTATTATTATAAAGCAGCAATCATCAAAATTGTTTGGTACTGGCTAGGAAATAGAGTGGTGGATCATTGGAATAGATTAGATACAGAAGAAATAGCAATAAATTACTATAGTAATCTAATATTTGATAAATCTGAAGACTCCAGCTTCTGGCATAAGAACTCACTATTTGACAAAACTGCTTGGGAAAATTGGAAAATAGGATGGCAATAGACCCAGATCTCGCACCCCATACCAAAATAAAGTCAAAATGGATACAGGATTTAGACTTAAAGGGTGATACTATAGATTTATTAACAGAACAAGAAATACTTCATTTGTTGGATCTATGGATATAGGAGAAGTTTATGACCCAACAAGAAATGGAGAACATTATAAATTGAAAAATTCATGATTTTAACGATATTAAATTAAAAAGCGATGGAAAAATAAAACCAATGCAGCCAAGATTAGAAACCTGGGAAACAATTTTTCACAAATGGTGTTTCTGATAAAGGACTCACTTCCAAAACATATAGGGAACTTAACAAATTTAAAAGATTGCAAGTCATTCCCCAATTGATAAATGGTCAAAGAATGTGAAACAGGCAATTTTCTGATGAAGAAATAAAAAACTATAGTCAGATGAAAAAATTTGACAAATCATTATTGATAAGAGAAATGCAAATTAAAACAACTCTGAGATACCATCTCACACCTATCAGATCAGTGAAGATGACAAAAAGAAGGAAAATGTTGGAGAGAATGTGGAAAAACTGGCGCACTGATGCATTGTTGGTGGAGTTGTGAACCGATCCAAATACTCTGGAGAGCAATTTAGAACTATGTCCAAAGGGCAATGAAACTGTGCATTCCCTTTGATCCAGCAAAACCATTCCTAGTTCTATATCCCAAACAGATCATAAAAAGGGAGAAAAGCCCACAAGTACAAAAATATGCATAGCAGCTCTTTTTGTACTGGCAAAGTATTGAAATTTGAGGGGATGTCCATACATTGGAAAATGGCTAAACAAGTTATGGTATATGAATGTTATGGAGTATTATTGTTCTGTAAGAAATCATGAGCAGTAGGACTTTAGAGAAGTTTGGAAAGATTTGCATGATCTGATGCTGAGTGAAGTGAGCAGAACCAAGAGAACATTGTACACATTAACTACAACATTGTGAAATTATCAACTATGATACTCAATTCTTCTTAGCAATTCAGTGATCAATGACAATCCTGAGAGAACTGTTAAGGAAAATGCCATCTACATCCAGAGAATAAACTATGGATTATAAATGCAGAGCAAAGCATACTAAGTTGATTTTTTAAAAACTAGTATTATATTTTTCCTTTCTTTCATATGTTTCCCCTTAATTCCAATTTTTCTTTTACAACATTATTAATATGGAATTATGTTAAACATGATAGTAGATATACAACTTTTACCAGATTGTTCACTGCCATGGGAAGGGAGGGTGGTAGAAACATGTGTAACACCTAAACTTGTAAATGGATGAATGTTGAAAACTACCTTTGCATGTAATTGGAAAAATTAAATAGAATTTCAGTTTTTAAAAATTCTATCAAAGAGACTTCACTGGAGATTGTTTGAGATATTTAGACATAATGTATTCCAAACCTCTCATTTCAGGGAATTGATCAAGGGAGTAGCCTAATTTTTATGAATCTAACACTCAAGTTGCTGGACCATGAGTGATTTTCTAGATTATTCAGAATAACTTTCCAGGAAGGGGATTCCCACCACTCCTATGGTAGCCCCTTCTGTTTGAGGACAGCCTATTATTCCTTGTTTTCCTTCTGATGCCAAGCAAGAAGACAAAGATCCCTAACTCTTCTTCCATTTATCCTTTGACATACCTGAAGACAGCTGTCATGTATACTGTTCCACTCTCCATTAAAAAAGAGAACTCCCCTTTCTGAAGTTAGAAGGACTTCAATTTTATTTTATTTTATTTTACTTTTTGCAAGGCAATGGGGTTAAGTGGCTTGCCCAAGGCCACACGGCTAGGTAATTATTGTGTCTAAGGTCAGATTTGAACCCAGGTACTCCTGACTCCAGGGCCAGTGCTCTATTCACTGCACCACCTAGCCACCCCAACACCAAATTCTTGATAGAGTGGAATCTTATTTTGCCAGAATAAGGGAGGAATCTCTGTGATTTTCAAAGTAGTGATGGTGATCTACATTTTCCTTAGGGGTTAACCCTGAAAAGTTGAATTTGGAAGTTATCGGGATGGACTAGCTAGAGATTAACTCTAGAAATGCTTTTAAAATTGAAGTCCTGGGGTGGCTAGGTGGAACAGTGGATAGAGCACTGGCCCTGGAGTCAGGAGTACCTGAGTTCAAATCCAGTCTCAGACACTTAATAATTACCTAGCCGTGTGGCCTTGGGCAAGCCACTTAACCCCATTGCCTTGAAAAAGTCTAAAAACAAAGAATTTGGTGGTATTGCTTAGGACAGCTAGGTTGTAGATTGGAGAGAGGGTTGGACCCAGAGTCAGGAAAACCTTAGTTCAAATGTGGACACAAACACTAGCTGTGTGGTTCTGTAAGTCACTAGACCCATTTCCTCATCTGTAAAATGCACTAGAGAAGGAAATGGTAAACCATTCCACTATCTTTGGCAAGAAAAAAACAAATGGGGTTACAAAGAATAAAGCACAACTGAACAGCAGCAACAATAACAAAAGCAACTTCTAGCTCTTTCAATGAGGCTGGTGCACCAGCATCACTGAGTTACACAGTGAAGAAGAGAAAGATAAGTGCAACAATCTGCTGTTTCATGATGTTCTGTCTTATCTACTAGTCTAGGTCTTGTCCTCTGGGTTCTTAATCTATCTGATTCTATTCAGTAAGTACCAAATTGAAATCAAGTTGAATTCTTTACCATTTGATGGACTAATATTTGACTAGGTAACTAATATTTGGAACGTCATTTCCAATATCTTAAATTCCTGATTTTTGTCATGCCCCAAATCCAAGAATGATTCCAAAAGGTGAGACTCTATTGTGAATTCTGGGAAAGAAAACCAGAGAAAGGTTTGATTTATGCTACTATGTGTTTGGAACCGGGAGGAGATTGGGGTAGATAATTCATATGAGCTTTTTAAATTGCCATCTGCCTTTTGACTTTATCATTCAAATAAAATTGCTCTCTCCATAGTTACCCATGATCTCTTTTAATCACTAAATTTAATGACTTCGCAGTCACCAATCTATCTTACTCCTTTTGATTTCCCTCTGCTCCTGGATATGCTCCCCTCTGGTCTCTCAGGACATTACTCTCTTCTGGAAGGCATCCCTCCTCCTCTCCACATCATACAGTCCCTCTCTTCTTCAGGCTGTAAATCAAGCACCACCCTCTACCTGAAGCCTTTCCAGATTCTCCCAAGGGCTAATGTCTTTCATCTCCAATCACGTTGTGCCTATTTGAATAAATCCATTTCAATCCTAGTTGGTCATTACATTGATCAAAACTGTTTGCTTTTACAATGTTGTTGTAGAAATTGTTCTCTAAGGGGCAGCTAGGTGGCATAGTGGATAAAGCACCCGCCTTGGAGTCAGGAGTACCTGGGTTCAAATCCAGTCTCAGACACTTAATAATTACCTAGCTGTGTGGCCTTGGGCAAGCCACTTAACCCCATTTGCCTTGCAAAAACCTAAAAAAAATGTTCTCTTGCCTCTACTTACCTTACTCTACATTAGTTCAGTTCCCCAGATTTCTCTAAAACTATTCCTTTCATCATTTTTTATATCTATTACATTCACATATCATAAGTTTTTAGCTGTTTTTCAGTTGATAGGCACTTTCTTAATTTCCGGTTCTTTACCACCACAAGACGACCCACTATCTATATTTTAGTATGCAGGGGCCCTTTTCCCTTTCCTTTTATCCCTTTAGAAGTGGCAATGCTGGCTCAAAGGGTAAATACTATTCAAGAGATTTGGGGACATAGTTCCAAATTGCTTCCCAGAATGACTGAATTAAATCACAGCTCCACCAGTGGTTCATCAAATCTGCCTGTTTTCTCACAGCCCCTCCAACATTTGTCATTTTCCTTTTTGATCAGCCTTGCCATTCTGATGGGTAAGTCACATAGAGTTATCATATAAAAGCTGTCTATGGAGTACTTTGCAATCATATCTCCATCTTTACTTCTTACACTAAGATTTATGAATCTAAGAAAAAAAATGTACTCAGGGGAGTCTTCAAACACAGGTATGTATGTATGTGTTTTTATATGTTAACATATATGTATATATGCACATGTTTATTTTATATTTATATATAGTGATCTACAGATAAAAGTCCACATCATAAAACTAGATGTAAATAAGAGCTCTTTCAAATATTATATTAAGTATAGGATTCATGACAAGACATGAGTTAGAGGTAATTGTGAAAGATGAACTATATAATTTTGATTATTTAAAATTCTGATTTTTAGTTAAATTAAAAATAGAGTTAGCATAGTATAGTGGATTGGAAGCAGGTCTCAGAGCTAGAAAGGCTTCGGTTCAAGTTCTTTCCCTGTTAGATTCTGACTATATGACCCTAGTCAAGCCATTTAATTTCCCAGTGCCCCACAGAACATCATGCCTCAATACTATTAATTAATTAATATAGTATAAGATGAAGATAAGATGCCAGTCCTCAGTAGGAGAGGGCATGGTCATTCTGTAAGCCAGTGATGTTGGAAGTTTGATTCAAAAATTAAATTAGAACATGAACAAGATTGGAAAGTAGAATAAAAATAAAAGTTATAGGTTGAGAAGAAATCTCTAGTTAAAGTCTGATATCCAAAATATACAGAGAATTGTCACTAATATATAAGACTAAGAGCTTTTCCTCAAAGGATGAGTGCTCAGAAGATATGAAAAATTTTCAAAAGAAGAAATGCAAATGTCAGTAACATTATGAAAAATACTCTAGATCATTAATAATAAGAAATCCAAAACAATTCTGACATATCCCACCCATCCAATTCTCAATGTTAATAAAAGATGGAAATAGTGGATTTTGAAGTGGTTGCAAGAAGACAGGCAAGCAGACTTAACACATTGTTGGAGGAGCTGTGAATTGCTCCAAATGAAAAAACAATTTGGACTTATGAGAAAAATTATCAAGCTGCTCACACCCTCTGACCCAGCTATGCCAATACTGTGCATTTACCTCCAAGGTCAAAGACAGTTCTCATATATATGAAAATATCCACAATGAATTGAGTTAGTTCAAGCTTGAAACAAAGTAGATATCCATTGATTTGAGAATGACTGAAAGAACTATAGTTCTGGAATGCAATTTTGTAATTTGCTTGGCAAATAATGAGCCAAGGTGTTGAGTCATTTTAGTCATATCCAACTCTTCATGACCCCATTTGGGGTTTTCTTGGCAAAGATACAGAGTGGTTTGCCATTTCTTTCCCCACTTCATTTTACAGTTGAGAAACTAAGGCAAGTAGGGTTAAATGTGTTGCCCAGAGTCACACAGCTAGTAGGTTTTTGAGGCTGTCTTTGAACTCAAAGATGACTCTTCTTAATCAGTCCAGTGAACCCACAAGCTTCCTGAGAAACTCAGAAAAAACTGTATAAATAACTACACCACCAGTTAAAGGAATACCAGAAGGTGACAGAAATCCAGTCGGATTCCTTGATCAATATCACCTCCAGGTGACTAGTGTTGAAACCTTCCTTCTTCCCACAGAGAGATGATGGAAAGGAAGTAGGCACAGAAAGCAGAGCTACAACAATACACCTGATCACTCCAGAGACACATAGGAAACCAATCCTAGAAGAAAACAAAAATCAGATGGAGTGTCCTGATCAGTACGGATATTTGACAAATAATATTAGAACGTGCTTCCTCTTTGCCATGAGGCAATTAGACCAGAGGTCAGGATTGTGACCTCCTCTGTCACTTGTGATGACTGTTGTGAAAGATTTCACTTAACTATATTTTTGTTGGAAACATTGCGGTGTAAAGGCATTAATGAAACTTTGAGAAAGAATGTCACATTTGACTCGGTACTGTTTTCCCAAGAATACAGAGGGCCTCATAACATAAGCAAGAACAGAAGAAAATGAAAGGAGACTAGGAGAGATGGAAAGTTTTTTAGAACGTTTGAGCAAGAGCTGAATGAAGGGTCCCCGCCAGGAGCAAAGCAATCTTGACTTGAACAAGGAGAGAACAAGAAACTGTTCATTGATTTTCTTCCCTGTTGAGTAGAGCATCTGTAGGAAGCCACCAGATGGCATGGAATGGGGAGGAGGAATGAGGGCCTGAGAATCCCAAAGAATACAAATCAGTCATTTTTATGGCAGCCTTGCTGGGAGTTTGATTGGAATGGCAGACGGCTAGTGTTTTTTCACATGTGTTTGCTATCTTTCTTTGGGGAACCAATTTGTTTGGAGATTCTATCTTGGACATTAAGATGATACACAAAGCTCCAGGCTCTTGTTGGGGCTTTGGGGCCTAGCCTTGTAATGGGGTCAGTCAGAGTTCTCAGTTTCTCTGTTTACTAGAAGGCAGAAGAAGTAGCTTGGACCTTCAACTCAATTGAAGTAGACACAGAAAAGGCATCTTCATTCACTCACTCCATCAGTAGATTTCAATAAAACAGAATAAATGGACTTTAAGAAGCATCTGTTAACTGCCCATCATATGCTAACAAGTGTCTAGTATTCATGAACTTTAGGGGGACTGATTGCTCTGCTGGAAGAGAAAGATGGGGTTCAATGCCCTCTCTAACCCCACAAAGGTTGCACAAGACAAAATGAAAGAGCCTGTTAACCTGACATCCTCTCATTATTTACTGCAGTGCCCCAACCAGGACCTCACTTGGCAACCCAGTGGAAGCAAGACCCTTTTTCCTGGTTCCCCACCACCACCTAGGCTTAGTTTTGCTGGAAACCAGGCCTCCACAGCCTTTCTGTTAGTCTCTTCTCCACAGGCCTCCTTGCTCCCATTTCAGGGATTCCTTTCTGTGTTACCTCCCTCCATGAAGGAAATCTCCTTGAGGATAGGGACTGGCTGGATCGTTTGCATTCATATCTACAGGGCTTGACTCAGAGGAGCAAAACGTAGTGATTTGAGGGAAATAGCATGTACTGAAAGAAGTAAACATAGCACATGCTGAGTCATGAGGAGGGGAGCTCAAACAATGGAGTACAGCAAAGGAGGGAGACTGAACTCCCTCCATCATTGCAGGAAAGGCATTAAGGAGGACATCTTGGATAGAACAAATAGGGTCAGGGTATGGAGGGATAGAAGGTGAGAATACAAGCCCATGAGGTAGGAGATGTAATATCAAATATGTCATGACTAGGTGAATTGAACAGAGTGCAGAGGAAGAAATCAAAGACAGGCTAGAGCTCAATGGCCATCATCTCCAAATGCCAAACAAAAGGGGTCTGACTTGTATTCTAGAACAAGGAACTCAAATAAGAAAGCAATGTGGTCTGACCCATGACTTTAGATAGATCATTTGGATGGCTGTGTGGCAGGAGACATGGAGCCAGTGTTCTGGAAGCCTTTTCTTTCTTTTACCGTCATTTATTTAGCATTTAGTCCCCATAACATAAAACCAATGAGGTTTTAGAGGGCATTTTTAACAGTGATCAACCACAAACATTTATGAAGCATTTACCATGTCTCAGGTATTGATAAATATGAAGCAGTTCCTGCCCTCAAAGAACTCAGTCAGTCAGAGAAGAAGAGGTATACATGTTTGATTCATGAAACAGAAGAGCCATTTATCATTATGCCCATCTACAAATGAGGAAGCGAGCTTAAGGTTAAGAGACTGACTCAGCATCACCCAGCTAGCTCCCAGGGCACTGTTCTTAATGATGGCTCTTCTCTGGTAATTATGGCCTCCAGCATCTCATGGTCATCTTCACCTCCTGCTGAGGGAAGATTCATATGAACAAACTGAGATTATAAAGGTGTTCTAATACCTGAGGGGGGGAGAATGGACCATCAGACAACAATACAACTGGCATGTTGATAACATCTTCCCAAGATCCTTTTCTCCATCAGTTGTCAGGGCTATTACCCTACATTTCCATAGCTATGCCAAGCTCAAATAAAGCCCTTTTATTATGTAATTGAAATAGTTATTGGAAAACGTCTTCATGCCCTTCTCCCCATAATATTTAAATCAGCTTTTTATGGAATTAAAAATTTATCACTGACCATTCCATACACAGCCAACTAAAGTTGCTTAATCACGTCAGTCAGTCAGTTCCTTGATTAAGGAGTCAATGTGGGAGCCAGGGTAGACTCTAGCCTTACAGGGTGGGTAGAGCCTTAGGGGGCCAGTGAGAAAAGAGGAAGGGGACAGAACCAAACTCTATGGTATAGTGAAAGTTTTTCTCTGGAAGGCTAAAGTGGAGACATTGAGGGAAATAGATATAGTTCAGTGTTTTGACCTCATCTGTGCTGTTCCTCCAGTAGATCTCAGCCTTGATTGGGGAGGCTGCTGAGAAAGTAACAGCCCCCTCTCTCCTGCCTCTAAACCCCAGCTGCTGTGAGTATTCAGGAGTAGGCAGGTGGACCACGAGGGCAGGAGACCTAGGGAATGAGCTGAGAGACTAGCATAGACTGAAGGATGCCCTAAGATTCCACTTGGGGCTTACCACCTGGCTCTGAAGCAAAATTGGTGCTGGAGGTGGAAATGGGGAGGCCCCAAACCCTCAAAATCACTCTTTCCTGGGGTTCCCCTGGATATCCTGCTACCTCAGAGACAACCAGAACTGGTGGAGGAGATGGCAGAGGCAGGCATGGAAGTGGTCAGTTTATTCCCTCAGCAGCATATGGCAAGGCGATGGGGGAAGGGAGGAAGGGGAGAAGGTGGGACAAAGAGCAAGAGCCATGCAGGGTGGGGACATGAAACTACCTCCAGATTGAATCTTCCTTGAGACAGAATAACCCCAAGTGGAAAAACATAAATTGTCTACCTGTATGACCCCTAACCCGAGGGCCCCCCAACTTGGACTCTCCTTGCTATGTCTCTGGGCTCTTCGGAGGTCAGGGATCACAGAGGAGCCTAATCTTGGTTGGGGGGAGAAGCTAAGAAGAAGCCAAGGTTGCCAACACTCCAAGTCCTGTAGCTCAGCTGAGGGTCACTTGTGGTTGAGCTCTGGATTAGCCTAGAGCCTGTCTCTGCTCCAGATATAAAAGATCTACCCACCATTTACTTTCCTCTGATCATCTGGTACAGAATTAAGCAGTGACCCATTTTAAGAAGAATGGTGACTGGTATTTATGTAACACTTTCAGATTTGTAATAATGCTTTACATGTTAGTTTATCTGATCCCTATTAGGGAGATACTATCATTATCCCTATTCTCCAGATAAGGAGACAGGCTAAGAGGTAAAGTGATTGATTTACCCTACATCACATAGCTTCCTGACTTCAGGTTCAGTGCCTCTTAGCAACCTCTTTTGAGGCAATGGGTCAGTGGATAGAGATCTGGAGTCAGGAAGACTTTTTTAGGTTAAATCTGGCCTCAGGTACTTACTAGCTATATGACCTTGGGACAGTTATTTTACCCTGTTTGCCTCAGTTTCTTCATCTGTCAAATGAACTGGAGAAGGAAATGGCAAAATCACTCCAGTATTTCTGCCCCCCCCCAAAAAAAACCCCAGTGGGATTACAAAGAATCAGACAGGACTGAAAAGTGACTTCTTAAGGACCAAAACCCCACACGAAGCACAACACTGGGCTACTTCTCCCTCTCCCCATTGTCCAACTCCGACAGTCCTACAGTCAAATTCATGAACTGAGAATAGGACAAAATGCTTTCCATACACTGTAGGGTTAGAGCCATCCTATGACTTCGAGCTTGATTCCCACATCCCCTGGGCAGCTGGGAAGTTTGAGAGAAAGTTGGCAGAATTGGAATTCATTTCTTCTGATTCTTCAGTAGATCCCCAGGTTCTAACCTTGGAGTGCTGAACAAGCATCAACTAGTCTGCGGGTTTGGAGGATAATGTTTATATTCAATCCAATTATAATATTCACTCGCTAACTAGCATTTATTTTCCATTTCTTTATATGTAAAATCAGGACAATGCAGGTTGTTGTGATGCTGAAATTTGATAATACATCTGGAGCCGGGCTTAGGGATGACCGCTTTCCCTTGTGGCCCGACTATGGGATATTCCACTGATTAACAACAACCCAGAACTGCCCCCTCATCCACTGCTTGATTTTATTAGTTCTCATCTCTCTCATTCATCCATTAGTTGAGTCAGCTACCACAGTTTACAAAATAAACACAAGAAACTCATTTCCCCATAACCTTTTTCTGTCTTTCCCTTTTTTTCTGAAACCCATCTCCTCCTAAACATCAGTGCTACTTTATCTGCATTTTATAGCCGCTACAACAAACAATAAAAAGATACTGAAATATTTCAACAGTGCATGGCAGTAATAGACAACAACTTCTGATTTCTCTAATCTGTAAACAAAGTCCCACCATTTAGGTCTTTCAGAATGGTGGTCAAAGACTCTCACAGAAAGTTCTCTTCAAGATATCTTCTCTGCAACATCTACAAGATAAGAGTTCAACTCAGTCTCTCAGGAAATTTGATCTCTTGGTTCTCTTTATCTTCGTTTTCTCTCCATCTCTCAGAACTAACAGAGTCTAGCCAATACAATTAACAGTCTCCAGATCACATCTAAATTGCCGCTAATACAAATTTCAAGTCCTTCCTGAAGGTCTTTGAAACAGCCTACTGAAGCTGAATTTTACTTTTCCTTGGCCAGAAGTTGTTCAGTTTTTTGAATTGTTCAGCTAAAGAACATTCAGTTCACACTAATACTACATATGAATATGTATGTAATTAATTACATGTTATCACAATGAAAAGCACTACTTGACAAATGAAGTGGAAATAAATGTAGACTAAAAAGAATACCCACATGTATTACAACCTTATAGGCAAAAAGGGCAAATAATGCAACATCAGCAAATAATAAAGGCACCTAAAGCATATGAGACACTAAAAAAGGACAAACTATATCTTAGGAAAGCACAGTACAATAATAAACCATTGTGCAAAGTAACATGAAATTCATATTAAGTCCATAAAAGCATAGAACACAATTACAAAACAACATCTGATATCATTCAATAATGAACTCTACTTGGCTGCATTAGAAGCCAAGCTCTTCTCCCCAAATAGCATAATTGAGCCTAATTTTAGGGCAGATCTTGATCTTTCTACATCTGTACAAGAGTTGTTGGATACCACAGATTCATTCCCAATGTCACTATAGAGAAAGTGTTAAGACAGGAAAGCCACTACCCACCTTGTCTGAACTGGGGAACTCCTCAGACCTAGACAAATCTATGGGGATATTTTTTAAGCAGTGTC
Source organism: Macrotis lagotis (assembly GCF_037893015.1). Classification (NCBI taxonomy): domain Eukaryota; kingdom Metazoa; phylum Chordata; class Mammalia; order Peramelemorphia; family Peramelidae; genus Macrotis; species Macrotis lagotis. Next base: position 69,603,520 of record NC_133666.1, read on the forward strand.
TTCTGTACTCAAAGCAACCCCTTTTTCCAGGAGTTAACTAGAGTCAAACCTTGATATTCTTTTTTTGTTTGTTTGTTTGTTTAGTTTTTGCAAGGCCAGGGGTTAAGTGGCTAGGTAATTAAGTGTCTGAGGTCAGATTTGAACTCAGGTACTCCTGACTCTAGGGCTGGTGCTCTATCCACTGCACCACTTAGCCACCCCATGGCCTTGATATTCTTGACTTGTCTCAGTGTAGAATTTCCTTTTGAGCATCTTTGAATAGTTCTTTAGGATCAAGGTGGTAGAGTGTTTCAGTCTCTAGCTGTCTCCTTTTATCTGCAATATGAATATCTTGATTTCTTTGTAAATATGCATTTGTTCTACCTCACTCTTCATATAGATATGACAAAAATAACACCTTAGTCCATATATAACGAAATGCTTTGGAGCACACATTTTTCATCCATGAATCTTTGTTTTACTTTTTATTTTATTTTTTAAAAGAAAGATTTTATTTATTTATAATTTTACAATTTTTCCCCTAATCTTGCTTCCCCCCCCCAGAAGGCAGACTGTTAGTCCTTACATTGTTTCCATGGTATACATTGATCTGAGTCGAATGTGATGAGAGAAAAATCATATCCTTAAGGAAAAAAGTAAAGTATAAGAGATAGCAAAATTACATAATAAGATAATGTGGATTTTTAAAACCTGTAACATTAATCATAAAACAGGCAGAATATACAGTCATCAACACTGAAAACCATAGTTTTCTGTTTCTAATAGGAGCACTATGACATTGAGAACCACAACTTGGTAGCAAAAATAATTTAGACTGAATAGTGATAAGTTTGTTTCCAATGACTCCTTAATAGAGCCCCCCCCCACCTAAAAATTACCAACATTAATGAAATCTTTTGGAATCACTGGCTGGATCTGGCTAGAGACTAGACAAATGGCATATATAGATTCTGCTACCCAAGGTCAGACAGCAGTTAGAACTGGAAAGTAAGAGAGAGCCTTTGTTTTATCCTATCTTTCCCTATCAAACATTATGTAAATTTCCTTAGAAATACATGTGGTTAGTGCCGCCAATGCTGCAAGGCCACCCATGACTTCTGGTGTTGTCATTGTTTAATCCTACTGAACCATTCCCTGCTACTGTCCCATATTATATGATCTCCTTTAGATATTGGTCCCTGCTGGCCACCATGTCGTTCTGCTTTGTCCCAGTGATTGTCTTCTGATTTCATTCTGAGACCAGATGGCAAGATCCTACTCTTCTTCTCCCACCCTACTCTCCCAGACTCCATATACCTTGCAGTTTTCTAGGCTTTGAACACATCATACCCATAACAGTAACAGATGGACCAAGTATCCCTGTTAGGAAGCAAGAAAATGTACTATGTGGACCCTAAAATTTCACGAAGCTACTCTGAGCAGTTCTGTCATAAAATCCTAAAGTTTTATGGAAAGATAAGGATATTATGGCCTCAGTCATCCATTAAGGTCAGTAATTTCTCATGTACTGCCCTGTGTGAAGCCTTTAACCAAAAACACCCGCTGCAGGGCAGGCAAATATCTATTGGGGGGGGGGGGTGAATGACCAAACCAGTTGTTCTATGATGGCCACCTTATTCTCCTCCATGCCAGAAAGCCTGGGTACATAGAGCCCAAAGACATTTTAGGATATTCATCTCATTCATTTCTCACTAACCTTGATTACTTGGCTTAGAAAAAAATATCAACCATGGCAATTTCTTCTAGCAAAGGGTACTGTGAAATTTCAAGAGCTAAAGACATAAAGTACCTAGAATCTCGATGGAAAAGTCCCAAATGCTCATTAGGTCTTACCCAGCTCTCCCACCCCTGGGCCCAGCAGTCTGTCTGCCTGGGCTGCCTACCACTGAGGAGTTACAGGGAATGGGGGAGGTGCTCAGTGTTGGCTAACCATTTTTGTTCTGTAGTTAAAGGAGATGAACCATTCAGGACAGATGGCCAGCTGACATGATGGAGACTAGCAGGGTTCATGTCAGAGGGACTTACTTGGAATATGGCCAGAGAGAGGGAGGAAGTCAGCCAATGAATAGCTTCCTGTATTAACTAATCATTTTTGCTAAGATTAGTTGTTTCTTAAAGGCCAAACCATGTCTGGTGAGGAAAGTATTAGGTACCCTATCCTAGTTCAAACTCAGTAGAGTTAAGGACCTTGAAGAAGTAGCCTTATAGAGATATTACTCTATACTTATCTTAATCTTATGGAATGTCTTATAGAGATATTACTCTAAAATTACACGATTATCTGCTCCTGCCGCTTCCTGTTGCATGTATTCTGTGGTACTCAAGCATGGAGAGTACTTTAGTGAGCCCAAAAGAGAAATGAGATTCCCAAGGGCTTAATCTGAGTAGGGCAAGGCCTCCCACTGCTTCTTCTGCCTCTGACTGAGGCATCTGGAAACGTCACCACATGGCCTCTGTTGGCCAGTCTCTAGAGGTTGGTGACTGAGGAGAATCTAGAATTTGTAAAGCAATTGGGGTGAGGGGGCAGGAAAGGGAAATGGGAGGGAAGAATTTCAGATTCAATTAAAAGAAAAATTCAGAGTCATTTTTCTGCAAAGTGATTCATCACACTAGAATGCCCAAGCAATCATTCTGCAATCCCAACTCTCTAATTTATATGATGATATCTCATGAAATCATAGAACTCTCTTCCCGGCCTAAAATCTGAGAAAAATAGCTTTCTTTCCTCCCTACTCTACCCCATTCCTCCCAAGATCTAAAATTTGTGCTAGAAGAAATTGCATAATTCTTCAAGCTTTTGACTTGGAACCCTTTAACCTTTCTCTCTGTGAGTCTTCTTGAAGGTTCCAGAGATGGGTATCTATCATCCTACCCACCCCATAGTAGCATCTCTTCTCCCCATGTTCCTTACCTGGAATGGATAGGGCAGTAATTTTGGGAGGTCATTAAACTTGTGCCATCTCCAAAGTTTAAAGTCATAGAGAAAAAAACCACCAAGCTAGATAACTAGTAGGAGCTCCTCCACAGGTTTAGTCCCCCTCTCCTTGTCCCTTTGGCGGTGTCTAAGATATTCATATCAAATTCAAAATCACAGGAAAGAGGAGCTGAGAAGTAGAAAAGTCATATCTGCACCCTAATTTGGGCCTCTTCTCTTCTCCATTTTTCCTCCCCTCCATCATCCCACCTGGATCAAGGTGCCCCAATACTTCAACCTCTGAGGTGTTCCTTGATACTAGGTTGGACTCAAAAACATGTTCCTGGACTATTGAAAGAGCAATAAAGTCCTTCTCACCTTCCTAGGCAACTAGGTGATACAGTGGATAGAGTTCTGGGCCTAGAGTTAGGAAGACTCATCTTCCTGAGTTCAAACCCAAACTTAGACAAAAGTTATATGGTCCTAAGAAAGTCACTTAACTCGGTTTACCTTAGTTTCTTCATTTGCAGAATGAGCTGGAGAAGGAAATGGCAAACCACTCCAAAATTTTTGCCAAGAAAACCCCAGAAAGTCAGAGACAACAGAAAAATGACTTAACAACAAAATAACTCCTTCCCAATCCTTAGGTGCTTTTTAGCCCACAAGATAGATGGACATTCCAAATGGTTTTTCTTATAAACATCTCATTATCCAAGCACATAAACCACGCCATTCTTTTCCATTCAGACAATATTAAGGAACCCAGTTCTCTGACCCTCTGCCCCCAGGGCAGAGGTGAGACTTGAAGTTATCAATGTGTGTGGGGGAAGCCTTTAGGAATTTGCTATTAAAAAAAGAGACTGTCTCCCACCCTTGGAAGTGCAATGGGTGACCCCAATAGGTATTGCAGGACTAGGGTGAAAGAATCATGAGAAAGATTACAGATGCTATTTCTTGAGTCTCTTAAATGGTAAAACACTGAAAGGGGGTCTTTGGTGCAGAAATAGGTTGTTGCTTCTCCACTGGAAGAATTTACTGAATGTTTTCCAGGAATGGACAGTTGGAAGGAAAATACTTGGTTGGGCATTGATTGTCAGAGAGAAATCATATTCAAAAATCCCAGTTAAATATTTTCTGTCTTTAAAGGGAAATGCTTCAATGATTTGGGTCATGAGGCACACTCCAGGCCAAATCTAGCCCACTTTGCTCTTGGGTCCTTCCTCAGAATAAAGTAAAGGCCAGGGGCTGGTCAATCACATTCCAAATCTTAGATGCCAAGAACTCCAGGTCTCTTTTTTGGATACTTGCCCCACCCAAGCTCACCTCTATTTTCCAGGGTAAATGTTGATACTATTTTCCCATACAAAGGGCCCATACCAAATAGCTATGCTGGGAGAGTTAATCCCTGAGACTTTGAGAAATTGCTAGAGCCATCTCAAAGAAGACATGACATCAGCAAGGTGATACCATGAATTGGATTTGAGTGAGGGGGTATTGTGCTAAATCACCAACCTCACTTTCCTTCTAGAGCCATCTGGATCCAGTGACTAGATAGGAATCAGGGCAATTGGAGATGGCCTTGGACACCAGGTGATCAGTATTAAGTGGCTACTTACTGTGTAACTCAATCTCTTATCTTTATGACTCCTAAAAACAAAGAAACCCATCTCCAGGTTCAGGAGAAGAGACCATTTCCTGTGTTTTAAGGGAGAAGAGAGTTGCTGTTGGGCATTCAAGGGAAAATTGGGGAAGCTAGGTAGCACAGTCAATAGAGCACTGACTTTGGAATCAAGAAGACCTGAGTTCAAATTTGATATCAGGTTCTTGACACTAGTTGTATGACACTGGGGAAGTCACTTAACCCCAGTTATCTTGTGGGGGTGGGGCAGAGACAGAGACACAGACAGAGAGAACAATGTAAATAATGCAGGTGATTCTCACCCAAGAGTGAACATGAGATAAGTGCCCATGGATCTGTTGTTCCATCCATGAATACTAGATCCCTGTGCCTCTATAGTATGATGTCGTACACCCTTCCTCTCTCCCTGCGCTAGGATTGAAGAATTCTCACTGCATCCTTTCCAGAGTCAGTTTGTTCCTTCTGCTTAATCTGGTAGAACTAATTCCAAGGGTCAGCCTTAGAACATTCCAGCTGTCTTCCTTTTACGTCTTTATACCCTCTCTTGGATCAAGATGAACAGAAAGAAGAAACAGTTACCTAGTGGTGAGAACATTCTCCAATATAAGCTCATACCTTTTGTGTGACATCCCTTCTGTCTTCCAATCACCAGTTTTTCCAGCTTGCTCAGTCTTTATCTGGTTTCTATTCTTCTATTTTGGTAAATATATTGGTTCAGTCTCAGTCCTCATCAATAGTTGAGCAGAATCCAGTGAAAAATAAAATTTACATTCAAGAGTTTCCATAGCAGCCATCTCAGATCCATCTGCTCTCTACTATAGACTACCTTCTTTTAAGGCTATCCCAGCCCCTTTCTGGCTACCACTGTTCACAGACACCATATGCTATAGATTTAAGGTAGTTTTGAGGGTGTTTTTTTTGACATGTCTTACATTGTATATACTGCTTCTGATTATATACTGTGCCTGCCCCTATACCCCCATTTCTGCCTACCTTGATCCTCCATATCCTTCCTCAAGTCATAGCAAAAAAATACCACTTTCTCCAGGGAGCCTTCTCTTGTAAGCTCATGTTAGTGTCACATTTTGCTCACCAATTATATGCTGCTGCCTTGCATTCTATCTTCCCAAGGACCTTGTGTTAGGACATCTCTGTATCTCCCTCTACTTTCGACCCATGCTAGAACCTAGAACAGTTCCTTCCATGTGACAGAAACTATAGAAATAACTGAGTGAAACTGCTAATTTCATTGGGAATAATTTCTCTAAATGAAAGAGGGATTACAACTCATCTATTAGCATTTGTCTTGTAAGATAAGAAAAAAGAGCATTTGCTACTTAAGATGATTTTAGGCTCTTCTGATCTTAATTGGAATATATCAAGAATAAAAAGTCCAGGGCAGCTAGGTGGCACAGTGGATAGAGCATCAGTCCTGGAGTCAAGAGGACCTGAGTTCAAATCTGACCTCAGTCACTTAATAATGACCTATCTGTGTGGCCTTGGGCAAGCCACTTAACCCCATTGCCTTGCAAAAAAACTGTTAAAAAATAAAAAAATAAAGAAAGAATAAAAAGTTCTTTGGGCTCATTGTACGTGTATCACATACATTTTTTTATTCACATAGAATCTGTCATTTATGTGAAAAAGAGAGTGTAGAGACCACATGTGAATAGGGTTAGAGTTATAGGTATGGCCAGAGCACTTGTTTGAAGAGGGACAAATATGAGGAATACCTGTGACCAAGGCACATGGGTAGAGAGGCAATTCACTTCTTTGCTGATCCTGTGGATATCTTCACTAATGGATGCCACATCATCATGTATCTCTGAAGGTTTCAAACTTGCTAGTTTTCCCGCTACTATTCACTCTTTAGAATCCCCTCTTCATAGAACTCATTGGCCATCTTGACTCCTTTCTGTTATATGGCAGTGACTAGAAAACCTCTTGTAAGGGCAGTTTGATAGCTCTTAGGTAGATGATGGTCTATCATACCCTCCTAAGGAGTCTAAAAAAACCCAGACATGGTGTCCCCAAGCTAAGACTAAGTCTATTTTTAAACACTTCCTCTCAACAGGATTAAGGTATATCTCTTATACCCCTTTTGGAGATCCTGTGACCCCCAAATCTATTTCTTGAGGATTTTCCAAAGATATTCCACAAGAGGTAAGTGATTATGAGGTACTGTGCTTTGCCTCAGTGCCCCAAGATCCTTCTAAATCTTGCCACACAAGTGAAAAGGGAAGGTTTAAAAAAAAGACTAGGTGGAGCTGCTGGAAAACTCAAAGCTTTTGCTCCAAAACAGTTCTTTGCATGCGAATGTGGCCAGCAACAAAACAAAACAAAACAAAACAATTTCCCAGATTATAACAACTCTACATTTTTCCCACAGTGAAGAAACTGTAGCTCCTGAAAATTCTATGTATTATAACATAATATCTATAGGTTACAGATAGAAATTTGCATACAACATAGCTGTCATTAACCTTTCTACCTATACAGCAAGATGTACCTGCCAATCTCTAATACTGGCATTCATGTTAGAAATTAGCAGAGCTAGCCACAGTAGACAGGATAGGGGCAATACATTGAATGTAATCATACATTGGATGTAATCTTAACATGTGACAATATTGTTTATCCATAAGCAAGAAGAGAAGTCTCATGTAACACTTAACATACAACACAAATAAGAGATATCTACAATTACCAAGTGCATGGGTCATATGAAGAAACTCAGCATGTTCCCATAAAGCAAAAAGCACACAGAGCACTGCATCCTAACATAAACATCTATGTACATATGATATAGAAGAGGACATTCAAAGGAAACAATGTCAATACAATAAATGTTGTAAATATATGCAAATCATATGTGATGTGTACTCTAGCAATGTGCATTGTTAGGTTATAAAATTAACCATGTATATTTTTACTGAAACATCCTAAAATTTATTACTGGGCTAAACAGATTTGGTATCCCTACAGAACTTACAGATGGCCCCAAGGGACTGTCAGCAACCACAGACATGCCAGTCCTGGACTTGGAGGTAGCTAAGATGGACTAGAACAATCTCCAGGCAATGTAGGTGTCCTTTATTCCCAAGGGGCCAACACAATTAGCTTGTGAAGGTGCTGTCTTAGGATTCAATCTACTTACTATAATGAGAGAGAGAGAGAGAGGGCCCCATGGGCTGTGATGGCCTCAACTGAGTTACCTGCATCACAGCTGGGTACCAAACTAGTTTCTTCTTCATCTGAATTATCATCCTCTAATTCTGACAGTCTCACTGTAACTGGTGAGGGGACTTTTCTTCTCAGAGTCCATTTGACTGATACTCCATAGTTTCTTTTGTTTTTCCATCAAGGAATAGCACCAACTTCCCCATAGGCAACAGGTGGCTGTAATGCATTCTTTGAAAAGTTTTGATCATTCTCTGAGGCTATTTTATAGATTAGTAAATTACCCACATTTCCAGCTACTTGGAATGTGTTGGTTTTCTTAATACAACCTGTCACTCTTTCATTTTATTAGATTGTTTAATCCACTCACATTTAGGGTAGTTTAGATTTGCCTTTATCTGTCTGTACTATTAGGACTTTTCCCAAGTTGTTATTTTTTCTTCTGCTGCTATAAATACAGTACTATTTTCCTTCACTTACATTACTTTAATCTTTTATAAAAGATTGCCTTCTCTTCCTCTCACCCGGATACCCTGTGTTCATTTATTACCTTTTTCCCTTTGGAGTTTTGTATATTTGTTCCTTTTGCTCTTCTGTTTATCTAGTTCTGTCATTCTTCTCACCGCCTTTTTCCCTCTCAGTCAAGTAGATTCCTCCTTCCTTTCTTCCCTTTCAACTGGTCTTGTTTATTAGTCTTTTAAATTTCATTTTTGCACCCCTTTCCAGAAATATCTTTAGTATCCATCCTCTCTGCCTACTCTGGACTTTCATTCTCTGACTCATTATTCCTATAATAATTTAGTCTCTATTCCTCATGCAATCAAAATATTCCTTTTAGACTCTCTCCTCTAAGTATATTCTGCCACTGCCTTGTAGAGCTTGCCCCATGGATTTCCCTTTTTTATTGTGTAGCATTCCCAGAACGATTCCAATTCTTGCCAGTGTCAGAAAGGACACTGCTTCATGATATCCTCCCCTCAACTCCCACCCAGCCCACCAATGATCCACACCCTCTCATGTTAACAATTTCATTTTTACCATGTATCTCAACATCTCCTCCCTAGGTCAATGTGTTCCATTCCCCTGCCCCTCCAATGCTGGCCAAATGGACTGTCCTAAGTACCCCAGATCCCATTCAGCACAAGGTCCCCCATCTCCTTTCCCACAGTGTCTCTCTTCACTAATAGAAGCATCCATCAGTGGAACACCCCTCCGCCACCCAAACAAAACAAATCTTCTTTCTCTGCTTTTCCAATCCTCCCTCTCTACATTTCAACCCCTTCTAGGTTCTTCTCTTACTGAGATCACAAGACTTGGCATCCCTTTACTAGCAGTTTTAACTCTTTCCATTGTGTCTCACTCTGAGAAAAATATCAATTCTTTCAGGTGTCAGAAAAAACAATGTTCCATGGTAGCACTTAACCCACCCCCAACCACATCCCAGATTATGCAGCCTACCAAAGATCTATACCCTCTCCTCTCTTGCTGACATATTTTTTCACCATTTGTCTTAAAATCTCTTCCCTCAGGGCACCTAGGTTGCTCAATGGATAGAACACTGGCCCTGGAGTCAGGAGGACCTGAGTTCAAATCAGACCTCAGACACTTAATAGTTACCTAGCTGTGTGGCCTTGGGCAAGCCACTTAACCCCACTGCCTTGCAAAAAACTTTTTTCAAAAAAGCTCTTCCCTCCCTTTCCATGTAGGACAAGAAGACAGTACAAAATTCCCCAGACCATACCCAACCCAACATTCCCAGCTTCTTTCATTGGATCTCACTCTTCACCCAGAACACTTTCATCAAAGCCCCTCCCACCACCTTCTTTTCCCTCCTTTCAAGTCCAAGTTCTTCTCTTACTGAGAGCATAGGAATGACTTTGCCCTTATTGCTAGCTCTTGTTTTGGCTCAGGTACATCACCCATTTCACTTTATCTTCTTGCTCCTTTCCCCTGCTTCACATACCCTTCCCTATTATGTTTTAGTCCCCCCCCCAAATACTGATTCACCTGTAATCAGGGTGATACCAGACCTGTTCATAATGTTCCAGGCCCGCTTTTTCACTGCAGTCTCCACCAGATTTCTGCCTTTGCCCCTATCTCCTTGTGTACATTTAGAAAGATGTTTCTTGCTGGCTTCTCTGCTGTCCCTCAGTTGCTCTTGTTGTTCTTGGGTACTGAATGAATTCGAGTCTTCATCTTTGTTGTCTAAATTGTTTAAGAAGGAAATAATCTCTTCAGTTCTGGTTTTCTTTCTAAAAAATATTTCAAACTCCTCTTTATTATTGAATATCCATTTTCTTTCATTTATGCTTAAGTTCAAATTTGCAGGATAGCACCCTGGGCTGCATCCTAAGTTCCATTGCTTTTCTGACCACATGATGCCATTTCTTCCTGCATTTTTGGGGGGTGCTGAATAGTTGTTTTATGCAAATTTTCTTTCCTTTGTATTTGAAAGTCTTTCTCCTGAATGATTGCAGAACTCCAATAGTTTGCTGGTATTTATCCTATCCAAATGTACATCAGGGGTCAGAAGCACTTTCCTTTGAACGCACCAAACAAAAATCTCACACTTCTTATGGACAACTACTGCCATCTTAGCCCAGTAAAATCGGTTTTGTACCACCTCTAGGGTTCTTGACCTAAGTATCCAAAGCCAAAATGCAGTACTTTAATGGGAATAGAAGGTAATGCCTTGAGTAATCCAAACTGATTCCTGATGATGTGTGTAAGTATGGAATTTTATTGAATACATCCCATCTGCTGCCAGTATCTCAATAGTGGGGGTGCCTTAGGAAGGAGAAAGTTTGAGTCCCCTAGGGTCCTTCCTTTGTTTCTTATTTTACATCACTTCTCACAATCCTTTAAAATTTGATTTCTCCTATAGTCAATCATTCCAAAACAACTGAGACAAAGATAATTGATTCAAAGTAACAAAGTTCATAAAAACTGAGACACAAGCACCTCCAGGTTATCATGGCCCTGCTTTCATATAAAAGAAAACCTTCCTCATTTCTGTGGGTACCACCATAATTATGGATACATGTGGTCTGTGGGACAATGCATATGTATTCACATTAGCCTTCCTAACCACAGATGCGTACTGAACTCATAGTTGGCGGGTACTTGTTCCCCATCTCTAGAAGACATCGTCCAATTTGTCAATATTCTGGCCAAAATATGTAAGTGAACTATTGTCAATCCATACCTAAAACTGAACTCCATGAACATTTGTCTCACACTGTATCAAAATCTTAAAAACAAAAACTCTAATTTGTATATGGGGTGAGTTTCAATGTCAGTTAGTTTTCTGTTGGCAGAAGTAATGGTGACTATCACTTACTTGGTATAAGACAACTTCCAAACTTTCCAGTCTAGCATCAGGGTGGAGTAAAAGGGTTTTATCTGGGTAGCCATTTATTAGCCAATAATGGTGTACAAAGTAATGAGCCAAGGCCTTCAGAGTTTGTTCCAAATGATCTCTAAATGATGGCTAGGCAATGATAGCATCAAACCAAATTCTTTCTTGTGCTTCTGCTTTAGCTTTCAACCATGTCACTATGAGTAATACTTGACTTAGCAACCATGGCATAATTATTCACAAAATAAACAAATTGATAATCCTGCCTATTTATTTGATTGTATTATTTTGATGATGTACTAGTACCAGGCCACTGTGACCTCAGACCCCATCATGCTTTGTTTCTGAGACTGAAGAAGTTCAGTCTTCCATTCCATCTCTCATCAGATTTTCCCTGATCTCTGTCTTTAAACACAGGTCAACATGTATGCTTTCTGTCCTGGTTCCATGGCCTATATCTGATATTTTCTGCAGCTATTATCATTTCATATACCTTTCTACTTGCTTCTCTAACTGTTAGAGTCTTCTCAGTGTACCTTAAGACCTGTTACAGCTATTTCTGGTCTACTCTCTGTTGGCTCCATGCATCTTAGGTTCCATGTTTTTCATAAAAGGTTCAGTGACTTGCAATAGACAATATCCCTCTACCTTCATTGCTAATTTGAATGCCAAATTTTAAAGTCAACTATCCACCTAATATCAGAAAAAGTGAGGAAATTTTACATAGCATACTACATTGACTGACCTTTGGCCTACTCGAGTATTTCTCATTTCCTTCAATTGGCTCATGGGGAACATTCTTAATAACCCTGTCCCCTTCTGTATGAGGCAGACTGGAAACTGGAAGTATACTAAGGAAGTGGAAGTAATTTTGCACCAGAAATTAGTTATGAATATTCAAAGTACTAATTTTGTCTTAAAATAGTTTATCAATATGGTGTAACAACTGGTCTGATAAGTAAAAAATGGAAAACAGGCTTTGCAAACAGAGCAAAAAACACCCTGCAATTGGTTTCTATTGGATCCCAACAAAGCAAAGCAATACAATACAATACAATACAATACAATACAATACAATACAATACAATACAATACAATACAATACAATATATATATGCACTCACATTGAAGACTAGACAAGAAGTCACAGGGTAAGGACCACAACTTTTCCTTTTTCTCTTGGGTTCATCCTGGGAAGACAACATCCTACACACCCAAGTCCAGTTTTCCATTACGGGTCACATCCTGGTATGAGTCACCAATAGATTCTGCCCCAGAACATTCTGCTTGCACTATACTTGGCAGGCAGCAAAACTCAGACAAAGAAGCCTCTCTGCTCATTATCTAAACAAAACGGTCCAGATTTCCTAGAAAGCCCTCTCCCTGATACAAAAAGAGGTCTTCACCACTAGTTCTCTACCTGGAAGGTCTCCCCTTTTCTTGCAACCTAAGGAAGCACAACCTTTGTTTTCATGACAGGGCCCAAAGCCTGTTGTCCTAACTAGACTCACAGAAGGGAGCGGGAAACTCATTTTGTCATATAACCATTATGTCCTGAAGAGAGGGGCCCAATGTTAGCATAACCCAAGAGAGTCCATAGCATCTCCACCTACCAAACAGAAGATCCTGGCTAAAATGGATTGATTTTTATTCTCCACACACAGCTTCTAAACTCAAGCTTTGAGTGGAGCTGCAAATGCCTGTCATGGAAGCAAGAGAAAATAAATCTTAAAGTCAGTTTCTTTAACATAAACACTTTGTTTTAAATTGAATCTTGACACCAAAAAGAAGCCTAACAGAGTAGAATGATGACCAAGAACATGTAATGTCATACAATGGTGAGGAACCCAATGGTTAAGATGCGTAGTTGTGGCAAACTCTCTTGGTCAAGACTGAAACACATCCTGAGGTTCTCCTGTAACCACATTACTTGACTATCCAGTGACCACAGCCCAATATTTCAACTGGGATACTGAACGGGTAGCCAGAATACACTTAGATTTCAAATCACCACCAATATAAAGAGAACTAACACAAGGTCCTGAATCAAAAGGAGTGCCTAGAAACAGAGAAGTATTGAGACTACTTGGCATTAAATTTAAAGGGATTATAGTCTGCTGTTACACTAACACAATAAATTTTAGGATGAAAGGTCAGAACAAAAGGATTTCTAAGACTTTTTGTGCATGAGGAATTATTTCCTGCCCTTATTCTACAGAGGTAAAACTTAGAGTTTCAGGGATGATATTACATTCATGACCTAGACAAAAATATTTTACTATCTCATTTGCTAAAATTAAATAAAAATAAAACACAAGACTGAATCCTGACAAGAGAAAAGGTAAACCAAATTGATGATTTTGGCAAACCTGACTGTCATCACACACTCAAAAACTCATCATGGTGTACATGAAGGAGCTACCACAAATTCTGCCCAAAATACTTGAGAAATGAGCTCCAGAGAAACATCAGGAACTTAAAGGTTAGGACTAAAGCACAGAATGGAAGATTCTTGGCAGACTTAGTTCTCCTCATGCACACAAATGCACCCCAGTTCAGTTGGAGGGACTACCAAGAAGTTTTAGTTATAAATTTGGAGGGGTGACATACACTGAAGTATCTAAAACTCAGAAGTTAGGCCAAAAGCACAGAAATGATGGATGCTGGCAAGTCTATTTGTTAGCACCCAAGTTCTAGTCTTTTTGAATTTCCTACAGCCACAATCCTTGGTACATTATATGGAGAGTCCCACAATAGTATCTTGATTCACAACAGGAGGCCAGAGAATCAGTGAGATTCACCATTTAGTTTCAACCCAAGAGAACTTTCACTGGGCCATCCTAGGTACAAAACCTCCATAAAGCTTGAGTAGATGTAGCCAAGGGGGTTTGTAAAGGCCAGGTTCCTTCATGACTAATTAGATAAGAGGAGGATCCAATTCCTGTGTCCAGGGAACAGGGCCCATGACAGTCCTATCAGCCTTTTCCCCTGGGATGTCCCCAAAAGCTTACCTATTAAGACTTCCCCCTGATTGGTTAGCATTTTAACATGAAGGAGAGTCTCTTTTCACCCCCAGCATCCACTTTCCAGACTTCAAACCCATTTGTTTTTGTTCCATATACACTGAAAAATTGCCTCTCTCTTCATTAAGATCTTTTCATTTGGCCACTGAGCTCTTCTTAAGGTCACATCTTGGTTTCCCCAATCCCTTTCCTGATCAGGGAAAAAAATCTAGCAAGGAAACAGCAGGCAGAAGATGAAATAGGAAAGGTAGCAAAAGCTTACGACTTCCAGATAGTTTGACTGTCAATTATATTCTGTCTCAAGTTTTCTGAAATATAAAAGAGAGATCATTATAACTAACAAATCTATTTGTCCCTATGGATAGAGACAAGTAGAAGTCACAATACCAACTCACATAGGACTTTCATCCCATGAAACAGGACCCATTATGGTCCTTTCAGCATTTTCCAGTGGGACATGGGGCATGGTCCATGTAAGTTCTCCCCAGAATCTCTCCCTGATCAGTCAACATCCTAACATAAAAGGGATTTTCTTTTTGCTCCCCAATACCTAATACCCAACCCTAAATCTTAGCTTTCTTTTTGCTAAGTTTACTTCATTTGGCCACTGAATCCATCTCAAGGTCCCTTCCAGCTTTTCCCAATCCTTGCCCCTGCCCCCATCCTATTCTCAAAAAACCTAATAAGAAAATAGCAGGAAAAAGAGGAAGCAGCATAGGCAGCATGAGATCACCAATTTCTGTTTCCTCAAATATAAAATAAGGATCATAATAGCTGAGACCTCCTAGGATTGTTGTAGGCATCAAAGGCAATAATGCTGACAACCACCTAGCACACAGTGCCACACACATATGCTAGATCCTTCATCAATACTCATTCTATGCATCTATCAAAAATGACTACAGCATTCAACAATCCAAATGCTTGTCTCTAACATCAACTTCTCAAGGCTTTCTCAGACTTGTTGGGTACAATGCCAGCTTGCAATTCCCCATCAAACCTCCCATGGAGTTGAGTCTATGTTTGCCTCTTCCTAACCCCTGGATGTTATACACCAGAATCTTCTACAAAATCTCCACCCACCTGGCAGCAAACACTCCCCACACACACAAGTAAAGGGGATACTGCTCATTTTCCAAGCTCAGTTGCAAAACCCAGCACAAGATATTCCACTTTTAGTGGAAAAAATGGTCTAGAGTTCAATGGAGCCTCCATTCCTTGGGATCCAAAATTTAGGATTGGGGAACACAATAAGTGAAGGTAGGCAAACAGATAGATAGCTGGGCACTCCTATCCGTAAGTTCTGAGTCCTATGCCTTGTTTGCCCTGTTATGTATACACATAGTCTGGCTGGCTACAATCTTGAATCTCATACTACACAATATACTAAGAAGAAGATACCAATCTGGGATCTTCTATAACAGGAATGACTACTGAGAGACAAAGACCAAGAACCTTTAGACTCCAAAAGATCTGTCTTTCACCTACAAGCAAAAGAACCTAAAACCTTGGTATTATTTCTCAAGGATACCCTCTGAAAAAGAGTTTTACCTTCCCTTGAATCCTGGGGTCTCTTGTCCCCATATCCTTATCCTTCCTCCCCTCCTCCACCCCAGTGACCATAGTAAACTCAGATTTCGAGAAACATGAATCATTTCTTGCCACTAAACACCAGCACAGAATTCAAAATAAATCGTCAAGTACTTTACTATTTCCTTTACTCTCATGCTCCACAATAATTGCAGAAAATTTTGCAGTCTACCACTTCCTCACCTTAATCTGTATTATCTAGAGAATCATGGTTAACTATTTTTTCTTGGTTTTTTTTCCCTTTTCATTTGTGTTGTAGTGTGAATAAGTTTGTTTCCATTTGAATTAAGTCACTATTTTAAAGTGATTTCTTCTTTGTTTGCTTTTTCAGTACAAGTAGAAGTATATTCATGGTGCAATTTTGCAAACAACATGTTTCTGTAAATCATAAGTAAACTTATGGTACCCTTAGATGGGATAGACCACCAATGAAAAAATTTGCTTAAAATCTATTCATAAGTTTATATCATTGGCACAAATCAAAGTAATTCATAAACAAATCAAATCTAGTCACTGGCCACTAATCAGAATTTGGGGGTATCCTCCTAACACTGTTAGCTAAAACTATAAGAAATTCACTAGAGACCTCCAGACATCAGCCTTAACTAAAGTGGCAATCAGGTTAGTTCCTGGGTTTCTTTATACTTGAAATTCAGAGCATTCCCCATGTATAAAATATGCTTGCAGAAAAGCCCTAGGCAATCAGGTTGGTGGTTTGTTTCTGATGGGATCAATATTTGTATTGCTTAATAGATAATATAAACTCATGTTTGCATGCATTTAATTATTTCAATTTGCTTGCTAACATTGGGAAGTAGAAGTTTAATGAGTGTTTCCATTGCACTAATTAGGATAAGTAAAGCTAAGTCAGTTTTACTTGTGCCACTGTACATTGCATATGTTGAGAGAATCTCTAACTTGAAAGTTTGGAACGATGGGGACCTTGGAACCCAGGATCACAAGGGAACAACATCAGTGCAGCCTTGAGCTACTGAAAGAGAAAAGAAACTCTCTGGAGAATGAATCTCTAACCTTTGGTCCCTTCTCAGGATCTCTTCCAATTCTCCTACTAAGGGGCCATAATAAAGAAGCACAGATGAATACCTTAAAATAGAAATCAGATAAAATCCCCAAAGCATCCCAAGGAATGAAGCATCCTAGATATCAAAGGGCTTGACATTGGGATAATCCTTCTGGCTGACATCAGTTAACATCTCTCCCAATCTCCTAATTATTCAGCAAAAAGTTAAATTACTAAATGTCTTTTCGCTCCATTCTTGTAAACCAAAGGAACAAATCTCTTCTTTCCCTGCTCTGTCACCACCACATGGTTTTCTATAGCTCTGTAAGAGGCAGAAAACTTTTTTTTTCAATCTGCACCCCGAGTCATGTAGAAAAACTCAATAAATGATCTTGAATCATTGTACAGTCAGAAATGGTCCAGATCTGGTTGGAACCACAGAGTTTGGAATTTGGCAATGGATACAAGAGGAAGGAATTCAGAAGTTAGAATAAAACAGAAAATGAACAGATGTTGTAAAACTGTCTTGTCAACACCCTAAATCATCGTCCCCTTGTTTTTGCTACCATCCTAGTTAGGTCTCCAGGGACCACTACCCATGGTTCACCTGGAATTCAGGATGAGTAGTTGGAATTTTCTTTATATCAAGCATGCCATTCTAATAGCATGATGCTATCCAAGACAGGATCCTGAACCAAAGGAAGTGGTCAGAGATATGGAAATGAAAGTCTGATGGCCTTGGCCACAATGGGATTTCAGTTTGCCATGAAGGCACTAGGACTCACAGTTTAGAATTAAAATACAGAATGAATGAATTTTGCCAAAGTCTTGTCAGCACCTGGTTCTTTTCTGCCCTTGTCCTTTAGCCAACATATTTGGGGTTCTAGGGATCGTTCAGCATGTTTAACAAGATTCCGTCATCTTTCATAGCATCATGATTGCATCAGATAGTATTCTGAATAAGAGAATGTAACTGTACAGACAAGATGGGGTTTCCATGGGACTTTAGCCACAAAGGGATGTCAACCCTCCAGAGAATCAGGATGACTGAATGGAGGTTGCCTAACTATTTTGTTAGTAAAAGCCTTCCTTTGTCCCCAACCACCATACTTGGTTCTCTGTTGTTATTGTTTCCCCTGGAACTCAGAATAGGTAACCAACATCCTTTCTTATACCATCCAACAATATAATGATCAAAATATGGTGTTCAAAACAAAGATTTATCAGATTCCTTTCTGTCATGGTTTTTGCCTGTTTTGGTGAATGCTTCCAGAAGAATCAATTCCACTAACATTCCACTAAGATGTACCTACTGGTTCCATGCCTTACATGAGCTGACTCAGCCCCAGTAGGTTCTTCTGATTTATGGCCTTTGCCAAAAACCAAAGGAGATCAGGGCTCTGTTCTTCTTCCTAATTTCAATCCCCATTACCCCTTCAATGTATTTTCTCTATTGAGAATATAGCATGTGGCCTCTAGTCTCAGTCCCTGTCCTATTAACACCCAGAAGAGTTTTCTCCTTGGACTCATGGAAAGAGGCAAGAGACTTATTTTGTTCAACAGCCAGAGACACAAACAATCCCAAGCGAGGACACTAACTTCTAGGAAGTAGCTGTAAAGGCTGAGGTGACTGAATCAGGAACAGAATGAAAAGATGTTAAATGATATTGAACAAGAGAAGGTAGTGAGAGAGAGACTTGGCTCCCACATACCTTTAGGCACAATGAGATTTCAACCCACTAAAGAAGACTGCTGACTAAAGCAGAGAGTGTATTGATTTTGCTAAAGAATTTGATAACATTCCAGACCTTTTTCTCTTCACCAACCTTCAGTCAACAAATATATTTTTTAGGCGTCAAGAAGAACCCAAAGCACATGGCCTCTGTCCTAGAGCTGTATCCATTTGAAGTCTTATATTCACTGATGCAACTGGAAATGTACACAAGTAGAACACTTCATACACCAACTTTAATGCTGTAAATTTTACATTTATAATTGTAAATTGGGGGTGGTTAGGTGGCACAATGAATAGAACCCTGGTGTCAGAAGACCTGAGTTCACACCCTAACCTTGGACACTTTCTAGCTATATGACCCTGGGCAAGTAACTTATCCTCTGCCTCAGTTGCTGCAACTGTAAAAGAGGCCTATTTCTAGCACCTCGCTCCCATGGTTATTGTGAGAATCAAATAAGATAAAATTCATAAACTTAGTACATACTGGGTGCTATAAATTAGCTTCTTCTTCTTATTCAATTCAGTTAGCAGTGTTTGTTTCTGTTGGGTCTGTCTCTGCCTACCAGAAGGGCTCTCCCAGAAATGTCTGCCAATGGCCTCTATCCCCACTCCCTTTTGTGCAGGAGTTATTCCAACTGTTCCTTGCCTCATTTTCCTTCCTCAGAAGAAGCTTACAGAAAAGATTTGGGGTGGGGGAGACCCTCCATCCCAGTGATCAGTTTCCAGAGCTTTGTTTCATTGGGTCCAATTTCTATTTAGGTTCTGCTCTTACTTCCTTCCCTAGTGGCAGAAACACCCAGAGGGCCATCTTTCCATTTACTATCCTGCCTCTCTTGCTCCTACTTAACACTCCCTTCAGTAGTGTTTCAAATTATTGGGAAAAACACAAGAATAGAAAGTGAAGAATCCCCCAAACGAGAAAAATCTATTGTAGAGGTGGTATTTTCATCATTATTTCCACTTGAAGTTAAGGAATGCAAGAAAAATGTACATTATGGTAGTTAAAGATAGTTTGAGGATATGGATTTCTGAATCCCTGCTAAATGGAATGATGAACAGGAAAGAAATGCACCTTTTAATAAAGACTCCCAAAATGTTGTTGCTTGGAGTCTTGTTTAGGTTATCAATGGAAATTTAAACTGAAAGTGGAAGAGGGGGAGGAAAAGAAATCTACCATAGATATTTGAGCAGCCTAGAAATATGGCAGACAACAGAGGAAAAAGAAAAGAAGTGAAAAAGCAGAAATTGACAGAGAATAATAAAGAACAGAGCTGATAGTGGCACATTGAATAGATGACTAGACTTGACGTCAGCAAAGCTGAGTTTAAATACTGTCTTAGATACTTAGTAGATGTGTGATCCTAGTCATGTCACTTAAGTTTGCCTCAATTTCTTTTTCTATAAAATAGGAATGTTTGCATCTACTTCATAGGGTTGTTGTGAGGCACCAATCAGATTATATATGAAAATGAATTGTGAATTATTGGCCTACCTGAAAATCACAATTAGAAAGAGTTTGGACAAGATTATGTAGTAAATTGAGCAGCTCAGTGGCACAGTGGATAGAGCACAGGCCCTGGAGTCAGGAGTACCGAGTTCAAATGCAACCTCAGACACTTAATTACTTAGCTGTGTGTGGCCTTGGGCAAGCC
Organism: Macrotis lagotis; assembly: GCF_037893015.1. Lineage (NCBI taxonomy): Eukaryota > Metazoa > Chordata > Mammalia > Peramelemorphia > Peramelidae > Macrotis > Macrotis lagotis. The sequence continues at coordinate 69,623,632 of NC_133666.1, forward strand.
ACTTAACCCCATTTGCCTTGAAAAAAAACATAAAAAAAGATCACATAGGAAATTATCATGAAAAACTGCTTTATTACCCTGGAACCAAAAGATAAAATAGTACTTGAAAGAATCCATCAGTCTAGCTCAGTCTTCTCTGACTATGGCCCAGCCAAGGCTGCTTGACTGTTCTTTTATCTCTCTCTCCCTAGCTCTTACTATGTCCTACAACCTTTTTAATAAATGTTTGTTTTATTTCCACCCTCGCTTTCCCAAGTCTGAATAGTGATTCCTCATAGTTACATTATGGTGACCAGTGAAGGGATTCTTTCTGCCCAGACTAGGAAACTGGATCGAGCTCCAGAGAACTTCAAAACTCAAACCTATGTCTTAGATAGAATGCATGCTTCACTGCAGGAGGAGTAAGACCCCCCCCAAACTTGTTTTAGGTAACATGGGACCCCCATCTCCCTGATTTGGGGAGGGGGTGATTGGAAAAATGACTAAGTTTTCCTTAGGCTAAACATGTTTAGCAATTCCAGGCCCCATTTAGCTGGGCTGAGAAAGCCCCACCCTTGGGAGGGGGAAGGGGAAATGGGCAGATTGATTGTCAATTGGTTAAGAAAAAAGGGGGAAAACTTTTTCTTGGACTAGGAAATTCAGATTTCATCTTTAAATTAAGCCTGTCTTAATAACTAATATTTCTGCAATAAAGTAACTGGATTTGAACTTTATAAAGTTACTTAAGAAATCATTCAATTTTAACTATTGGTTGGCTATTTCAAAATCTTAATGAATATATAAGAGCTTCCTCAAGAAATTCTGATTGATTCTAGAAGAAATTATTTTTTGACTGTTCTTAATTGATACATTCAAAAAAATATAAAATAAATATATGTGTATGTATATGTGTGTATTTAAAACATCAGTGTATTTAAAAATCAATGGGACATTTTCACAGCTCTCTACTGGCCTGGAGAGGTGGGAAAATGTTTCTATATTCTGAGATCTGGTACCCACCAAGGTATCAATCTCAGTTTGGTAAATTTGATAAAAAAAGAGTTCTATCTGTCTAAAGTCCTGTGCCTGTGTGGGTATAATTCAGATCTGAAATAGTTAGTTACCTGAGTTAAATGTTACTCCTTTTAGTTTGGGTTTTGAATTTAATTGCTTAAAAATACTTAATTTAAAATTGGGTAATTAATGAAGTTGGGATCTGAGCCTATCTGCTTATATCATTTGAAAGTTTGTAAGTGGCAAAGTTTGTGAAATGATCTCATCTGTGAGCTAACTCCCTGCCCTCAAGAAGCTTTGAAAAGAGGGTGGGGAGGGCCTTTGATAGAGGAAAAAGTTACCTTTTCCACCTCGTGTTTAAAAAGAAACTATCTGAGAGCTAAATGTGAGTAATTTAGTCACCTAAGTTTTGTAACAAGTCTTGAGAATTTGTGTGTGTTATTAAGAAGGAAAATATAATTGGGATGTATTGTATGTCAAGGAATTTGGAAATATTGAATTGTTTAATTTACTGATTTCTTTTGGGAAAGAGATATTGTACTAAATTTTGTAATCTGATTTGTTTTGATGTTTTGATGTTAAATTGTCAACAATTTCTCAAGGTAAAGGAAAAAATTTATAAATCTTTTGTCTCAACTATTATCACATGTTTATGGAAGGGAATATATATGTATATGTATTTATCAGTTATGTGGTATATTTTTATAATTTCAAAGAAATTATATTAACAGTGTTTGGTTCTCTTGTGAACATGTAAGCTATTTGAATACTCTGATGTTGGAGCCTGGAATTAACATGTGATTTGAAGGGGTGGTAAGGGAAATATCACAAATCATGACCCCCTTCTGGGATAAATCTGTGGATTCATGCATAGTAACTCACATTGTTAATTGACTTCAAAACCTGGTTGTCTTTACTAATGTTTTATTGCATTGGAATCAATAATGCATGTTAGAAATTTAAGGTTACCTAAGATGTTCTAATGGTTTTTTAAGAATTCTGAAAGTAATAATTTGTATTTTTGAAGATGGTTTGTAGTCACGTGTAGAAATGTCTAGCTATATATGTAAACTGGGACTAAACTATAGTTATTTGCTTTGAGGGAAAAGCACCTATGTAACATAATGATGATTTTTGTGATTTCTCTGACATTCTCTAGTCAATGGTTATGTGAAAAGTATTGAGATGATGGGCAACTTCCTAGCCAGAAGGAAATGTTTAGTTATTTTAAACAGTTAATAACTAACTGTTTCTCTGAGCCTCAGCGAAGACTGAGCTGGCCCTGAACTGGAGTCCAGCTCAGGTTTTTATGTCTTGTCTCTCATCCAGAGGGCAAAAGGTGAACTCCCTTCCCCTAAATTCGACCTGATTGATTTTTTTTTTAGTTTTTGCAAGGCAAATGGGGTTAAGTGGCTTGCCCAAGGCCACACAGCTAGGTAATTATTAAGTGTCTGAGACTGGATTTGAACCCAGGTACTCCTGACTCCAAGGCCGGTGCTTTATCCACTACTCCACCTAGCCACCCCGATCGATTTTTTTACAGCACTGTCCTTAGCTACGTGAGCAACAATTGAATTATGATTTTTTTTTCCCCTGGCACACTCTTGGTTCTCTGTAGAACTCAAGTCACCTGAAGCTCTGGTTATAGGTAATTGCTATATTACAACCTATTGATCTGCCTGACTTCAGGTATGATAAAATAGAAAGATAACAAGCCAATGAAGCCATTTAGCCCTATGGGGTTTGATGTTCAGATGGAGTAAGTGACCTTTGAAAGAACAACCCTAGCCTCATTCTTTTAAAAGGTTCTTTTAAAAGTTCCCTCACCTAGTCCATTGAAAAATATTGTCTATATAAGGGAACACATCCTGGTGTCCCTCTCACCTCTGTAATAGCAAATTGCCATGATCATTTCAGGTGACTCATAATTAAGTATGGGAGTGAGCCAGTTGATCAGGATAATGCCTATTGGCATATTTAACTGCTTTAAAGAGAGATCCATTCTTTAACTGCAATTTTTTTCATTCTAAGCTTGGCCAAAGCTAAAAAGAAAATTTTGTTGCAAATTTTTGGACACGTGCAGTTTTAAAATGCTTTTTCAGTACATTTGTTTATATTATTTGAGCTTTTGTTTGAAACTTATTTGGTATCCATCAAGAAATCTGTGTTATATTGGAACCCATGTTCTTATAAAAGATATTTTGATACTGGCTTAGAATCCTAAAGTATAATTCTTGCCCCTTATAGACCTTCTAGATTTTTCTTAAATTATTAGACCTCTGTTAAAATATCTCTGGTTTTTGCTTACTCAGTTTTTTTTCTTTGAGTTTTGTTTCTCTTAGCTGTATAGCTCCAAGACCAGCATCTGCAGTATTACCAGCCAACTATGCCAGCCAATCATTCCCAGGACGCTGCTTCTATGAAGCCCTTGCTGTAATACATTTATCTCCAAATGGACTCTGAAAGATTCTGGTCCTAAAATGATTGAAGGGGGGAATGATGTAGGGGAATATGAAGAGAATTTGAACAAAACAGAAAGAATCTGAGTGGAGATGTAAATTGATTCCTGAGATATAAATTAACTTGAAGTAGAGAATTATGGTTGTAACAGAAATAATTGTAATCTTGGGTAACCTTCTCCATTCTTAAAGTACCATTTTTAATGTAAAATTTGTTTCCTGATCTCCTTAGACTTCACTCTCTACCTAATTCCAGGTCGAGTATAGGGGAAAGGAGTTCATCTTTTGCCCTCTGGAAGAGAGGCAAGACATAAAAATCAGTTCAGGTCCAGCTCAGTCTTCTCTGAGGCTCAGTCTTCTCTGATTGTGGCCCAGTCCAGGCTGCTTGGTTGTTCTTTTATCCCTCTCTTTCTCTCTCCTTATCCCTTCCTATGTCTTGTAACCTTCTTAATAATTTTTTGTTTTATTTCCAAAAAAAAAGAATCCATCAGTCACCTCCAGAAAAAGATCCCAAAGTAAAGTAAAAACACCAAGGAATATTGTAGGCAAACTTAAGAATTCTTAACTAAAGGAGAAAATACTGTAAATAGCCATAAAGAACCAATTTAAATACCAAGAAGCCACAGTCAGGATTATGCAAGACGTAATCAGCTTCAACATTAAAAGATTAGAGAGCCTGGTAATATTCCAGAGGTCAAAGGAGCTTGGCATACAACCATGAATAAACTACCCTGCAAAATTCAGCATATTACTTCAGGGGAAAAGATGCATTTTCAACAAAATAGAAGACTTTTAAACTGACCTGATAAAAAAGACCAGAACTGAACCAAAAATTTGATCTTTAAATACAAGACTTCAAGAGATGCATAAAAAGATAAACAGAAGGAGGGGGCAGGAAATATTAGTTAATAGGACTAAACTATCTACATTCATTCACAGGAAGATAATACTTGTAACTCTTGAGAATGGTATTTCTCTTAGGTGAGTTGAAAGGAGCATATTTAGCCAGAAAGTATGGGTATAAATTGAATATGATATGATCATACTTTTAGCACTTGAGGATTGTATTCCTATTGCCAGTGGGAGGGAGGGTACTTGAACAGGGGGTGTGGGTATAAATTGACTGTGATATGATCAACTTAGCTCTTGAGGGTTGTATTTATTTTGGGACTAAGATCAATCAGTCAATCAACCTTCTCAGGACAGATAAAAGAAGTTTACTTTGACAACAGAGACTGTGAGTACCAAACAATAAAACAATTACTACATAAAAAGAGGTTTATAGAGGAGAAGAAGACATTATAGGATAAATAATATCACACTATTAGAGTAGAGGGAAAGAAGAGAAGGTATGAGCACTGAATAAATCTTACTCTCAACAAATCTGACTCAAAGAATGAATAACATAACATTCCCAAATGAGTTTAGCAATTTATTCTATCCTACAGGGAAGCAGGGGAAGAAAGAAAAGAAAGAAAACGATGAGGCTGATAAAAGGTAAAGGGAAAGTTAAAGCAAAAGCAAAAAAAAAAAGTAAAGTAAAAGGTTAAAGGGAGGAAAACAGGGGAAGAGGGCTGGTAGAATGGAGGGTAGATTAAGAGATGCAGCAATTAGAAGCACAACCTTGGTGAGGAAAGATAAGGGGAAAGTAGACAGAAAAGTACAAAGAGGGGGAAGATCGGATGAGGGAAATACAGAATTAGGAATCTATTGTGAATGTGAATGGGATGAACTTTCCCATAAAATACAAGCAGATAATAGAGTGGATTAAAAACCAGAATGTAACAGTATGTTGTTTAAAAGAAACACATTTTGGTCTATGTATATGATGGAACACTATTGTTCTATTAGAAACCAGGAGAAATGGGAATTCAGGGAAGCCTGGAAGGATTTTCATGAACTGATGCTGAGTGAAATGAGCAGAAACAGAAGAACATTTGTGTACCCTCACAGCAACATGGGGGTGATGATCGACCTTAATGGACTTGCCCATTCCATCAGTGCAACAATAAGGCACAATTTTGGGGTATCTGCAATGGAGAATACCATCTGTATCTGGAGAAAGAATTCTGGAGTTTGAACAAAGACCAAAGCCGATTACCTTTAATTTTTTTTTTAAAAAAGTTATCTTATGTAATCTTGCTATCACATATTTTATTTTTTTTCTTCTTAAGGATATAATTTCTCTCAACACATTCAATTTAGATCAATGTATAGCATGGAGACAATGTATGTAAAGACTAATAGACTGCCTTCTGTGGCGCGGGGGGGTGGGGAGCAAGATTAGGGGGAAAATTGTAAAATTCAAAATAAATAAAAGTTTCCTTTTATTACAAAAATAAAAGAAACACATTTGAAGTAGTACAAAGGTAAAAGGCTGGAGAAGAATATATTACACTTCGAATAAGGTAAATCAAAGTAGGGGTAACAATCCTTATCTCAGACAAAGAAAAAGCAAAATTAAAACATTAAAAAGGATAAGGAAAGAGAAAGATATTGTAAACCTAAGGCTAACTTATAAATGTCTCTGTGATATATTCCTTATAATGCCCATCATTTGGGGAATGGCTGAACAAGTCATGGTATTTGAATGTTAAGAAGTACTATTGTTCTGTAAGAAATCATGAGTGGCCTGACTTCAGAAAAGCCTGTAAACACTTGAATGAACTGATACTGAGTAAAGGGAGCAGAACCAGGAGAACATTGTACAGCAACATTATGAAATGATCAGCTATGATGAAAGCAACTTTTCTCACCAGTTCAGTGATCAAGGACAATCCTGAGTGACCTAATAAGGAGAGTGCTATTCACAACCAGAGAGGAAACAATGAATTCTGAATGAAGAGCAAAGCATACTATATTCACTTTTTAAAACTTCTTTTACGTTTTTTTCTTTCCCATGGTTTTTCCCACTTACTTCTAATTCTTCTTTCACAATATGACTAATTTGAAAAAATATTAAAAATGATTGCACTAGTACAACCTATATCATATTGTTTGCTGACATGAGGAGGGAGGTGAAGGAAGAGAGGGCACTAGAAAAATGTGGAACTGAAAGGTTGCACAAGGAAGAATATTGAAAACTATCTTTGCATGTAATTGGAAAACAAATAAAAATTTTTAAAAAAAGAATCAGAGATAGAATGTAGCTGGTGAAGCTAAGTGAATTAAGTTATCACAAGCAAGAAGTTTTTTGTTTTTTTTTACAGATGACTAGTGTGTGTAAGCAGCATGGCAAGAGCCAATAAACACAGAGCTTGAAGATCATCAAGAGAAGATGATTGGAGGGGTATGCATGTGGCAGGGTTGACTTTGGCAAGCAAAACAATTCTTTTCATCAACACAGACAAGAGTAAAGGAAGGGTTCAAGAGCTGGGAAGATATCTGAGTGATGTGAAGTAAGGAGAAGGGGAGAAGAATCAACTAGGGAATTAACTGCCACCTCAATTCAACTTTTCCCTTGTTGTAGGACTCCAGGTCATGCTTTTTGAAATTGATCCAACCCACTGGAGACCTTGTGACCTTGCATGAAAGCAAGTTGGGCACAACATTCAAACTTAAGTATTCTCTCACCTGCAGAGCTGGTCCTAGGGTAACATTGGCTATTCAAGATTTCAAAAGGAATGGGATGGAATATCACAGAACCTGCCAAGGAGTCGCAAGGAGTTTTCCATTTCTAGCCTCCAAAGGGCCAGGAATGTCACATAATCAATAAGAGGGTTATATGATACTTCTACAATTCCCTAAGCGCTTAAGTTAATGAAAAATGAAGATGACCATATTTTCTCAACAGATGCCTCTTCAAACCCTCTTTATATTTCCAATCAACCTAAATTTGGCAGTTTCTACCTCCGTGCCCCAGCGAAACTACTCCCAGTGCTTCAGTCTATGATGTTAGTTCTAAGCACATCTAACATCTGGTACATACACATAATAAAAGACAAAGAAAAAACTACATCATCATCCATCATTATGTTATAAAAATGCCTGCAACTGATTGCAGATTTATGTAGGCCGTTTACATTCTATCTTTTGTCCGAAATCCACTTTCTAAACATTAAGCTAGATTTTTATCTTTGTTCCTTGAAAAAGAAAGTATTAGCATTAGTATAGCAAAAGGAGAGAAACCCACCTCTCCATCCTAGGAATAAAGTTTTGGCTAAAGACCATTTTGTTTCTTTGCAGAATTGGTAAGGAGGCATTTTTTGGAAGCAGTAGTTTCTGTGGAAAAGATTCTTGGATTAGGATGGGATGTGGGCTGTCTGTATTAGATTAGAAAACAAGGCCTTCAACAGGGTTCTTCCACCACCACTTCCCCCTCCCTAAACTAACCCCTGCTTTATATACTGTCATAAAAATGAAGAAGTGAGTCCTGCAGAAGAAAATAATGCCGATGGGTGAATCTGCAGATGTACCAAGTGGCTGAAGATATGTTGGTGTGCTCAAGAGAGAAGTCCAAAAAGGGAGAGAAAACCTCTGAGGCAAAACCCCAAGGAAACATGAAACCACATAAATAAGACCTTAAAAAAAATTGTTTTCTATTCCTCAGTCAGTTTTCTGGTTGCAGGCCCAAGCAATAGCAATACTTTGGGCCTGATGGCAAATATCCAGAGAGACTGTGTGTTGGGAAGGTAGCCACTCTGGTTCACTCTCTAAAGTTAGAAAGGAAATTGGCTTTCTCCTCTATAAACAGAGGACTGCACAGTATGGAGGAATGAACATCAGATTCTGAGTTGGGTTCTAACTGGATCTCAAATGAGAGAAGAGATGTGAACCTTTTAGGGCTACCTAAATATTTCACTATTGTGATGATAAGGAAGTTGCTGTGTAATTATGAGCAAAAGACTCTTATCTCCTGCCTCAGTAGTCTCACATGTCAAATGAGAAGAGTCATACTTCTTAGGACTGCTGGAACAACTGAATAAGATCATATGGATGTACCACTTGGATAAGTATTGCTCCAACCAAGAAAACAGACATTCAGTGTCTTTATTCATTAAGTCTTTTTTTTAGGTTTTTTCAAGGTAAATGGGATTAAATGGCTTACCCAAGGCCACACAGCTAGGTAATTATTAAGTGTCTGAGGCCAGATTTGAACTCAAGTCCTACTGACTCCAGGGCCAGTGCTCTATCCACTTTGCCACCTAGCCATTAAGTCTTTATGCTTGCACAATGACTCCTGGCTAATCTCAGAAGAAAGATGGCAGTTTATGTGTCAAAATATAATTGGAATCATAGAATCATTTTTAATTCAATTTAATCAACAGTGAAAAATATGGAACTTTGAGGATGAGCATTTCAATTCCAGGGTCATATGACCAACAAGATGGCAGACTAGATATTTTATCCAGTCCCCAATAACTTTCAACCCCCACCCCCAAGAGAAATTATATGCTAAATATGGAGCAAGTACAGTTGAATCCATGGGATAAAAAAAAGACTAGAGCTTTGGAACAAATGACTTTATGATAGAATTCCAGTGAATGACAATCCTCTAAGCTGACCACCTTTTTTCCATCAGCTTCAAAGTGCCTGACAGAGACAAACCAATCAATCTAGGCCTTGTGCTTCAAACTCACACTAGGATTCTCCTCCTGCAGCTGTCTCTGCTGCCAAAATCTCCTATCCCCAGCATCCTCTTGCCCCACTCCTGCCCCATTCAATAATGAAATGTCATCCCACATATAGAGGCTATTTTTAAAAAAAAAGACTTATCTACAAGGTAAAAAAAAATATAACAGTAATAAAGAAATATCATAAATGATCATGAACTAAAACCCCACAATAAAAAGAGCAAATGCACTATCAATGAAGATGAAATTAAAGCAATTATTATTATTAGGAGCTATTTGGCCCAATTTTTGCCAGCAAAACAATATAAGTGAGATGAATGTTTACAAAAATATATTCTGCCCCGATTAATAGAAGAAGACATAGAAAATCTAAATAACTTTACCTTAGAAAAAGAAATTGAACAAGCGATAATTGAGTGTGACAAGAAAAATATCCCCAGGACTAGAAAGGTTCACCAGTGAATACTACCAAATATTTAAGGAACAATTAATCCTAAAGCTATATAAACTATTTGTAATTCCTTTTATGATACAAATATGGTCTGATGCCTAAACCAGGGAGAGCAAAATCAGAGAAAGAAAACCTTAGACCAATTTCCTCAATGAATGTTGATGCCAAAAACTTTCATAAAACACTAGCAAGATTGCAGCAATGTATCACAAAGATCATACACTATGACCAGGAATGCAGGGTTGGCTCAATATTACAATAAATGTCAGTATAATTGATCATATCAGTGATAATAACAGCAACAATCTTAAAATTATCTCAATAGATGCAGAAAAAGCTTTTTAACAAAACACAACACTCATTGCTATATAAAAACACTAGAACACATAGGAATAAATGGAACCTTTCTTAAATGATAAGTAATAGCCATCTAAAACTGAGAGCAAATGCTATCTGTAATGAGAATAAGCTTGAAGTCTTCCCAATAAGACCAAGAATGAAGCAAGGATGTCCATTATCGTTACTAATTTGGAAATACGGTTTCTCATATGTTAAACCTATATCAAACTGCTTGCCTTATTAGGGATGAGGGAGGGGAGGGAGAGAGAGAATTTAGTTCTCCCAAATTTTTAAATATCATTAAAAATTATTTACATGTATTTAGGAAATATTTAATAAAATTTAGTCAAAATAATTTTTAAAAAGCATTATAAGACCCTCTGCTTCTGTTCTCTGAACCCAGTAGAGGAAGCCCCATCCAAAAACTCAACATGTCTTTTGAAGGTCCGGGCAAGAAAGATCTTTGACTCTCATGGAAACCCCACTGTTGAAATTTGTCTCTACACTCAGAAAGACTTCTTCTGAGCTGCTTTTCCCAGTGATGATTCTACTGACCTCTATGAAGTCCTGGAGTTCTAAGACAATGATAAGACCCACTATTATGGAGAAAGGTGTGTCTCAAAAGCAGTTGAGCTCATCTATAGAACTATTGCCCCAACCCTGGTTAGCAAGAAACTGAATGTTGTGGAGCAGGAGAAGATTGAAAAATTGGTGATTGAGAGGGAAAGTACTGAGAATAAATCTAAATTTGGTACAAATGTTATATTGGGAGTTTCAGCTGTTTGTAAGGTTGGAGATGCTGCAAAAGGTGTCTCCTTGTTCTGCCATATTGCCAACCTTGCAGGTAATGAAGAAGTCATCCTGGCAGTTTTCCAACCTTCAGTGTGATTAATGGTGGCTCCCATACTGGTAACAAGCTGTAAATGCAGGAGTTCATGATCCTTCCTGTTGGTGCAGCAAACTTCAAGGAGGTCATGTACATTGGAGCTGAAGAATGTGATTGAGCAGAAATATGAACAGGATGACACCAATGAAGGGGATGAATGTGACTTTGCTCCTGACATACTGGAGAATAAAGAAGTTCTAGAGTTGCCAAAGAATGTTATTGGTGGTGCGGCTAGGTGGTGCAGTGGATAGAGCACTGGCCCTGGAGTCAGGAGTACCTGGGTTCAAATCCGGCCTCAGATAATTAATAATTACCTAGTTGGGTGGCTTTGGGCAAGCCACTTAACCCCATTGCCTTACAAAAAAAGAAATGTTATTGGTATATAAAACATTCTATGTAAGGTATATAAGATACATAATGGCTATACTGATAAGATCATATACTGATAAGGCATGCATATTGCTGCCTCCAAATTCTTCCAACCTGGGAAATATGACTTAGACTTCAAATCTCTTGATGGTCCCAAGAGATACATCTCCCCTGCGAAGCTTGGGGACCTCTATAAGACCTTCAAGGACTATCCAGGATGATTGGGAAGCTGGGAAGAATTTCACTACTACTGCAGGCATCCAGATGGGAAGGGATGATCTCACAGTGACCAATCCCAAGAGCATTGAAAAGGCTGTGAGTAAGAAAGCCTGCAACTGACTGCTACTCAGAATGGACCACATTGACTCCCTAACTGAATCTCTCCAGATGTTCAAGCTAACCAATGGATGGTCTCCCATCATTCTGGGGAGACTGAAGATACCTTCATCATAGACCTGGTAGTGGGTCTCTGCAGTGGGTAGATTAAGACTGATCCCCCTGCCAATCTGAGCATCTGAACAAGTATAAATGGCTTCTCAGAACTGAGGAAGAACTGGGCAGCAAGGCTAAATTAGTTGGAAAGAACTTCAGAAACCCTCAGACCAAGAAAGCTTCATGTTCAGGAAGACTTAGAACTAGCAGGAGCCACAATCAGCTCTGTAGAAGTCTGCTCCTGTCCAAAGAATGATCAATGCAAGTAGTAGACCAGTTTTTTTTTTTGGAGTTCAGGGGCCTCTGCTGCTTAATTCCCATCGCCCTTCCACCTTATTGTGTTGTTTTCACTGTTTCCTTAGAACTGTCTTATCAGAGACTATACCTGATCATTTGGAAGACTTTATCATATTTTGAATGGGCTCTAATGACCTGTTATCACCCTCATCCTCATCCACTTGTGATAAAGTCCTGATAAGCCCACAGACCATATCCTTAGCATCTTCCATATGCAGAATAAAAGTATTCAGTAATCCAAAAAAGCAATATAAGGGAGCCAAATGGAGGAGGACATAAACTCAATTCTATAACCTTAAGCATGAATGGATTAGCCAAAATAATTCTGAAGGACTCATGATAAAAAATGTTGTTTATCTCTAGAGAAAGAACTGATTGCACAGTCTGAATGCACATTGAAGCTTTCTCTTTTTGATTTTATATTTTTCATGTGTTTTTGGTCTGTGTTTTCTTTCACAACATGACTAATATGGAAATATATTTTGCATGGCTGCACATGCATTACTTATATTAAATTGCTTGCCATCTTAGGGAGGGGGATGAGAAAGAATTTGGAACTCAAAATTGAAAAATAAGAATGTTTAGAATTTTTACATGTAATTGAGAAAAAAATCTAAAGTACATATGAATTAAGCATTCCAATAAAATGAAAAACATTGGAAGAATGGATAAAATTCCATAATCTGTTGTTTACAAAAATTTACTGACATACATAGAATAAAGATGAGAAGCTAAAATAAAATTTACTCTACATCAAATGAATCTAAAAATTCAAAAGCTGTGATCATGCTATCAAAGTAAAAATAAAAATTCACACTATCAACTAGGATAGAGAAGGAGATTACACATTCCTTGAAATAATCTTAGAAAATGAGCTAATATTAATATTAAACTTATATGCACCAAAGAACATAATATTCAAATTCATAAAAGATAAAATAACTGAACTACAAAAAAATCATAGTAATATCATAATAGTAGGACACATCAATGTTCTTCTCTCAGGCCTGGATAAATCTAACAGAAAGATGTACAAAAAGAAAATATGAAATTGAACAAACTATTGGATAACAAAGAGAGCAAAGATCATAATATCAGCCTATAAATAACCAAGGAATGGACAGCAGTTCTATTCCTTTAACCCATCAAATAATTAGGGCAGAGGCTATGGCCTACAGTTCTAGTGCTCTTACTCTGGTATAGGAAGATGAATTTGGCTCATAGACGTAGGTTGGGGTCTATACAAATTCCATTTTTTAAAAAAAAATAACAAAATATATATAATTCCTGGGAGTTAACTCTCTGGACTTAATGAGTACAATGAATTAAAAATCTCCTTATAAAAATAAAGAAATCCTTCAATAATTAGAAGGAAGTTTAGGGTTTATGGTTGGGCTTCCTGTAGAAAATAAAAATATTACCTAAATTAACAGATGTAGTGCTATGCCAATCAGAGTATCAAGGAATTATTTGACAGAGTCAGACACAGCCATAATATTTAGAAGATCAAAAAGTCTCTAGAATCTCAAGGAAAATAATGGGGGGAGGAGAGTAGGAAAAAAATGAACTTTGAATTACAATACCTCAAAGAGTATTATAAAGCAATAATCATTTAAACAATTTTATGCTCATAAATATTAGAAAAGAAGATTAGTGTTTTGGGGAATATTATACCAGGTAAAATAATTTTATATTGGCATCCCAACTATTATCTTAAGGGCAGCTCCATGGTGAAGTGCATAGTGTCTGACCTGGAGTCAGGAAGACCTGAGTTTGAATCAGCCTCAGACATTTACTATTTGTGTGAAGTTGAGATATTAGCCTCATCTTTAAAATGAGCTGGAGAAGAAAATGACAAACTTCTCCATTATCTCTGCTAAGAAAACCCCAAATGGAGTCACAGTGAGTCAGACACAACTGAATTGACTGAACAGCAAAAGCAATAAACCTTACCTTTTAAAGACCTCTTGCTTATTGTCCAGAAGTCAGAGTATCATCAGACCATAGCCTACAATGAGGGAACACTCCCTTCCATAATTTGGTGAATAGAGAGGAAGACTGGAGGAGTGAAAGGCTTTGCTGGAATCTGTTTAATCCATTTGCCTTCATTCTCCAGCTCCCCACTACCTCCCCATGCTACTATTAGTCTTAGAAATTAATAGAACAATAAATGTGCTTTATTTCTTTAAGTAAAGAGAGGAAAGGGCAGAGATCAATGGAAAAGATGGGATATCTAGTGGATAGAGCTGGAGTCAGGAGGACCTGAGCTTAAATTCAGCCTCAGACACTCAGACACTTAATACTTATTTAACTGTGTGACCTTGGGCAAGTCACTTAACCCCATTGCCTTGCAAAAACAAGAAAGAAAGAAAGAAAGAAAGAAAGAAAGAAAGAAAGAAAGAAAGAAAGAAAGAAAGAAAGGAAGGAAGGAAGGAAGGAAGGAAGGAAAGATGAGCTAAGCAAAACAGGGATCAGATAAATACAACAAGACAAACTACTTGGAGAATGCTTAGATGAGGGGTGTGCAGCCTGGAGTAAGAGTTTCCCATCCAAGAAACTTGTTCAGGGGATCCCCAGAATATTTGGTGAGTAACTGTATTAAAGACACAAACTGGGCCTGTTATTTCATTGCTCTAGAAATAGTATTTTAAAATGTAAAAAAAAAACCAAACTATAAAACATTCTTAGCTTGCACACTGTCCAAAAACAGGCAGCAAACTAGAAGGAGGACTGCAGTATGCCAACCCCTGATAGGGAATTCACCTCCTGGTGAAGAAATTCCTATTACCCAGGAATTCCTTTAGAGGGTTTGGCACTCTGTGGCCCTTCACCCTTCATTGCTACAGATCAGCAACATCTTTGTAATTTAAAGTCCCAAAGTCTCAGACCACTGAGAAGCTAAGAGATTTGATCAGGGTTACACAGTCATTGTGTGTGTCAAAGATGTCACTTAAACTCACCTCTTACTAACTTCGAGACCAACTCTCTATACACTACTAGACTGCCTTTCAAATAACTATATTGTACTACTGAAATATTCCAAAAATAGTGGTGTTAGTGGGGGAAAAAGTGAATTTAAGAGAAATAGGGAGAAGGACAGGGAAGGGAAGAAACCTGGTGAGGGGGTCTCCAGAATATTTGGTGAATAGTTATAGTAAGGATAGCACTGCACTTGCAATTTTATTAATCTAGCAACTGTATTGGGTAATATGTCATATCAAAACAATCCTAATATTTCACTTCACACCCTGCAAATTGGCAAAGATGACAAAAGATGAGAGTAATCAATTTTGGAATAGTTTCCTCTAAGGGTTCATTTACGGTTATTTCTTTTTATAATATTCTCTGATAATTTAAAGGATCTATTTCTTCTTGCATCAACCTGAATATTTTATATTTTTAAGTATTTATCCATTTCTTGAAGTTACCTCTTTCATTGGCATATTATTGGGCAAAACAGTTTCTGATAATTTCCTTTATTTTATCTTCAGTTATGGCAAATTCTCCTTTTTTTCATTTTGAATGAATCATGTTGGTTTTGCTTTCTCTTTTTGAAAATCAGATTGGCTAATTGTTTATCAGCTTCATTGGCTTTTTCAGTATAGTTCTAATTTTACTTATCAATCTGTAACTTTTTTCCTTTTTATTAATCACATTAGATTTTCAGCATTTCTATTTTGGTATTTACTTGGGGGTCAAGGGGAAGTTGATCTATTGTTTTTCAGTTTTTTTTTAATTGTATACCCAATTTATCGATATGTTTCTTTTCTATTTTATTGATGAAAGTATATAATGATAAAAGAGATATAAATTTTCACCTACAGATATTTTAGTTTTATTCTGGGTTATTCTCATTGTTTTCAATTTCTTTGATGAATTTTTACTGTTTTTGATTTGTTCTTTGACCCATCAATTTCTTAGTTTTAAATGATTTAGTCTTCAATGATTTTTTTCTTCTTTCATTTGTTTTTTTTGGGGGGGGATTTTGCAAGGCAAATGGGGTTAAGTGGCTTGCCCAAGGTCACACAGCTAGGCAATTATCTAGTGTCTGAGACTGGATTTGAACCCAAGTATTCCTGAGTACAGGGACAGTGCTCTATCCACTGAACCACCTAGCCACCCCTTTCAATTGTAATAATTTTTTATCAATGATCAAAAATATGAAAAGATAGTTTTCACAAAAAGAAATACAAGTTATGAACACATAAATGAGAAAAATCTCCTAATCGCTTTTAATTAAAGAAATGCATATTAAAGCAACTCTGAGATTCCACATCACACTGATCACAAAGATGACAAAAGAGAAAAATGACAAATGTTAGGAAGAGTACAGGAAAACAGACACATTTCTGTATGTTGGTAGACTTGAGAACTGGTTTGGTCATCCTGGAGAACAATTTGGAACTATCCCTAAAATGTTACTGAAAAAAAGAAAAGAACTCAACTGTTCAAACATATTTATAGTTAGTCAAGAAACTTTTATTAAATTATTACCATCCTAATTGCTGGAGGTACAAAAAGGGGCAAAAGATAGTCCCTTCATTTATAGCAGCTCTTCTTCTAGAAACCAAAAAAGTGGAAACTGAGGAAGGGGCTCATCTGTTGGGCAATGGCTAAACAAAGTATGATGTGTGAATGTTATGGAATATTAGTGTTTCAGTTTAAACTAATGCAGAATGAAATGTGCAGGATCTGAAGGACAATTTATATAATGACAGCATTATAGAGAGAGACAGATTTGAAAGAATTAAGGATGCTGATGATGGTCAGGAGCCAAGATGGTGACAGGAGAAGAGTTTCTCCTAGGTGTTCTCTCTATAATATTTCAAAAAATGTTAAAATTATGACTCTAACTAAATTTTCGAGAGACAGAACTCACAGAGGGTTCCAGTGAGGCAATTCTCCAGACCAAGGTAACCTGGAAAATAATGGAAAGGGGTTAGAGGGGTGACCCACCAGAGTGAAGAAACTCCAGCCTCCTGGAGGCAGCTCCAGGGTGCCTAGGAGCCATAGCTCACAGCAGCAGGGGCAGTTTCCTGACCTACACCCCGGGGAACACAGGGTACAAATTGGGAGATCAGTGGGGGGACCTCTGCCAGAGCCAGCACGTGAAGCCCAGACCCTCAGGGCAGTTGCTGCAATCAGCATGGTTAAGTCAGCAGTGACAGCCACACGGAAGCCTACATCCAGGAAACTAAAGCAGGCATGGAGCCAGTAAGCAGGAGCAGAGCAAGTAAGCAGGAGACCCCAGGCAACTGAGCTTTAGGTGCTCAGCCTACCCAAGGTAGGGGAGCAGAGAGAGATTTTGGAAGTCTTTCCTCTGTCCCTGGAACAAGACTCTGGGACTCTGACCACATTCAGATCCTGATCACAGTCTAGCCCCGCCCCCCCAATAGAACAGCCCCCCTCACCTCAGCCCTGTGGCAGAGGGGTACTCTTATGGTCATTAACAGACCAGGAGAGAGGTCAGACCTTCACACACTGAGATTCTTGTGGGGGTGTGTCCCAATAATACTCAAAAGCTCAGGAAAGCACCCCAAAACCAGGCACAAGCTAGATAAATGAATAAACAGAGCAAAAAGAGGAGCACCATTGAGAAATACATTGTCTATGATCCCAAGAAGGATCAAAATACTCAATCTGAAGATGAGGAAGTACAAGCTACTGCATCTAAAGACTCCAAGAAAAACAGAAATTGGGTTCAGGCTATGACAGAGCTCAAAAAAGATTTGAAAATCAACTCAGGGAGATAGAAGAAAAAATGGGAAAAGAAATGAGAGAGATGCCGGAAAAACATGAAAAAGAAGTTAGCAGCTTAGTCAAGGAGATCCAAAGAAATGCTGAAGAAAATAGCATGTTAAAAACCAGCATAGGTCAAATGGATAAAACAATTCAAAAAGTTATTGAGGAAAAGAATGCCTAAAAAAGCAGAATTGGGGGCAGCTGGGTGGCACAGTGGATAGAGCACTGGCCCTGGAGTCAGCAATAGCTGAGTTCAAATCCAGCCTCAGACACTTAATAATTATTTAGCTGTGTGGCCTTGGGCAAGCCACTTAACCCCAATGCCTTGCAAAAACTAAAAAAAAAAATTAAAAAGCAGAATTTGTCAGATGGAAAAAGAGAGAAGAAAGCTTTCTGTGGAAAACAAATCCTTCAAATGTAGAATGGAGCTAAAAGAAGCTGATGACTTTACAAGAAGTCAAGACACAACTTCAACACCAAAAGAATGAAAAATTAGAAAAAAATGTGAAACATCTCATTGAAAAAAACAACTGATCTGGAAAACAAATTCAGGAAAGAATTTAAAAATTTTTGGGCTCCCTGAAAGTCATGATTAAGAAAAGAACCTTGACCTCATTTTTAAAGAATTCCTACAGGAAAATTGCCCAGATATCCTAGAAGCAGAGGGCAAAATAGAAATTGAGAGAATCCACCCATCTCCCCCGGAAGGAGATAAAAAAAAAAAAATCAACCCCCAGGAATATTATAGCCAAGTTCCAGAACTCCCAAGTCAAAGAGAAAATATTACAAACAGCCAGAAGGACACAATTCAAATATCATGGAGCAGCAGTCAGGATCACACAGGATTTAGCTTCAACTGCATTAATGGCTCATAGGGCTTGGAATATAATATTCCAGAAGGCAAAAGAGCTTAGGATGCAACTGAGCAAAACTGAACATCCTTGAAGAGGATGGGGGAAAAATGGACTTTCAATGAAGCAGGGGAATTTCAAATGTTCCTGTTGAAACAACCAGAGCTGAACAGAAAGTTTGACCTTGAAATACAGAACTCAGGTGAAGCATAGAGAGTGGAGGAGAAGGGTAAATTATGAGGGACTTAATGGTGATGAACTGTATGTATTCCTGCATAGAAAAATGATACTGATAATACTCATAAGAAACTTCTCATTTAATAGAGCAGGTAGAAAGAGCTTTCATAGTTGAAGCACAGGAGAGAGCTGAATTTGAAGATATAATATATTGTAAAAATGGAGTTAATGTCTAAAAGGGAAATGTACTGGGAGCAAGATAAAGGAGAGCTGGAATAGGCTAAGATATTTTGTATAATAAGATTTTTTAAATTGCAATGAGCTATTGCAATGATATAGGATTGGGGAAAGCGAGGGGGGGGATGAGGGAATCTTCGCTCTCATCAGAGGTGACTTGGAGAGGAAACAGCATTATATGCTCAATAGGGTATAGACATCTAGAATAAAAAGGAGAGAACAGGGACAGGGGGAGCAAGGGGATGTGGGTGATGGAGGAGAGGGTGGACTATGGGGGAGAGTGGTGAGATATAACACATTTTCTTTTTTACTTCTTGCAAGGGGCTGGGATTGGATGGCCTGTCTGGGACCACAGGGCTGGGTGGTTGCTGGGCCTTAGGGGTGGTAGGTGGGCTCAGGGCCTCTTGGTCCCAGGGCTGGTGATGATTCTGTGGTGCCACTCAGCTACCCTACAGCACATTTTAGAAGAGGGACAGAGTGAAAAGAGAGAGAAGATATGGTATATGGTAGTGGGTAGGTTTGAATGGACGGAGTTGCAATCAGCAACGGCAAGGGTAGAAAAATATGGAAGTAATTTTTGTGATGAACTTATAAAGAATGTGATCCATCTGCAACAAAGCTGGTGGTGTTGGAACACAGACTGAAGCACATTTTTTTCTCTTTGCTTTACATTATTTCTCATGAGGGTCTATATTTTGGGGGGTAGGGGGTATTATGTTAACTCTTAAGAATATTTTAGTAATGTATAAAAAAACACCATTTGTACAAAAGTAAAAATAAATAAAATAGTGGATGACACAAAAATTAAACTTCAAGTCCAGAGGACTGGAAAAGAAAAAAGCCACCTTCCTTCTTCCAGAGAAATGATGGGCATCAAATGCAGAATGTGGTACATGATTTTGGACATGATCAGTGTGTAAATTTGTTTTGATTAAAAAAAAATCATATTTGCTAAGAGAGTTTTAGTTTTTACATGTCAGTAGGAAGAAACAGTAAGAGGAAAAGATAACAAATGCTTGTAAAAATATTTTAAAATGCAATTTTATTGATATTTTCCATTTTCATATTACCTATATATTCCTTTGTAGTCCATCCTCTAACTCAGTCCACCCAGAGAGCCATCCCATATATCTTCTTTTTCTTTTTCTTTTGTTTGTTTGGGGTTTTTTTGAAAGGCAACAGGATTAAGTGACTTGCCCAAGATCACACACAACTAAAGAAGCATTCAGTGTCTGAGGCTGGATTTGAATTCAGATCCTCTTGACTCCAGGGCGGCTGCTCTATCCACTGTACCACCTAGCTGCCACATAGCCATCCTATATATCAAAGATTTTTCGTAAAAGACAGAGGAAGAAGAGAAAATAAACAACAAATCAATATTTTAGCCAATCAGCAATCAATATTTCAAAATACTACAACAATAAAGAGTGGGCCAAGTCTTGGTATGGTGCCAAGACTTGGAACTACTTGCATCAGCAATGTATTCCATATATGGACCTCCTCTTCCCCCAACTGCAAAAAATTCTGAGGGACAGTAGAAGAGAGGGGAATTTAGTACACCTCTTCTTTGTGGCCCAGGTTGCTCTGCCTAATTTTCACTCTTGATTTTCAATTGTTTTGTGGTTATTGCTCCTTATACATTGTTGTAGTCGTTGTGTATATTGGGGTTTTCTCCCTTATTCCACTGCATCAGTTCATGCAAGTCTTTTTGTTCTTCTTGATAATAATTTTCTTTGAGGTTTTTTTTTACAGTTTAGTAATACTATATTATATTCATGTACCACAATCTATTGAGCTACTTCCAAATGAATTGAAAATTTGCAGCCCTAAAAAGTGCTGTTACAAATATCTTGGTGTATATTTAACTTTCCTTTTTATGAATGACTCCCTTGGTGTATATAGAGTGGTCAAAGTGTATGGATATTTTAGCAATCTTATTTGCATAGTTCCAAATTTCTTTCTAATTCACAGCTAATTCACAGCTCTGCCAACAATGCATTAGTGTGCTTATCTTTCCATAACCCTCCCAACATTGACTATTCTCATCTTTTTGTCATCTTTGTCAATTTTCTGGGTGTGGAGTGAATTTTCAGGATTATTTTGCTTTGTATTTCTCTTATTAATAGTTTGAAATAGGGTTGCTATAGTTTTAATGTGGTTAGCAATTTCCATTTCTTTTGAAAACTGTTTGTTCATATCCCCTGACTATTTGTGTATTGGAAAATGAGTTTTGGGTTTATATATTTCTGTTAGTTACCTATTTATCTTGGCTATAACCCCTTCTCCCAGAAATCTGAGGCCAAGATTTTTTCCTCAACTGACAGTTTTCCTTACTTATGCTAGTTGTATGGATCTTTTCAATTTAGTATAATCCTATTTATTTATTTATTTATTTGTTTGTTTGTTTGTTTATTTATTTTAGGTTTTGTATTTGCCTATATTCCCTTTTATGCTTTAGAATATTTCTCTTATTCATAAATGTAAAAAAATATATGATTTGCTTGTCTTCTAATTTTTTGTAGTCTGGTCTTTAATATTCAGGTTTAGTATCCATTTTAAGTTAAGAAATAAAGTTTTAATCTAAGTCTAATTTCCACCAGACTGCTTTCCAACTTTCCCAGCCATTTTTATCACATAGACAGTTCTTTCTTATGCAATTTATGCTTGGGAGTTTATCAAACATTAAGTAATTAAATTACTTTATTCATTTCTAACCAGCTGCACAGCTTGGATTGGACTTCACCATGGACACCAGGAAATTCATCATCCTGGGAATTGCATCAGTTTTGATACTCACATCTCATCAGTACTCTCAGCTGCCTCTGTCCCTCTGATTGGAGGGCCGAGTAACAATCACCTCCCAAAGCCCCATTTAAAGAGAATTCAGAAGCCCAGCCAACTCTGTTTCCCACTAGCCACACTGCTTGGATTTGACCCTGTCATTATCATGCTCCCACCAGGTACCTTCTCCCAACTCCCTCCTCCCCCTTTAAAGCTTCTTTTTGTGTGAAATACCCCCCCCCCCCAGATGTAGTAAACTCTTGGAGAACGAAGATTGTCTTTCTTTTTCTTATTTGTGCCTGGCACATATTAGGTGATTAATAAATGTTTATTGTATTATATTTATTGCATTATACTTCTTCCTTATCTAGTTGGCTCCATTGACCTACTTCTCTACTTTTTAAATGCAACCAAATTATTTTAATGACTATTTCTTAATAATATAGTTTGAAGCTTGGAAATGTTAGTCCCTCTGTATTCCTACTTTTTATACTGTTTCCATTGATATAAATGAATTGTTGTTGTTATTATATGGAATACTATATTATTGGTATAGGATCAAATTTATAAATTAACTTTGGTAGTATTGTCATTTTTATTATATTGGCATTACCCAACCATGAGCACTGGATTTTCCTCCAGTTCTTTAACTTTTTATTTGTTTCTTTAAGGAGCCCTTTGTAACTGATCTAACCTAGTGTTGAGTATGCTTTGGTAGATTGACTCACAAATATTTTATGCTTTATGTAGTTACTTTTTAAGATTTCTGTATTATTGCCTCATATTTCATTACTATATGAAACTGTGATTATAGCTGAAGGTATTGTCTTAATGAATTTCTTTGCTGATTATGTAGGATTTTCTAAGTAAACCTTCATGCCATCAACAATAGTGATACTCTTGTCTCACCTTTGCAATTGCTATTGCTAGAATTCCTAGAACTATGTCAAATAAGAGTGAAGAAAGGGAGGAGAGCACCCTTTTTTGCTTCTGTGTTTATGGGGAAAGGTTCTAGAGTATCTCCATTGTTTATGATGGTGCTTTTGACATTAGATAAATATTTTTACGATAATAAAGATCTCTCTCTGCCTGTACTTTGCAAGATTTTGTCATTAATGAGTGATCAAAACAATTTTTCTACATCTATTTAGATAATCGCATAATTTGAGATGTTTTTGTTTTTTGTGTGATGCTTATTCTATTCCTAATATTTAACCATCTTTTCATCCTTAGTATAAATCCAACTTTGTCATAATAATGATTTCTTGGATAAATTACTGTAGATTATTTGATATAATACAATTTAAAATTTCTGAATTCATATGCATTGCTTCTATTGGTTTGTAGTTCTGCATTTTATCCTTCTTTGCTATTGATATTAGGGCTCTGTTTGTCTCATGAATGGGTTTATTATCATCCCTTCTTACTTTTTTTGAGAATATTTTGTATAACATAGTAATTATTTTTTTAAATGCTTGATGGAGTTCTCTCTGCAAATTGATCTGAACCAGAAGTTTGGTTTCTTTTTTTTCTTTAGTAGTTGCTTAATGGCTAGTTCAAAGTCTTTTTTGAAATTAAATTGTTTAAATTCTCTATTTTGTGTTCTATTAATTTGGATGTATTATGCTTTTGTAAGTAATCCTCTGTGGTTTTCTGAATTTTTTAAATGTACAGTCAATTCATTAATCTTCTTTTCTCTTTCGTTAATGTATGTTTCAAAAGATATAATTCTTTCCTTAAGGATTACTACAGTTGCATCCCAGAAAATGAGATATGTTGTTTCAACATCATCTTTTACATAATTACTGCTTCTATGATTTATTCTTTGACTCAATTATTATTTAAGATTTCATTATAAAGTCTCCATTTAGAGCTGTCTTTTGTATATCCTGATGTGATTTTTTTATTGTGTAATAGTCCTTAAAGCATACATTTAGTATTTAATTTTATTTAAAATATCTCCATGTCCTAATGCATAGTAAATTTTTTTTAAAGTTCCATATAGTAGTCAAAAATATGTATATTCTCTAGTGATTCCATTCAAAAGATGCTCTAAGCTTTTTAAGCCCTTTTTTATTCAACAATTTTTTTCATTCAGGCAAAGTAACCTCCCTTTTCCTCCTCTCCTCTCCTCTCCTCTCCTCTCCTCTCCTCTCCTCTCCTCTCCTCTCCTCTCCTCTCCTCTCCTCTCCTCTCCTCTCCTCTCCTCTCCTCTCCACTCCACTCCACTCCACTCCACTGGTAAAAATTGGCGTCTGCTTATGTAACAAAATGCTGTGTTAAAGTCAAGGGTAGTGAGGATCCCAGAGTCCAAGCTGCCAATGAGTCATTTTTTTTTTATCCAACTTGTAAGAATATGGTGGCTAGCAGAAAAGAGAACTGGGAACTGTGTGAGCCCTAGGGGTTAGGATTCTCCCTGCTTTATTCATAAGATAGTTATCTCGTTCAGCTTCTTCCATGTCCTGTGGAGACAACTGTAATAGCTATATGTCTGGTGCATAATTGCTCTTTTTGTGGGGTAGAGGTTGAACGTAACTGGGTGCTAGTGAAAAACGTCTGGTACTCCATTTTGCTGTAGTATCCTTTATAGACATTTTCATCACTATCTTTTTCGTATCACTTAAATATTCTCCAGTTTTTCTCTTTCTCCCTCTAATTAATTTTGAATTAATTCTTCTAAGACCCTTTTTGAGAATAATTTTTATTGCTTTGTGATCAGTAAAGAAGAAATTTTGTATTTCTGCTTTTCCGTATTTTTGTGAGTTTTTTATGCCCTAACATATGGTCTTTTTTTTGTAAAGGTACTATTCATGACTGAGAAATATGTAAACACCCTTCTGTTCCCATTAAGGAATTGCTTTAAGAGAAATCATTTGTTATTTTTGTCCAATTTCTGTTCAGGTCCTTTCTTGTTTATCTTGCTATATTTGCTGAGGTACAAGAGGGGAATATTGAGTCCCCCCGCCACTTAGTCTTACTTCTCTTTGACATTTAAGTTTTCTTTGTATTTGTTTGTTTAGTATATATATATATATGTGTGTGCGTGTGTGTGTGTGTGTATCAAGTGTTACTACTTATTTATTATCTATGGTGCTTTTAAGCATACTATTTTAGTGTCCCTGCTTATTTCTTATGTGTATTTTTATTTTATTGTTATATAAAATCATGATTGTTATCCCTACTTTTCTGAGTTCATTTAAATAGATTCTATCTCAAGCGCTCATTTTAATTCTATAGGAATCACTGTGTTTCAAATATGTTGCTTGTAAACAGCATATGGTTGGATGTTCCTTTCTCATCCATTTCCCTACTAACCTCCACCTTCTGGGTGATTTGACACCATTCACGTTTTTGGTTGTGATTACTATTTGTATATTTCCCTCTATCTTTTTCTTCTCCATATAAAAATTGGTAAAAAATTCCAATACTTATGAGTTATAATTGATACACTCTGTGTTTCTGTTCAGTTGCTCTTCTTCTCTTCTTGCTCTGCACCTAATCACAAGTTACTACTATCTTTGTTCTTTCCTTTTCTTTTTCTTTCAAGCTCTCCCCCTCTGATGTTGAAGATTTATGACTACTCCTTCATCTATCATTCTCTCCCTCTTAAAACTCCTTATCTCCCTCAGCATCTCCTTTTATTTCCTTGTTGAGTTTAACTCTTTTGATGCTAGAGCATGTTATATTGAAAAAAGTCTTATTTTATGCAAGTTTTATTTGTTATTTAGTTGTTTTAGGTTCATTTATACAGTTGTTAGGAGGAAACTAACATAAAATACAACAATAGTTGATCCCATGTGAAATTTGTATTTTGACCCAAATTTGGCACAATATTTTCAGCACTGGGATGAAAGAAAAAAATTTCAGCACTGAAAGAGTTAAATGCATTTCCACACCATATTTCTTTGTGTGTGTATTCAATAAATATCTTTTTTTCTTCTTCAGATGAAAGTGAATTTTATGGGATGCCTCTTCCCCACCCGATCCTCCATGCTTTTATATTTTTAATGTCATGTATCTTTATTATGTAAGTGAATTCCTCCTTCTTTTCAGTCCCCATATTGTTCCCTATGTTTAACATTTCTTCTTTAAAGACTATCAAGAATAAAAGAAAAGAAAAGAACCCCACCCCCACAGGTCCTCAGCCTCTATCATTTAATTTTCTCTATGCTACCTGAAGAAATCAGGGTTCTTAGGTTGTTTCATCTGCCTATATTAGCATGTGGACAATTAATCCTCACACAGTCCCTTCTAAATGATCAAATGTATGTATATTTCTGTGTTTCCCCCATCTCCTACTCAATTCTGTATTTTTCACAAGGAATATGTGAACATTCTCTGTCATTAAAGGTCAATTTTCTTTCCTTTAGGATTATGCTCTGTTCTATCAGATCACTTATTCTTAGTTATAAGTCTATATCTTTTGCCTTCCAAATAGTTTAGTGAAAGTTCTCCACTTCTTTCCAGTGACCAATGCCAAATTTTGTATGATACTAATAATGGATCCTTAGAACTCTATTTTTTTTTTTATTTCTGGCTGCTTACAGCATTTTTTCTTGGAATATTTGGCTCTGAATGTTGGGTGTGATATTTTTGAATATTTATCTCCTTTCTATTCTAATTGTCTACTTGAGAAGTTTTCCTCACTGACATTTTCTAGATTTTTTTTTTACAAGGCAGGGGATTAAGTGACTTGGTCAAGGTCACACACAGCTAGGTAATTATTAAATGTCTGAGGTTGGATTTGAACGCAGGTTGTCCTGACTCCAGGGCCAATGCTCTATCCACTGGGCCATCTAGCTGTCCCCTAGGGCAGATTTTGTTTAATTTCTTCTAGATACTGATCTTCTAGATACTCACACTTATTACTGAATTCTACTGATTTTATTCCATCGACTTCTCTCAATTTAAGGAATTACTTTATTGTGTTGAATGCTATGCTAAAGCATAGCTCCATTTCTATTTCCATTTCAAACTCCATTTCCATACTTTTAGATTGTGTTAGTAGGCTCTGCAAGATGTTAAATTCAAGGGGAGGCTAGGTGGTACAGTGGATATAGCACCAGTTCTGGAGTCAGGAGGACCTGAGTTCACATCTGGCCTGAGACCCTTAATAATTACTTAGCTGTATGGCCTCACAAAAGAAAGATGTTCAATTCAGTGACTAAGGCTAGGCCTTCCTTATGCAGATTTGTTCGGATCAGTGTCCTGCTGTGGTTCAGACTTGGACCACCTAGTTACTATATTGGGCTGGTGCTACTTTCATGCTCCCTGGGGCATGGACTACCTGAACATTATTCTAACACTGTCTCCTGCCACCCTTGGGGCCTCATTCTAGGTGCCACTCTGGCCCTATCTCTGCCATTAATATACTCTGCTGTTATTCCCTTGTGTTTGGGCCTTGATTCTTGTTGGTATCTTTTATACTTGCTTTTCAATTATTCTAGTGTGTCTTTGTTCCATGTTTATGTAAGGTTCTGAAAGGGTTTTGTACAACTGGAGACAGGATGGAGGAGTTTAGAATTTATTTTTCTTTATCATTGTCCCTTGTGATGCATTTTTTTATCTGATCCATTTTTAAAGCATTACTGGAATGTTGGTATGAGATTTGGACTCTTGTAGCTTCTAATATAGTACCATCTTCACACAGCTGTCCAGATTTCTATCAGTGAAGGAGACGTATATCTCATTCTTACTAAACACTCTCACAAGAATTTAATTCAATTTATAGAATCTCTGAATCAAGATTTTCAGTTCTATTCTTAATGAAATACAAACTAAGAAAGAAACAGCCTAAATGTGATATGTAGGTGCTTTCAAAAGTTAGAATGAGACTCAAATTATTAGTAGACAAGAAATGGAATGAAAAGTCTGACTAGTCTACATGATTGTTTTCTGATAAACACTACTTTTATATTAGAAATAAAATTTTTCAATAAAATTATCTTTTATTAAGATTTTATTTTATGTATTATGTATAGATATATGATAAACTTTCGAATTTCTTTCCTTTCGTACTAAATAGTAGTTATGGCAGTTTAGTGAAAGTCAAAGAATCCAAAGTCCTTTCTTTCTATGTTAATTAGTAGTTAGGAAATTCTTATCCTGTATCAGGCATTATACTAAGAATTGGGAATAGAAATAAAAGCAAAACTCACCCTCAGGGAACTCATTCTCTAATGGGGAGACATAGTGTAAATAACTAGGTACATATAAAATAGAAAGTCACCAAAAGGTAATCTGAGAGGGGGAGTCACTAGCAACTGAGGAAACTTGCATAGAAAGTCAAATTGTATGTTATTGTATATTTTATATTATTTAAAGTGTTTCACCTTGAAAGTTGCCTAGGAAGAAATGTGGCCTTGTTTCTCAAGACTTAGTTTTGCCTTTTTTTCTGTTGCTATTTTGCTATTCTTAACTTCCTGACGGGGGCAGGATATCACCCTGCATTACCAAGTGATTTTACTTATTTGTGGTCATATTGAAACCCTGCTTGAGGTATGATTTAGCCTTTAAAGGATATTTTCTTTTTCCTGACACCCTGGAGTGTGTTTCTTGAGCTCCTCTTCTAGGAGGAAATAATTTCCTAACAATTAAAGCTATCCAGAAATGGAATGGGTTGTCTCAGATCATTTTAGGTTATGTTATACCTCCCTAGAAGTCTTGAAACAATCAACATAGAGCGGTGAAATGATGTCACAGGACAATATTCTGTTGAAGGAAGGACAGCTGTTTATTTAACCTAAAGAATCCAGGATTTAAGGCAAGAATTCCCAATCTGGGGGTACACTTACCCTTAGAGACACAGGAAGCTTACTAAAAGGGCATGGGGAATATTTTCATAAATAAATATAGTATCCTACTGAAATAAGTGTATCTATTATTTTTTTTTCTTATGTGCATATGTATAATACTCTCAAACTTCTGTTAATCTTTTTTTTTTAATTTTTTCAAGGCAATGAAATTAAGTGACTTGTCCAAGCTCACACGGCTAGGTAATTGTGAAGTGTCTAAGGTTGGATTTGAACCCAGGTCCTCCTGATTCCAGGGCCTGTGCCCTATCCCTTGTTCCATCCATCTAGCTTGCCCCTTCTGTTCATTTTGAATAGGTGATATGGGAAGGTTTATTAAAAGGGGTTCCTATACCAAGGAGTACCAGAAACAGAAAGAAAAATGTGTGATACTGCAGAAATTGATTACATTATGAATCATTTAGCCTTTAGTATAAATTATTTTATCACCTCCTTTTTCAGTGATTTTGATGAGGAAAGTGTTCCGTGCTTTAAGGAATTTAGATTATAGGATTAGGTATAGGATATAGATTATAGGGTTAGAAAGCTTAGAATTCATTCTGTCTAATCCCCCCATTTTTCCAATAAAGAAGCTGAATCCCAGAAAGATTACAACTTGCCCAGCTCACAGTTTAAGGTGTCTTAAGTCTTTTCTGATTCTCAATCCAACCCATTACAATATACACTAAACCATTTGTTGTTCAATCTGTTTCTGTTTTAAAATCACATCAACTCTCTTGTGGGGTTTTCTCAGCAAGGATACTGGACTGGTTTGCCATTTCCTTCTCCAACTCATTTTCCACTTAAGGAAGCTCAAGCTAACAGGTTAAGTGATTTGACTAGGGTCACACAGGTTGTGGAAGTATCTGCTTACAGAATTTGAACATCTTCCTGATTTCAGAACTGGTGTACTACCCTAAGCTGCCCTACATGAGGCAATGATGTTTCCATTATCTGTGCATTTGGTTAACTGTGGCTTGGCAAGTTGAGTTGGTTGTGCTTTCAGGTTGATTAGGTCATAATCACTCCTCCCCACCCCAACATCTCCTCACTTGGCATCATTGGGCCTTGCAGGCCTGATAGGGCTCACTGGGCCATAAGACCAAGGGGCATGGCCACAGTCAAAGGCCTACGTCATTCTCCATGGAAGAGCTGCTTTGTGAACTTACTGAAAGGAGGGCAAAGCGCATGTGTGAGGGCAAGGAGCAGGCGCATGCGCGACGGTATGCGCATGCGCAATGGCAAGGCGCCTTACGAGGGCAAGGCGCATGCGCGGGCGCAAGCGCAGATCGAAATCAGTAGCAGTCCTGGCTCCAGGCAACCACAGGTAAGGTTCCTATTCACCGCCCCTCACAAGGCCTTTCAGCTACTTGGCTGGCTCTCCTACCATCGTTTTTTTCCTTCCCTCTTTTCTGCCTTCTCCCTTCATTCCCTCCCTAAGTTTTCTCTTCCTTTCCCGCCACCCTCAACCTTGCCGACTGCCATTTTCAGCCTCTCTGACTCGACCCCTCCGCCATTTTCCCTTCAGCGGGACCTGCCTCTCCTTCCGTCCAGGTTCTCCTTCCTTACCTGTGTGCAGTACACTCCTTCGTGGTTCCTGTGTATCCGTGTCTACTCTGTGAGGATGTTCCTGGTCCCCCTCTACCTGCTGTTGAGCGTCAGTCTCTTCCTCGGCCTCTTCTCTCTGCTGTGTTTGAAGACCTGCAAATGGTTTAAGGTAAAAGATCTTGCTACAGCTAAAGAAAGCGACACATTGATTATCAGTAAAAAAAAGGCAGGAAAAGTGAAAAAGAAAGAGACAAAGAATAAAGCAAAGAGGAAGAGGCAGCGGAGGAGAGGGGAGAAAAGCTTCTATAGAGTGTCTCTTTCCCTGCCCCACTCCCATCATCCATTCAACCCCTCCCCCATTCCCATCACTCCATCCAACCCCTCCCCCACTCCCATCATTCCATCCTCATCCAAAGAAAAAGAGAACAACTTGGAAAGGCTTTTCTCTCTCTTACCCCCCTCTACACTGGGATACTAAAATACAGGTAGCAACTTAAAGCAGGTATGTTGGGAAAGCATCTGAGGCCATTGTTGGTGGCTTCTCCCACTGTTTTTGGTTCGAATTTTTTGCATGTGTTCCTACCTTCTGTCTCCTTTTTTTTTCTTTTCCTCCTGTGAGCATGCCTTAAACTTTTTAGGACCTATTCCCTGTGAGCACTTAAAGGTTACTGAAACCAAAGCTCAAGAACACTGAGTTGTGTTCTCAAACTTGGATTTCTGGGGGGGGGGGGGGTTCTGGTATGGAAAAACAATTGTCTCTAGCTTGGCTTTGGCTGCTCCCATCAGACTCCAGTCATCAAAGTCCAGAAATTAAAAAATATAAGGGCATCCTTTCTATGAAAAATGAATTTCTTTTTGAAATCAAGCCACTTTTCTTAGTTAATAGGGAAGATGGTCTTCCTTTAGGCAAAGTCTTTTCAGATGTGTTTAGTTTTAAGTAAACTAAGTTTTCTTGAGACTGATTGTTTCTTTGGTTTCTTTCTGCAACCATGCCCCGAAATAGATTTGAACTAATAATGGTGACAGGGAAACCCTTCTAAAAAACTCTGCTGCCTTGGGATGTCAAGGAGAATAACCTAATCTCCTTGGCCTGGTAAATGTTAAGTGTCTCTTCACTGCTGCTCACGCTGCTTTACAGGCATGTGTAATATTAAGTGCTTAAAGTTGTCCTAAAATATGTTTAAATCCTAATTCTGATGCCAATTAAGCAATTGTTAATCATTAAAGGAGCCCTTTGTATGCTCTTCTGTGCAATTGCATAATATTTACACGGCTACTAGAGGTTGTAAAGAAAGTGCTTTGTAAGCTTTTGAGAAATGCATTCTTAAATTAGGGCTGGGCCAAGATCTCCACATATATATTATCTCCCTAAGGATCACAACCTGGGTACATTTATCTTAATCTATTTGGTGAACCTGACCCTGGTTCTTGAGTTTCTCTAGTGCCAAGGCTAAAGGACCATCTTGTCAGTTCCTGAACCTTGTTTACTCAGCCTAATTTAGATAAAGAATCCTTAGTACCTAGAACCCTGCTTTGTACATAGTAGGTGCTTTAAAAATGCTTACTAAGTGCTTCAAACCCAGAATGGCCAATTGAAAATTTTTCCATCTTTTTAACTTTGGAAGAGGTTGTT
This sequence comes from Macrotis lagotis, assembly GCF_037893015.1. NCBI lineage: Eukaryota > Metazoa > Chordata > Mammalia > Peramelemorphia > Peramelidae > Macrotis > Macrotis lagotis. The sequence continues at coordinate 69,655,191 of NC_133666.1, forward strand.
AGAGGTGGGGTGGAGGGAACAATCCTAGACTACATGTCATTTAACTACTGAATGGAAATTTCAAAACTCCTTAAACCACAGATGCATAATTTCTTTCCTTCCCAGAAAAAGACCGTTGAAAAAGGATCAAACGATTCTGTTGATGACTCTAATGATAATACTTCAAAAGAAAATGGAAGCCTATTGTCTGAGCACATCCTCTCCGAAGACATCCTGACTGATTTCCCATTCTTGCTTCCCATGCGACAAAAAATTTTGTTAAATCTCAGAATGGTAGAATATAAGTTGATGGAGCTGGAGCAATTTCTAAGAGAATATAGTTTAAGTGAAAATTTAAAGAACAAACTGCTCTCTTATCAAAATCTACATTCTGATATTGCTGAAGGCACAAAATAAAAAAAAGTTGAATTTAACTCAATGTTGTGGATTTGCTTGATGTCATAGGTATAACTATTAGGTGACTTAGTGAATAGAAATCTACACCCAGAGGCAGGAAAGCCTGAGTTCAAATTCAGGCTTAGCTGCTTACTAGTTTTGTGACCCTAGACAAGTCCTTGAACCTCTGCCTATCTCACTTTACTCATCTATAAAATGGGGGTTGTATCATCCACCTTTCAGAGTTGTTGAAAAGATCACATAATATAATATTTGTAATGAGATATTTAAATGCTAGCTATAACTTATTCCTGTTGAAAGAATCAATGAAGTCGTAGGAGGTAGTGACTCAAACCTCAGTGGTCATGAGGAGAGCCATCTGCTGATGCATTTTAACAAATTGATTACCTATTGGTAATGAACTATCACTGTAGTCAAGAAGAAGTTAGGAAAACAATCTTTAGGTTGAAAACACTCTTTCACAGAATTGTGATATTACTTAAATGTTCCTGATCCTTTTCCTCCCTTCACCATATTACACGAAGTCCTAATAACAAACTGATAATAGAATGAATAGGAAGATGTGCCTGAGAAACAGAAGCACTTCTTATTCTGAATATTTCAGTATCATTAAGGCACACTCCAATAAATGACAGGAAAAAGGCACTTATTAAGTCCCTAGCAGGTAAGCATGATGCTAAGCAGGAACACTATAAAGGCAGGTGAGACAGTCCCTTTAAGAATTGCACATTCTATGGGGCAGCTAGGTGGCGCAGTGGATAGAGCACCTGCCCTGAGTCAGGAAGACCTGAGTTCAAACCCAGCCTCAGACACTTAATAATTGCCAAGCTGTGTGTCCTTGGACAAGTCATCTAACCCCATTGCCTTGGAAAAACTAAAAAAAAAGAATTACACACTCTAATGGAGGCAAAGCAAAATATGGCAATAGGGTCCAGGGAAATTGATACTTATCTATTGGGTAGGAAGATATAATGGCCACTTCTTATAATATAACTCAGGGAAAAGATAGAATGCAGGAAAATACAAAATTGAGAATCTTAACTGTGTGAATGGGATGAATTCTAACAAAGAATAGTAAAGTGGATTCAAAACTAGAATCCTACAATATGCTCTTCACAAGAAACTCATTTGAAGCAGAGATACACAGAAGGGTAAAGGGAAAAAGCAGGAAAAGAATATATTATGCTTCAGCTGCAATTTTGTTTAAAATGGGGTGGTGATCTTGATCTCAGACAAAGCAAAAGCAAAAATCTTAAAGGGGTAAATAAGGAGCAGCTAGGTGGCACAGTGAGAGAACACTGGCCCTAGAGTTAGGAGGTCCTGAGTTCAAACAGATTCAACACATAATAATTGCCTAGCTGTGTGACCTTCGGCAAGTCACTTAACCCCACTGCCTTGCCAAAAAAAGGGGCAAAGAAGGAGAAAGACATTATAAACCTAACACTAACAGATGGCTGTGTAATTTTGTGAAATACTCCTTATAGTGCTCATCAATTGAGGAATGACTGAACAAGCTTTGGGATATGAATATTAGGGAGTAGCATACTTTTCTAAGAAATCTTATGTCACCTGACTCCAGAAAAACATGAACTGATGCTGAGTGAAGTGAGTTGAACCAGGAGAACATTGTACACATTTAGAGTAAGTTTGTGTGATGATCAACCAGGATGGAAGCAACTTCTCTCAGCAGTTGAGTGATCAAGGACAATGCTGAGAGACCTGTTAAGGAAAATGCCATCTGCATCCAGAGAACAAACTATGGATTCTGGATGCAGAGCATAGCAGACTATGTTCACTTTTTAAAAGTTCTTTTAGTTTTTTTCCTTTTCTTCCTTTCTTTCCTCCTCAGGGTCCCCCTCCCCTTGGTTTTAATTCTTCTTTCACAGCATAATTAATATGGAAATATGTTTTTAAAATAACAAACAATTGTACCTGCACAATTTATAACAAATTGCTGCTATGGGCAGGGAAGAGGGAAGGGAGACTGGTAGAAAAATATGGAACTCAAAAGGTTGCAAAAAGCAGAATGTTGAAAACTATCTTTGCATGTAATTGGAAAATGAAATAAAAAAAAAAAGAAGCATAACGCAAGTCAGATCTTGGAACAACAAAAACCTAGTCAAGTTCTTGCCACTATCTCATTGATGAGGGTGATAGTGGATACAGAAGAATTGCAATTACAAACAAGGATAGAACCTCACATACTTAGTTTTAGCAATGTTTGATGATACTATACTTAGCATTTTAAGATAAACATTTGAACTCAAATCTCTAGACTTTGAATCACATGTTCTATGTACTATATCACATTGGTTCAGTGAAAAGAGAACCATGCACACTAAAAATATTCCATGAAATTTTAGCACAGTTTTAGTTTTTCCAATTCCTTGTAAAGATAGTTTTCGACTTTCATTCCATTATGTTCATATCACCATTTGTTCAGTCATTCGCCAATGGATGAGCATCCCCTCAATTGCTACCACAAAACGAACTGTTATAAATATTTTTGTACATGTGTGTCCTTTTACCTTTATATGATCTCTTTATGATGCAGACCTAGTAGTGGTGTGGCTGAATCAAAGTAGTTTGATTGCCCTTTGGGCATAGTTTCAAATTGCTCTCCAGAATGGTTGGGTCAGTTCACAACACTAACAATACATTAGTGTCCCAATTTTTCCACATCCTCTCTAATATTTATCATTTCACTTTCCTGTCATATTAGCCAATCTGATAGGTGTGAAGTGGTACCTCAGAGTGATTTTAATTCACTAATCAATAGTGATTTAGAGCATTTTTAATATGACTATAAATAATTTTAATTTCTTTGTCCAGAAAATGCCTGTTCATAATCTTTGACCATTTATCAATTAGGGAATGACTTGGATTCTTAAAAACTTGACTCAGTTCTCTGTGTATTTGAGAAACAAGTCATTTATTAGAAACACTTGCCATAAAAATAGTTTTCCCAGCTTTCTGCTTTCCTTCTAGTATTGATTACATTGGTTTTGGTTGCATAAAACCTTCTTAATTTAATATAATCAAAATTATCCATTTTTCACTCCTTAATGTTTAATATCTCTTTTTGGTCATAAATTCTTCTATATATCTGACAGTTAAACTATTTCTTGCTCTCCTAATTTGGTTATGATCTCACCCATTAGGTCTAAATCATGTACCCATTTTGACCTTATCTTAATATTTGGAAGCACTCATTAATTTTGCCTGTTGGCAGTTGCCCTGAAGACCCTTTTACAAATGTGGAGGCAAACCTGGGCTCTTGAAGGGTCTAAGGAATGCAAAAGCTATCAGTTCTTATCGAAGGTAGAAATATTTCAAATACAGGCCGAGCACAATAGACAAAGCTCTTCCCTAATGCCCTAGCCAAATACAGAGAGGCTCATCACTGGAAGACCACAAAGTCATGAAGTTTTTGACCCTAGCAGTTTGTGAAATGTAAAAAAGATTGTGATGAGTTGATGAAAGGAATTTTATATATGATAGAATATGTCTTCAGTATAATAGATTTCAATTTCATATCCACCATTTAATATGCCCCTTCCCATACACACTTAAAAAATCTTCAAACATCACGGAGGTAAATGGTAATAATATGAGGAATTTGAAGTCTATTCTATCCCTAGAACTTTTCCTCACATTTTTTTATAAACATGGCAACACTTGAACAATCAACAAGCAAGAACCAACAATTTAGAAGTAGTCTAGTATGGACACTGTTTCTAATCTAGAACTTTCTTTCCCAAACTGTTTCTTGGAATTGCTGTTATTGTATGATATTAAGTGTTGATCCATGAAAAAACTGAGTTTAGCCACATGTGTGCTTCTGAAGTTTTTAAATAAGAATTTTTTTTGTATTTATAAAAATATATGAGGCAGTTTTTTTTAAAAAGAAAAAAAGACCCAAAATAAAATAAAATAGTAATAATAGTAGGGGTGGCTGGCTCAAGGGCCAATGCTCTGTCTGCCACCCAGCCACCCCTACTATTATTACTATTTTATTTTATTTTGGGTCTTTTTTTCTTTCTTTTTTTGGGGGGTTTTTGCAGGGCAGTGGGGATCGGGTAGCTTTCATGTCACACAGCTGGGTGATTGTTGGGTTTATGAGGCTGGTTATGGACTTGGGTGCTCGGTGCTCCAGGGCTGGTGCTTTGTCCATTGCGCCACCTGGCCATACCTACAATTATTACTATTATTTTTTTTATTTTAATTTTTTTCTCTCCCCTTTACTTTTTTCACCTAAGCAAGTCTATCTATATTCATGGGGGAGGAGGGGTATTTTGTTTACTTGTAGACAAGAATATTTTATTAATGTAAAAAAAAAAAACATTTGTACAAAATGAGAATAAAAAATAAATTAAAAAAAAAAGACACCCAAAGATGACCCTGCTATGTGGCCCCAGGCAGGCCATCCAGCCCCACTTGCCCTGCACCCTCCCCCAAATAATAATAACAAAAAATGTGCTTGAGTCTTTGTTCCAACACCAGCAACTCTGTCATGGGTGGATCTCATTCTTTATGATAAGTCCATCGCAAAAGTTACTTCCATATTTTTCCACTGTTGCCATTGCTGATCACAACTCCCTCCTTTCTTATTTCTCCACTACCATGTACTCTATTTTCTCTCTCCTTTCTCTCTGACTCTGCTGTAGGGTAGCTGAGTGGCAAAGCAGACAGAATCCTGGTCCTAGGGCCAAGAAGCCCTGAGCCCCCATACCACCCCTTAGGCCCAGAATCCCCCTGGCACTGTGGTCCTGGGCAGGCCTTCCAATCCCAGCCCCTTGCAAGAAGTAAGAAAGAAAATGTGTTATATCTGGCCACTCTCCCCCCATGGCCATCCTCTCCTCCTTTATTCACATCCCCACCCCTTCCCCCTGCTCCCTGCTCCTTCTTACTCCAGATGTCTATACCCCATTGAGTATATATGCTGTTTCCTCTCCTAGTCACCTCTGATGAGAGCAAAGGTTACCTCATTCCCCCTTGCCTCCCCCCTTCCATATCATTTAAATAGCTCATTGTAATAAAAAAAATCTTATGTGAAATATCTTGGACTATTCCCCCTTTCCTTTTTCTTTCTCCCATTCCATTTCCCTTTTTTTCTATTGACTCCATTTTTACACCATATTTTATCTTCGAATTCAGCTTTCTCCTGTGCTTCAACTATAAAAGCTCTCTCTACCTTCTCTATTAACTGAGAAGGTTCATATGAGTATTATCAGTGTCATTTTTCTATGCAGGAATACATGCAGTTCATCATCATTAAGTCCCTCATATTTCCCCCCTCTCCTCCACTCTCCATGCTTCACCTGAGTCCTGTATCTGAAGATCAAACCTTCTGTTCAGCTCTGGCCATTCCAAAAGGAACATTTGAAATAACCCTGGTTGACTGAAAGTCCATCTTTTTCCCTGGAAGAGGACATTCAGCCTTGCTGGGTAGTTCATTCTTGGCTGCATTCTAAGCTCTTTTACCTTCCGGTATATTGTATTCCAAGCCCTATGAGCTTCAAATGTAGCTGCTGCTAAGTCCTGTGTGATCCTGACTGCAGCTCCACGATATTTGAACTGTGTCCTTCTGGCTGCTTGTAATATTTTCTCTTTGACTTGGGGGTTCTGGAACTTGGCTATAATATTCCCAGGGGTTGGTTTTTTGGGATCTCTTTCTCGGGGAGATCGGTGGATTCTCTCCATTTCTATTTTGCCCACTGCTTCTAGAATATCAGGGCAATTTTGCTGTAGTAATTCTTTGAAAATGATGTCAAGGCTCTTTTCCTGATCATGACTTTCAGGTATTCCAATAATTTTTAAATTATCTTTCCTAAGTCTGTTTTCCATATCAGTTGTTTTTTCAATGAGATATTTCACTTTTTCTTCTAATTTTTCATTTTTTTTTATTTTGAAGTATTGATTCCTGATTTCTGTTAAATTCATCAATCTCCCTGAATTCTATTCTTTGTCTGAAGGATTTGTTCTCCTCAGAGAGTTTTCTCATCTCTTTTTCCATCTGGCCAATTTTGCTTTTTAAAGCATTCTTCTCCTCCATAACTTTTTGAACTGTTTTATCCATTTGACCTAAGCTGGTTTTTAGCATGCTATTTTCTTCAGCATTTTTTGGATTTCCTTGACTAAGCTGCTGACTTCATTTTCATGTTTATCCTGCATCTCTCTCCTTTCTTTTGCCAGTTTTTCTTCCAACTCCCTCATTTGATTGTCAAAGTCTTTTTTGAGCTCTGTCATAGCCTGAGCCCAATTTCTGTTTTTCTTGGAGTCTTTAGATGCAGGAGCTTGTGCTTACTCATCTTCAGACTGAGTATTTTGATCATTCTTGGGCTCATTTGCAAAATATTTCTCAATAGTCTTCCTTTTGTTTCTTTGCTTGCTCATTTTCCCAGCCTGGGCTTGGTTTGGGGGTGCTTCCTGAACTTTTGGGACACTCCCACAAGGGCCTCAGTGTGTGAGGCTCTGTCCTCCCTCCTGGTCTGTGAATGACCATAAGTGCCCCCCTCTGCCACAGGGCTGAGGTGGGGGGGCCCTGCTGTTCTATGGGGGGGGGCCTAGACTGCAATCAGGATCTGAATGTGTTCAGAGCCCCAGAGTCCTGTTCCAGGGGCAGAAAACAGAGCTCTGCAGTCTCTTTCTCTTCACTCCCCTCCCTCAGCTCAATGGGCTTATGCTCTGGGGTCTCCTGCTTACTGGCTCCACCTGATTCTGTTTCCTGGATCAGGGCTGGGGAAAGACCTAGCTGCTCCCTGTGTGCCCTGAGGGCTGGGCTCCACGTGCTCGCTCTGGCAGAGGTCCCCAGCTGTTCCCCCACTTTGTGCCCGGTGCTCCCAGGGGTGCAGCTCAGGAGACTCTCCTGCTGTTGTGAGCTGAGACTCCCAGCGCCCTGGGGCTGCCTCTGGGAGGCTGAAGTTCTTTCGCTCTGGTGGGCCACCCCTCTGGCAGACCAGCTCTCTGACCCTAGGGAGCAGAGCCTTTCTGCTCTTTTCCAGGTTACCTTGAGTAGGAGAACTGCCTCACTGGGTCCCCTTGTGGGTTCTGTCTCTAGAAAGTTTAGTTAGAGTCCTTAGCTGATGAATTTTATCAGAGAGCTCCTAAGACTCGATCCCTTCTTGTCGCCATCTTGGCTCCGCCCCCCCCATGAGGCAGTTTTCTAGTAGAAAATATTTTTTTCTTTTTTCTTTTAGATTTTTGCAAGGCAAATGGGGTTAAATGGCTTGCCCAGGGCCACACAGCTAGGTAATTTCTAAGAGTCTGAGGTCAGATTTGAACTCAGGTACTCCTGACTCCAGGACCAGTGCTCTATCCACTGCACCACCTAGCCGCCCCTAGAAAATATTTAATTGCCCTAAACTTTGCCTTACTTCCCTCTTCTATATCTGTGGGTTAAAACAAAACACTAGACCCTTCCCTGGACCAGCATTTATCAGTTCAATAGTGCTTTGTAGGGTGATGTGCAAAATGTTCTGTGACTAGCTTGGGAAAACACTACCTTAGAAGTGACTTAGAACACCACTCAAACAGACCTTACATCCCATGCCATTCAAGTTATATTCCATCTAAGCAGTTCCAGACCAACATATAAGCCTGTTAGTCTTGCATTTTACATTTTTATTACTTCTGGAGTGGTATCAGGAGATCAGTACTCGATAACAATAACAACTTTGAATCATAAGACCCTGAATAGCTCCTCAATGTGTGAGGTATATGTCACTAGTAACCTATTTGGATCAGGATAGAATGAGTGCAAATTAACCTGTCGTACATACATGATTTAAGGCCATTGATCATGGGATTTGACCATAGGGATTGGAACATAGGTTTCTAAAAGTTATGTATTTACATATAGCATTTTGTAAACAAAAAAACAATTTGGTTCCAATTTTTCCCTATGTATCACAGGCAAAAAGAAATATGTATATATAGGAACATATACACGTATGTATGGGTCTATATACCTGTCTATCGATATATATATATATGTGTGTGTGTGTGTGTGTGTGTGTGTGTGTGTGTGTGTGTATCATACCTTGTGTGAGAAGATGACCTTAGAATTAAATGGGGAACATAGAAAAACAACAGAAATTCTGGATTCTGATTGTTATGAAATCATTTCCTAGATAATCCTTCTCTCTGCCTTTTTTTTCCATCCCTTATAAAATAGTCATCATGTTATCAATTTTACACTGATAATCTGAGAAATAGTTTGAAAGTATTATTTTAAATGAACATTTTATATCACCAATTCCCATCATCTCATCCAATGTTTTCCTTAGACGTATATAATTTCCAAGAGGAATTTCTTTCTATCATGCCTTTAATATCCTAGTTCATTATTTTCTCACTTTTTTCAAAATCATACACTGCGCTAAGAAAATATAAACAAATGATTCAAAAACATTTTGATAGAAAAGACAAGCTTTTACTAGCTAAAGAACTGAATCAAAAATAAACTTCAATTATTAGAAAAAACATTACAAGAATAATTTATTACAAAAAAATCATTGTGCAACATAGACAGGTGTGTTCATGAGGTGAGACAGATACAGAACAATGACCTGATGGAAATTCAGATAAAGATACTAAATCTGTGCAGATTCACTCCATTATGTTAAACTCCTGCTTACATGGCAAGAAAACTTCATAACTAAATTATACATATAGTATATACATCTTTTTACTCCATGAGCATAAAAATAAATATAATGACTTTTCATTTTCTCTATTCTCTCAATTCTACAAAGTCGCATTAAATCTATATTCCAAATGGATCTTATTCTGGATTTGTATTGCCGCTGACAGTTGGAATTTCATGATCATGTTCTTTTTTGGGGTCCACCATGCCACTGTATCTCTCGCCACGATGCCGCTCTAGATATGGGCCCCAGTTGGGAGCTGGTCTGCAGCAACTTAAAAAACGCTGAAAGGTGAAAAAAAAGTTTGGTCTGAGAAGTTAGGTGTTGCAGTTTATGTGTGATCAAATGGTATATGAGATTTTAATTTTTTAAAAAAAGATTTAAGTTGATCATTGCTAAACAAAGACGAGAACAGAATGTACAAATTCACAAATGGTTAGGCAAAAATCTTATTTTCTGCATGAAAAATGATTATCCTTATTATTGATAATGCATATTCCATTGAGAATAAAATTATATTTTAATTTAATTACTGTTAATGAAATTATGTTAACTGAAGTAGAAAATCTGATTATGTAAATTATTTCGTAAGCCAGAATAATGTTCCAGTGTCTGGTGCCAAGGGACGATGAGGAAAAGAATGTTCTGGGGTTAACTGCTCTTCATCTCACGCACCCTCCTCAGCTGTCCACTGATCTCTTTGGTTCAGGTCTCACCCTAGAGATGAGGACCTGGATGAGGGTATTTCTTGGGGGTATGTTCACACTCAAATCTAGATAACCTGGGAAGTTCAGCCTAACCAAGCATGATCTCTTTATATTTTTCCAAGGAGACAAAGAGAGCAAGACAGTCCCAAAGTCAAGCCATAGTGAGGAGAAAGGTGTAAGTTTGATTACATTCCCCCCCCCCCATGGGGACACAATCAGCTGACCTTTGCCAGGATGGAAAGTATTGCTGGATGTGTAGTCATGACTCTAGTCTCCTGGTCCTTTTAGAACCTTCCCTCTGAGATTAGTCCCAATTTCCTTGTTTATAACTTGGTAATACATGGCTTTTTGCATGTTGTCTCTCCCTCATTACAGCATGAACTTCCTGAGAGCAAGGACTGGCTTTTGCCTTTCTTTGTATCTCCTGTGCTTCACACAGTAGATGACACATAACAGGCACTTAAATTTATTAACTGACCAGTGGATAATAGAGTTTATGTTATTATTATCGTCTTATAAATTAATGCGTTTCCATTGGAGCCTTAAGTCATATGCTTATGTAGCCCCTCCCCCACCCTGGAACTCACCTGAATGAGGTTGCCTTCGGCTTTCATTATTTTCATTATTGCCATAATAGGGATCCATATTATGCAGAAAATAATCATACACCAGCCAAGGGCAAGTGCCCAAGTAGGATAAGGCGTATGAGCATACTCTGGATCCTGAAATGTCACCAGGGACCAGATGAAAATGGTCTGGTAGGGTGAAATTGAGGAAATCAAAAGTTAACTTCAAGATCAGAGTGTTTTGTCCAAATAATATGACCACTAACACATGCACTCAATCTTTTAAAAATGCCATTCAACTGTCATGAGCCATTCAAATTGAAAAGAAATCTAGGAAATTAGTTGGACATTTTAGGAAGTGGTTGGCAGTACTTTGAAAAAACTATTTCGAATATAATAGATAAAAATACGTGATCAAACTGAAGTAATGTGTTTTTATTGTGAATTTCTAAAAATAATCATTTGGGTTGATTCTTACTTTTTCCAAGTAGATGGGGGTTCTGCATGTTTTTCAAGAAATACTATACTGGCCATTATACTTGTTTAAAAGTAAAGTCAGATTCAAAATTGATATTATGGCAGTGTAGTTGGAGGGGGTAGTTGTAATTTTTTATTCTGGGTAATTCTGGGTGATTTCTCAATCCAAATAGTTCCAAAATTCACTGCTGGGTAGCCAGCATCCTCTCCTCCATGCCTATTCCTTTTCAAACATTTTGGAGAAGGGTTAGAGGAAAGTAATGGAACTCAGTGTATGTTTTCAATGAGGCCATGTCCATCCAGCACCAAAATGGAGGTGTTTGAAAGTCAAAAGTTAATTCAACCAGATATTTCAAAATGTGTAGATGACATTAATGTCATCTGGCTTGTATGCTTATTTACTTCATTTTCTTTTGATGAAATCTAGCACATGGACCCCAGCAAAATGTTGCATTGACATCAAGTGAACATTCTACAAGTTTGCTTTGTGAACTCAGTGAAACTTTGCAAATAAAATCATTGAAATTCCATTCATATTTTCCATATTGTTATGCAGATATCTGGCCATGATACTGGAGCCAGTGCTTTTCCCCAGGAAATCAGAATGCTTTCCTAAGCCTTGCAGATGTACTTGTTATATAATTTGAAATGTAAATGCTTATGATTATAAGTTTACCATACTATACACAATCATTTTATTTTCATGGGTTGGGGTGGCGCACTCTCTCTGCCAGTGAAGACTGACATCTTGCTTGTAACTTAGAGCCTGTGTTAGAAACATAACAAGAGCCAACCAGGTCTTTCTTGTTTCATGGACTACCTTCACTCCAATATCCCATGTAGTCTCTCAAACAATAATATATAATAGACCATCTTAGCTATTTAATTGTTGAATAATTACATATTACCAATTAATTCAACACCACAATAAATTCCTCCTCTCCAGATGGACATTTTCCTGGTTTGGGACATTTTTAAGAGTTACAACTGAGTGTCAAGCTTTCCAGGAACTTGATTGTGGCTTCTCATAAAGCCTGGGTAGCTACAAAAACAGCTCAAATGAAAGGTTTACAGCATGACTGTAAAATGCATGTGTTGACAGTAACTGGGCTGGTTTAATGCAAAATGCTGCCAGAGTGATCAAAGTAACCAAAAAGGTTTTTTTCAAGGGAAAGATCTCGAATTAAATAATAGCTGCCATTTTTATAATGCATTAAGGGGCATATAAGGCTTTTCAAACATTATCCCATGTGATCATCACAACTGGTCTATGAGGGAGGTTATTTTATCCCCCCCCCCCATTGTATAAAGCAAAGGCTCATAAAGGTTAATAACTTGTCCAGACATACAACTGGAATCAAAGACAGATCTGATCCCAAGTCCATGACTCCCAGAGCAGCAGTCTTGCCAGTATAAGGTCATGGTGCTTCCCTTGTTTCAACTGCCATTTTCCTTAGAGATGGCTCAGACAACTAAAATGCTATCTTGGTTCACATGAAGGCTCATAATTCCCTTCCTAGGCCTCAAATATTAGGATTAAAACTCAAGAAATCTAGGGAGAAACCATACTACTAGAAAATGAGATTCTGCCTACTTCTATTTTCTTTTACTAAGGAATAAGTTCAAGCTAACCAATCTTCCTGTCTTCCTTATTATGGAGATTTTTTTTTTTTATAAATGAAGAAATCAGAAGAGAAGCAACTTTTTTCATGTCACTCAGCAATGAGGTTGCATCAAAGGATAATTGCTATGATTTCCATTTTCTGTTGAAATGGAAGCTCACTAAAATCCAACTCCTCCATCTCTGATGTTACAGAGGAAGAAACTGAGGACTAGAAAGGGGAAGGGATTTGTCCGAGGCAACACAGGTAGAATCATAGGACTCTACTTTGAAGGCTGCTGAAGGCCAATCTCTGAGTCTCGAGACATTAAATGATTTACCTAAGGTCATCCAGATAGTACCAAACAGATTCAGGATCTCTGTCTCTACATCTAACATTCCTGCCTATATTTCAGCTCCCAGTTATTGCTGATACTTCAATTGTTCTTGAAATGTCTTGGGAGCATATGGTTTTGCCTCCCCAACAACCCTATAAATTCTTTCAACATAAGATCTATGTTTTAATTTTTCTTTGGTGTTCCCAAAGCTCCTAGTTCACAATGCTAATAGGTACAAAAGTGGAGAGGCTTAATAAATATTTGTTCAATTGGTTGAGTGGCCATCATCTGCCACACCTCCTGTGAAGGAACCCATGATCTCTTCAGGGGACTATCATATTGGGCTTCTCAAAAGAAAAGTTGCAGAATAGCTCGGTGGTACAGCAGATAGACCTCTGGTCCTGGTGTCTGGAGGAGCTCAGTTCAAATCCAGTCCCTAGACACTTACTAGCTGTGTAACCTTGGGCAAGTCACTTAACCTCAATTACCTTCCCCCAAAATGGCTCTATATGAAAACAAGACTGCTGGTTCTTATTGATTTGTCTTTACCCTATTGTCTGATAATTTTTAAAGAAACATTGAAATACCAGATACACAGGTGTATTATTTGCTGTGGGATCTGTTTCATTCTATTACTTACTATTAAAAGAAGAGGAGTAATAAAAAACCAGCAGGCTCTCCACCACAGCCAGAATAGCCACCTCTTTGCTCCAATCATCATCTCTATGTCTTCAATGAATCTGTTCCCACCTAATGGAAAAATCCAGCAAAGAATGAATTATGGCCAGCAGTCATATAACTCTCCAGTAGGAATTGTTGTCTCCAATTCTCTTGGCCTGCAGGAATACACACACCTCAAAAGATGTCGACTTAATAGAGTGGACAACTTGGTCGAGTTCCCAGTAGTGAAAAGGGAAGCCATGTAAATAAAACATCATAGCAATAGCCTTTACAATAATGCTTTTACTGTCAATTTCACAGATGGCTTACCATAAATCCATATGATCCCTATTATTTCCAGTATGGCTGCAATCAGAATGCCCCATCCAGCACAGAAATGGTCAATGAGATGAACCCAGTAAATTCCGGCCTAGCCAAGAAAACAATAAATCACTTGTAGATATGTGAGGAAAATAGAATTGCATAATACAGTTTTGTAAGGTTCTTAGAACTCCATTTGCTCATTGTATTTTAATAGGTTTTGTAGCATTCCATTCCATCCAAGAAATGTGATAATGAAAAGTTTCCAATGTAAGGACAGGGTGCTTATAGAGCATTAAAGCAGGGCTGAGCCATCCTCTTTCATTCTTCCCTTCATCACTCAATAAGAAGATATAGATATTCTATGATAATACTGCAAAAATCAAATGGCCAAGAAAACGACATGGGCAATATGATCTATGGAGTCATGAAGAGTTGGGCAGGACTGACAACAAAAATTCTGTGATAATAGATCTTGACATCCTCATTTTACAGATGAAGAAAAGATCAGATGACTTGCCCAAGGTCACACAGGTTAGTGGCAGAGATGGGATTTGAACTCAAGTCCTTTGATTCCAAATTCAGTATCTTTTCAATTATATATCATTATCCAACAGAGATCACATAAATACATGCATATGGTTGGTCAAGTCCAATGGTTTATCATAATTTGGGGACTTGTTGTTTGATTCATTTGTTTCTAAAGAAATGCAAAACATAATTGTTATTAAAAAAGTAAATGTTCTACCTGAGTTACACAGACCAGACCTAATAAAAACAAAAGCAAGCAACATCCCAAAGTTATGGGTGCTCTCAATCTCTTCATCACTTGAGGAAATAAATCTTGGATGGTTGTTGTAATTGTTTCTGTAGAGGCAAAATGATAATTTATGTCAACATAGTGATCAATACATTGTAGTTCTGATTCCTCAAAGTCAAATCCAGTGAAGCCACCCCCAAATGTTGAGTAACCATGTCACTTTTGAGTCCAGGGCCATTGAAATTTCTGGGGACCCTTTTCTGTCTTAGGCCAGTCACCCATCACCCTCTTTCTTCCCTTTTGTAGTCCTAGGAACTGGCCAGCTGGCCTTCCTTTTGGCTGTCAACACCCATTTCTAGTCAACAATTCCCTCCTCTCTAGTCCATTGAAGAAGAGATAGGAATGCTCTCTCTGATTTCTCCCTTGCTTTGTTACACAAGAATTTTCTAGTAAGCATAGAAAGTGGTAAAGGGGTATAGAATGAAAACCTAGGGGATATGGTTGCCAAAGTTCAACACATCTCAGAATAAAAATTCCCCCTGCTCTTTACTGGAATGTGAATGGAATTAGGTGCTGCTTTCCTTTCCTTATGTTTGTTATCTTCTTCCAATTACCTCCCAGAAACCCTCCTTCCATCAAGAACTTTCAGCCATAGGCTGATACCATATCTTTTGCAATTAGTCCCATAGGGACAAAGAGGCATTCGTGGATGTTAAAAGGGAGTGTTGGATTGAAGTTAGGTTTATCTCTATTTCAGAGGAAAACCCTAGCCTCTTCCAGTGTCTTCCTTCTCTACAAAGCAGGGCTATCCTTGGTGTTTTTAGAGATAAAGAAGACTGTTAAGACAGTATTCCTTTCCTCAATGGGCTTGAAATCTAGTTGGGGCCATGATGCTAGTAGCCATGAACCAAGAACAAATTCAAAACAATGAATAATTAAGCACTTAGCTGTGTGGTTCAGATTCTCTCACTCAGTACTTTAGTTCAAAATTCTTTAATACAATCATCAGTCATATAGTATTATGTGTTATAGTTTGAATGTATTTGTGTGTGACATGCTCCCACTTGGAAGTGAACTAAAAGAGGGCAAGGATTCTGTCTTATATAAACTTTGTATCTTCTAAAAGGTGAGTCACAGTGCTCTTCCCACAACTAGTGCTCAATAAATATTTCATCATAATAATGTATATGTTAAGAAGAATTTTTTAAAAAATGCTATGCAAGTATAATCACCAAGAAACTCGGACCTGGAGAAAAGCTAAGAAAAAATGCACTCCCTTTCATTCCAGAGGTAGGGGACCATGGGGATGTTACTTTGCATATGCTGTCAGATTGATTTGATATGTTGCTTTGTTTCTCTCTCTCTCTCTTTCTCTCTCTCTCTCTCTCTCTCTCTCTCTCTCTCTCTCTCTCTCTGTCTGTCTCCTTTCTCCCTTTCTCTTTCCAAAGGGGAGGGATATCTTTTCAATAAGTAAGTAAAAATAATAGATACTAATAATTTTTTTTAGTTTTTTTTTTTAGGTTTTTGCAAGACAATGGGGTTAAGTGGCTTGCCCAAGGCCACACAGCCAGGTAATTATTAAGTGTCCGAGGCCAGATTTGAATTCCGGTACTCCTGACTCCAGGGCCGGGGCTCTATCCACTGTGCCACCTAGCCATACTGTTACTAATTATTTTAAAATTAGATGAATGAATGGGAAAGTAAGTACTGTTTCAACAAGAGAAAAGGTTCATGATGGAAAACAATGGGGATCAAAGAAGGACCAAATGATGCAGGGTCTTCAAAAAAACAGACCAGGGAATCTGGACTTTCTTCTGCAGGTAATAGAATCATTGAAGGTTTTAAAAAAAAAGTTGTGGGGTGGCTAGGTGGTGCAGTGGATAGAGCCCCGGCCCTGGAGTCAGGGGGACCTGAGTTCAAATCCCACCTCAGGCACTTAGAAATTACCTAGCTGTGTGGCCTTGGGCAAGCCACTTAAGCCCATTGCCTTGCAAAAGAAAAAAAAAGTTGTGATTAAGGAAGAGTAGTGGGGAACAGCAGGAGACTGTAAAGGAGGTTGTTTTGAAATTAAAGACTGAGTAAAGTATAAGAGACTCTTTTTTGAAATGTTACAAAAAAAATTGCTTACCTATTGAAGCAAATTGAGAGTCAAGACCCAAAGTCAAAAGCATAAAGAAAAATAATATAGACCAAAATGGGGCAACTGGCAGCTGTGCTAGAGCTTCTGGATAGGCAATGAATGCCAAATCAAAACCTAGGAAAAAATTAGAATATTTTGGATTATTATAATATTTGGATAAAACAAAGCAAAAACAAAAACAAAACAAAAAAAACCTATACACACTTTTGTAGTTTTTCTAAATAAGATGCTAGAAAAAGTCATGTTTCAATTTGGCCATAATATTCCTTAACTATATAGATTCCTTATCAATAGTGGCACAGAAAAAATGGATTGATTTGTTGTGAAAATGAAAATATTCAATCTGCACTGAGATAGCCTTAGATATTTCAATAGTTATCTTTGAAAAAACTTCATGTTTCAGAGTTAATGAAGAAATATATTGATGATTCCATGCCAAATACTTAAATGTGGTCTGTCACCTTATCTTCGTCGGAAACATTGACATATTCCAAGTAGATTCTATGAGAAAAAGACCATTCTAAGGGACTAACTTCTGAGTATTCAACATTTGATCTAAATTTTCCCCAAGAGTCACACAGTCTACAAGATCCCTCTACACAACAACAGACCAGCAGTGTTGTAGGTAAAGGAAAATTCTATAAATTGAATCCCATTTTCACATTAATGGTGTGTTACAGATTCAGAGATAATTCATCTTCATTTCTGATTTATTTTCAGTTACCAGGAATCAGAGTAGAATAGATTTAGAGCTGGAAAGGATCATAGAGGCCCTGTTGTTTAATCTCATCCCCTCTACCCCCATTTTATAGATAAAGAAACTGAGGCTTGCTTCCTTTAAATCCCAACTAAAACCCTTCCTCCTAGAGACTGCCTTCCCCAACTGTTCTTAATTCTAATGCCTTCTCTATGTTCGTTATTGCCTATTTATCCTGTCTATAGCTTGCTTGACAGATATCTGTTCATCTGTTGTCTCCCCCTTTCCCCATTAGAAAGTAAATTCTTTGAAAGCCAGGACTGCCCCCCCCCTTTTTGTATTCCTTAGTACTTAGTACATTGCCTGGCACACTGTAGGTGCTTAATCAATATTGAGAAGGATCAATTTAAGTGACTTACCCAAGATCATGCAAGTTATAAGTGACAGACTTTTAATATTTTAAACTTCCTCTCAACTTCTGGAGTCAGGTATTCTAGGCTGTCATCCCAGCATTGCCTCCTTGCCAAGATGAGGTGGCATTGGGTAAGTTATTCAGACGTAGGAGCAGCATGATCTCTGGCAAGTCACATAAACCCTTTGAAATTTAGCTTCCTCAACTGCAACATAAGGACTAGAATAACAGGTCTTTGTAACTATCCATTGTTATTGCTGTCAACATCATCCTTTTCCTTATCTCCTTCTCTGAGCCTCAGCTCCTAATCTATAAAGCAAAGTCATTGATCGAGAAAAGGATCACAGATTTAAGAGTGGGAAGGTATATTCAATATCATTGTCCAGTGAGGAAGCTAAGACCCAGAAAGATTAAATGATAGAGCCAGGGCTCTTAATTCCAAATCCAGCCCTCATTGCACTATATACTATGGTTGCTTTTCTTGTTTTCGTTGATTAATTGTAACCCCTTTTGAAGTTTTTCCTTTTTTTTGTTGAAAATGCAGGGATGGTTTGCCATTTCCCTTCTCTAGTTCATTTACAATTGAAGAAACTGAGGCAAACAAGGTTAAAGTGACGTGGCTAGGGCCACATAGACACACAGTGTCTGAGGCTAGATTCAAACTCAGGTCTGCCTGACTTCAGGTTGAGTACCCTATTCACTGCACCTCCTAGCTTCTAAACAGTTTCTAAGGTACATTCCAACTCCCACCTCTTCTATTAAATGAGTAAATATTTTAAAGGAATCTGGAAAGGGAACCTGTTCCTAAATCCTTCAATAAAAGAAAT
Organism: Macrotis lagotis; assembly: GCF_037893015.1. Taxonomy (NCBI): domain Eukaryota; kingdom Metazoa; phylum Chordata; class Mammalia; order Peramelemorphia; family Peramelidae; genus Macrotis; species Macrotis lagotis. The sequence goes on from NC_133666.1 coordinate 69,673,740, forward strand.
AATCAGCCCTGATTAAATTGCTTTGTAACCTGGGAATTTTCCTCTTAGATACTCTCATAGATTATATTCAAAGAAAGTTATTTTAAGATCCAGTCCTATGACTCAGGTGTTTTTAAAGCTCAAATAAGACTACATATGTAGAAATAGCATATAGTAGATCTGTTTGTTGGAGCTCTCCAACATCTATGTTTTCTCAAATACTACTTCTCATATGAGGAGTATTGCAATTCTACCATCATCAATGATGACTTTTCTAGACAGTGATCTATGAATATGCCGTCAGATTTGTTTCACTTCACATCTACTTGTGGTCCTCCTACCAGTTCCATGTAGAAGTGTTCTTTGAAAGATTGTATTTTAACTGGATCTTATGCCAAGTTCTGGGCAGGCTAATTTTTAATTCCCCTTTAGTGTTATGTAAGGCAATTCAATTCAAAAGCTTCCACCTCCTCCTCTTTTGTTTTGCAAATGGACTTCCAGAATCACCCTTGGCTGCCATGTCCTGTTTGGCAAGGAGATGAATGTTTACTTGCTATGGCTGTATGGAGGCTCCTTAAACTTTATTGTTGTAGGGACTGTTTTGCATTGCTAAACATATCTAAGAAATGGTGACTGAAATAGGGCCTTTGCTTTGGACCATTTCCCATTTTTTAAAAGTGGACAAATGATGGCTTGTTTAAGCAGGCTAGGCTGGAGGGGTACTAAAACAGCACACAGGCCAGTCTCCTTTTCATCTTCTTTCTAATTTGATATTGATTTTGACCTTCAGCAATCTGATTCTGAAATAACTTTGGCATTTGACATCCATTGCCATTATGTTCAGATAGAAACACTGGTCGGTTTCTGTCATACTGATTGCCATAACTGTCTTCTTTGAATTCTTGAAGATTATAAATCTGGAGTTTCTGAGAAGTCTCCAAGCTTTAGAAAGCTCTCATTTCTTGATGCCAATCATTCAGACCAATATTTCTTTGGCCATCTTAGCACTGGAGTCCCTGGGTATCAAGGACTCTACTGACTTAGTTTGAAAGACCTAATGGAGTTCTTCATAGTCCATTTCTTTTTTTTTTCCTATCGTCTGCAAAGGATGTTGGATTAGCAGATGTCATTTTGTCCCATGGCCCCCAACTTGCTCATGCTCAACATGAGTACTGCATGGGCACAAGCATTGTAAAACATCTCATGAAATAACATCCTATATCAACTTGGATGCCCTATGGAAGCAACACAAGATCTTTTGTCTTCCTCTTTGAGAACTTCGGTGAAAGCCAGGCTTTCATTAAATTTCCTTTTGTCTGTTCATTTCATTTAGAAGAACTAGCTTATGAATGCTAGCTATAATCATTATTTAGAATGAAAATATCAGCATGGAAGGAGTTCAGCCCTTTGAGTTATTTATCAACTCATTGGTTACTCGTTAAATGAATATTTGTAGACAGTTTCAGAATTTAGACTTGGCATCAGCTCTTCAGCTTCTTCATTGCCATCACTGCACAAGCAAATCAGATGACAACTATGACATCAAGGGCCAATTTTTAGTTGCGTCTGTTCTTAGGGCACCCTCCACCAAAGAAATCTTGGCTGGACTAACCAATAGCAGATGTGACCTCGCATCAGGCCTAGACCCAAAGTCTCTCTGCCTGGTAGGAGTTGCCAAAACTTGTGCTCTAATGATAGAGACTTTGACAGAGTCACTTCTAGCCCTTAGGACTTGAAGCAAATCTTTCTTCATTTCTAAACATTTTAGAGAGAATTCATGGAATGAGCACCAGATCAAATGAAGTTGCTAAAAAGTATCGTTTCATACCTGATTTTACAACCTGGGAGACTTCTTTTCCAGATATGTGAGCCATGTGTCCCAATATAGAAAAAATGGCAAATCCAGCGAAGACACTGGTCAAACAGTTTGTCAGGCAAACCACAATGGCATCAGAATAGCAGTTGTTATTAAACTTATTATAGGATGAGAGTGCAACCAAACCACCCCAGGCCACTGAGAGTGAGTAGAATATCTGAGTAGCAGCATCTTTCCAGACCTAATAACAAACAAAACAAGCAAAGTAGATGAAATAGGACCCTTAAGTATGACCCTTTAATGCAATAGATTTTTTTGTAAAGGTGCCTGGGGTCTTCAGGCAGCACAGGACCCTGTCAGTCAGACCTCGGACCCCTTTTAGCTCTCTCAACATATTTGACCTTTTTGCATGTTCTAGCCCCCTTGGGCCCTACAACTAAATCCCGAAATTAACCCATGTTAATGTGTGTTAAAAGTTAATGTAGTATCACCTTCCATGTAAAATGTTTGCATTTTTTTAGGTTTTTGCAAGGCAGTGGGGTTAAGTGGCTTGGCCAAGGCCACACAGCTGGGTAATTATTAAGTGTCTGAGACCGAATTTGAACTCAGGTACTCCTGACTCCAGAGCCAGTGCTTTATCCACTGCACAACGTAGCCACCCCAAAATGTTTGCATTTTAATAATCCCTCAGGAAAAAATAAAACAACCTCATTTCTTAATGGAAAGGTGGGAATTTCAGAGACCATCATCATACCAACCTATTTGATCCTTAACATTTGTCTTTTGGATCAAATTCTGCCCCTGCAAAAACCATTGTCAAAAATATTAACAATGGGAATAAACTTTGAGGACTGAGTCCAGTGAGGGAGGTCATCACAATTCAAATCAACATTACCTTATTCATCATATTCTAATAATAAATTGTAGCAATTGTTACTAATATACAAGTAGAAATAACATATTTCTATGGTACTTTAGAGGAGAAGGAACACTTTCACACCTATTATCTCTGTATAATGGAAGGAACCTAGGCTTTGGAATTGGGGGCTGCTGCTCCCTCCCTATATAATGTTGAATAAGTCATTTAAACTCTCCAGGTTTCATTTCCTTTCTGACTTAGACTTTACTTTTCTGTAAAAATGGGGAAAATGAGGCTTACATCACCTCTTTCATAAGATTGAGGGAGAGCTTTCTAAATCTAGCATCATAGAAAAGGGAGGTAATGTTATTATGTGACTATACAAACAAGCTCTGATTTTTCTCTTTATGGGGATTTCCTCCACCAAACCAGATGGCAGTCCTTGGACTTAGATGAAAAGTCCTAGAGTTGCCTGTATTAGGAGGTTAAATACTTGCCAAGGGTCAGACAAGTCAGTAAGTGTCTGAGATGTGATCCAAACTCAGGCCTTTGTCTCCCAGGTCCAGTGCTATAGACGCTATGACTGGTTATTCCTGCCATCATCAATAGTTTGTAAAATGATTAGATTGGACTGGTTGACTTTTCTAAGCCAGCTCCAAAGCTATGCTGCTATGATCACCATTGTATCCTCATAAATACCCTGTGAATTAAGTAGTGTTCATACAGTTGTACATATTTTACAGAAGAGGAAACTAAGGCTTAGAGAGGTGAAGTGAGTTACTGGAGTATTGAGCTAGTTCATCAGAATTCAAGTTTAGCTTACATTTTATTTGGAGATACAGAATGTATTATATACATTATATGCTAGCCTTGTCTCCACCCCACCCCCAACTGAGAATAGCTATATCTCTTTAATTCCAATTTCCAGGATTTTAATATAGTTAGCATCCCTCAGAATAGAGTCTGCTGGTTTATTTTCATTCGTCATCATTTTTAGCTTAGGCCTTATGGGAAGGAAAAAAAGTATCTTACTTGGTATTGCCTGCCCATGTTGGAAAGATTGAGATAGATAAGAAAAAGGGAGAAGATGGCGAGACCAGAAAGAAAGGTGAATAGTTAACTCAATTTCTTGACATAAACGCTATCCACTGTATCCATGGGCAATCTGGGTTTTGATGCTAGTATATAGGCTCTCCATGGCCGGTATAGCTCGTGGTGAGATAGCCCCTACCCTACCAAGTTCATTATGAGCACCAACTAAAATGATGGACATAAAAAGTTTTATAAACAAACCTCTAGTGGCATGAGCTATGTTTGTTTTCAAAGTTTGTTGTTAAAAAAATTAGGAAGGGTACTTCATTTCCAGAGTGATCATTTTTATGTAGTTCAGGAGAAAAGTATATGGTCAAAAGATGCATTCAAGTTCCACAGAAACATTTAGAAACTCAACTAAGGCTTGGTCTGCAAATCAAGGTAGCTCTCAGCTTTCTATTGCTCCTACTAGTGGCATCTAGGTGGCACAGTAGATACAGTACTGGCCCTGGAGTCAGGAGGACCTGAGTTCAAATCCAACTCCAGACATATAATACTTACCTACTAGTGACCTTAGACAAGTCACTTAACACCATTGCCTTTCAAAAAACAAAAAAAAATGAAAGAAAGATGTCAAGCTAATAACTCACAGAGTCCTGAGTTTCTTCATGAATATATATGCTCTTACTCAGATAAGCACTAATGATGATGATGATGATGATGGCTAACCTTTTTGTTGTTCTTTAAGATCATCAATTTAGAAGTGGAAGGGATTTCAGAGGTCAATCATACCAGCCCTCTTGGAGTTTTATATAGGAGGAAATGAAAGTTCAGACACGTTACATGACTTGTCTAAAGTCATCCAGGTGGTAAGCATCAGAGGCAAGAACTGAATCTATGCTCTCAGACGTCAAACCAGCATTCGTTGTCCTGGATAAGGTTTGGCTAGTATCTTTAAACACGTTCTCATCTAAACAACTTGCAATCTGGACTGGACCTTACCTCTGCTTCCTTGAGTTTTGTGAAATTCGACTGCTGCCCAATGTAGTAGGAAATACCTTTGGAGGCCCCTGCGAGTGTTGCACCTCGAACCAAGAGGATGAACAAGACAACATATGGGAACAAGGCTGTGAAATAGACCACCTAACAAGAAAAAAAAAGAGATCTGGAATGATGGACATCTTCCTTGTAAACATCAAATCTGGGGATTATGGCAGTGAATAAAGCAGCACCAGGCTCAGAGTCAGGAAGACCTGTGTTCAAATGGGACCTCAGTCACTCCCTAGCTGTGTGACCCTGGGCAAGTCATTTTACCCTGCTTGCCTCCATTTCCTTAGCTATAACATGATCTGAGCAAGAGATGACAAAGGACTTTAGTATCTTTGCCAAGAAAACCCCCACATGGGGTCATGATGAGTTGGACAAGGCTGAAAATGACTGAACAGTAACAATAACAACAAAGATCTGGGATTACAATTTTACTTAAAGAAAAATGGCTATCCTGAACAAATAGAGGCTAGCAACTTCCAAGGGCCCCAGAGATCCCAAGCTCATGCCAGTTCCTGTAATGATTAATTCTCCTTTCTGACTTTTCACTAAGATCCATTTTAAATAAACAAGTAAAAACACCTTAGAAGAACATGCCTCAATTCCTTTTGTAAATGAAAGCTTAGACGACTATGATATTGTTAAAAGTACATGCATAAATCTTTTATAAACATCTTCTTCTGGCAAAAGTAAATGATACCTGACCTTCCTGATTGGTATATGTGGGTACCGGTGCTATAGAATATCATCTCTGAAAGCCAATGTGATGCAATAGATAATAGAAAGCCGGTTTTGTAGCCAGGTTCAAATTCTGCTTTGAAACCATTTTTGACTGTGTGACCCTGAACAAGTCATTTAACCTTTTACTCTCCTTTTTTGTTTTTAGGTTTTTGTCAAGGCAAATGAAGTTAAGTGGCTTGCCAAAGGCCATACAGCTAGGTGATTATTAAGTGTCTGAGGCCAGATTTGAACTCAGGGACTCCTGACTCCAGGGCTGGTACTTTATCCACAACATTTTATTCTTCTAAGCAGTTCTTTAAGCTTCAAAGAATGTGCCAACTTGCATTGGTAGAAGGAACTTCCTCATCCAGAAGTTCCCTAAACCAAATAAAAATTACAGGTCTCAAAGAGAAATGAAAAATACTCAAAAATATAGACTCCTATTCTCTAATTAGCTACCACCAAATCTAATTTGGCTACCACCAAAGTGATTATGGGAGTTCACAATAGGTCTGAGTGAAGTAGCTAGACCTCAGTTTAACTCGGTTTACTTTCTCATGGAGAATTCTAAAGTATAGACAGACCCAAGATAGAGTCCCATTTGCTGCCTGGAATAGCCTAAACCTCTAAGGGGAAGAAGGCCTGTGGTAATCACCTTGCTTTAGGGAACCTTAAAACCGGGGAGGGGGTGAGTTCAAGGAAAATATAATGTGATCTTTCAGAGAGATGGTGGGGGAAGGGAGGATTCAGAGCTATTCTCCCAGAAGGCTGCCCAATTCTCTCTCCCAAGGGCCTCCCAGGACTCAATTCAGGAATCATAGGACTGACCAAGTTCCAGAAATAGGCATGGAGGACATTCTACAGTTAAATGGGAGTGGTGAGGGGCAGGGGTGTCTCAAACTATAACCCAGACATGAGTAAATGGAGATGTCCACCACCCTCCCAGGGTGTCCAGAGGCCTGGCTTTGATCGATGACTGTCAAGGGAGAACAAAAGTAGAGAGTCTTGTCAGGAAGTTTACCAAAACCCAGGGGAGATGACTACTCCCTTATCCTATAGAGTTTTCCTTTGCCTAGGCCGGTGCCAGATTTCTTCATCTGAAGACTGAGACCCTTAATCTCAGGGTCCTGGCTTCACATTAGGCACTCAGATAAGACAGTCAAAGCCTCTCCTTTATGGCAAAGCTTTCCTATTCATTGCTAAATAACTTAGTAAACTCAATTATCTAGGGCTGGATTTTCCAGTTACAGGATTAAAGGTAAATGCTTTTTACATATTGAAATATGACTATACAGTATATACAAAGAAGAATGGCTACAGTGCCTGCAAATGACATGCTAGGGAACTGGCTAGCCAGCCTGATCAGCAGTTGGCAGTGAGTTACTGTATGTATGTGGCTTCCCCCATTAGGATGGAAGGGCCTCCAGACCGGAATGGCAATGCATTTTTGCATTTTTCTCCCCATCATTCATTCCAGTGCTTGGGGTATATGGGAAGCACTTCACAAATGTTTCTTTTTTTCCTTCCTTCCTTCCTTCCTTCCTTCCTTCCTTCCTTCCTTCCTTCCTTCCTTCCTTCCTTCCTTCCTTCATATATTCATTCATATTACCTTGCCTGAAGACTTGATTCCTTTAAACAGTGCTGCTCCAACTATAAGCCAGGCCAGAAGAAGGCAGAGTGCCAAGTACCATACAATCACACCAGTTTCATCCATGCCACTGGAACGTTGGAGTGCCACTTTGCTAAAAACACAAAAGCCCATTTATGAACATGGAGTCACTTATGTGATCTTTTAGCCACCGAAAAGCTTTGGGCAAGTATCCTCTTGAGTGCCAAGTCTCTGTACATCAGGAAAACTCAAGTTCAAATCTGCCCTCAGACATTCACTTACCACGTGACCTTGGACAAGTCACTTAACCTCTCTGGTTGTTTCAGTTTCCTCATCTGTAAAATGGAGCTAATCATAGCAACTACCTCCCAGGGTTGTGATGAGGATCAACTAAGATGGTCATTGTAAAGTGCTTAGCACCCAGCAAACAACTATTATTATTATTATTATTATCATTTTATTATTTTTAATCCATTTGCATCCAAGGAGGCTTATGGAAGTCTATAATTAATCCTTTTTTTTACCAGTGATGAAAACAGTTCATTGTCACCCAGAACCAAATTAAGGCATGGCCTTCAACCAGTCCATTGCTCGGAAACCCAGGAGATAATATGCACTGAGCAAAATCCTTTGGTTAGAATGCTGGAAACCTTATTAAAAACTGGCTTTTCTGTAGAAGGTTGTGATTCCATTTCTGCCAGTCTCCCAAGTTACAAATGAAGGAGAGCACATTTTAATTTTATTTCATATTTCCAACTTCATACCATTTGAAGACTTCCCCTGATCCCACTAGTTCTCAAATTTGTACTCAAATGTATCCCACCTACCCACCCACTGCCACCTGACTGTCCAGAATAGGTGACTCCTTGATGGGATCACTTAAGGGGTTTGTGCCTGATATCTCTGGAGGGTGACCAGACTAGAGAGGTGGGCCCTTAATCAAAGGCACTTAGGAGGCTAAAGTCTGCAGGAGTGTAACTTTAAGTCTTCAAAGGAATGGAGTATAGACAAGAGTAAAATATTCTGAGTGACTCAAAAAAAATCAGAATTCAATCTGATGGATGGAAGTTGCTGGAAAATAGATTTCCGTTTCTTATAGCCTCCTCACAGTCTGAGCTGCTCAAGAGTAAACTGGGACACATAGGTGAATGGTGAGTTCTGTCACTGGAGGTCAGAGTCATAGATCTTAGGGCTGGAAGGGATTTTGGTGAACATTCCCAGTGGAGGAAAATGAAGATCCAAGAAATTAAATAATTTCCTTACCCCAAGTCAGTGAAGAAGCTCCAAAGACAAGTTCTGATTCCAAAACTAGCCCACTTGCTAATCCTCCCTGCTCCCCATGACCATATTCAAGCCCAGGCTAAACAGCCATTAGAAGGCATATTGTGGAGGAACTTCAGATTGTGTCTATCACCCCTCCTGGCCTTCCCACCACTAAGACCTTCTATAGTACCTTCTAGCTAGGGAGTCCTAAATTATTCAATGTGTACATTTTTTAAGCACATAATTGCCTTTTAAACCAACGCTTAGGGAAAGAATGAATTGATAACAAAGCAGCTAGCCCTCAGTGAGGAGAAGCAATAGTTGGAGTTGACAAGAGCCATGAGTAGCAATCCTGGTGCCAGGGCAAGTGCCATAAAGGCAAGGGGAGATACCAAAATTCAGGACACAAGGACCCTTAGTGAGGAGGCACAAATTCCAGGTTGCTAATTCCCAGAATTAGAGGACCCCAGATCAGGAGAACATTTGTGGAGAAGGGAAGAGAGTGGGGACCAGTCAAAGAGATTCTCACCTGGGGTGGGGATGAATGAATACTGCAGCCTAACCTAGAGCTTCCTAATTATTGTCACTAGGTGATAGGTTCATTTTATTATTCTGCTGAAGGAGTAGGTACAAATCTCAGTTCTTCTAAATTTCAACAACATGGGGTGAAACCTCAGTCTTCCCCTGCCGCCACCCCCAGTCAGCACTCTAGTTCTGGCTCCCAGGCTGTGTGGAGAGTAAGCTCAGTTTCATTCATTACAACTCAACAAATACTCATTAGGAGTCTGTTTTGTGTGTTGGACAAAGCCAAACATGAAAGCAGTCTTTGTCCTTACAGAGCTTACATCCTCCTGGGAATGGAAACCACTCTGATTTCATTTCTTGTACTTTTTACAAGAGCAAGATGAGATTTAGATCTGGCCTCGCCTCTTTGTAAGGCTTTTAGGCAATCTGCTGGTCGCCTGCTCAGGGACCAGAATAGCTGGCATACTTACTCCCAATATTGCTCACTGGGAAGCTGCCCTGGTTGTTCCACCTGAGTTCCATTTATGCAGGTCTGATTGGTGTTCAATACGAATGAATAGTTCACTTGGATAATGGTCCCCAAATCCGTGCTCACATTACAGTGAGTTACTGAAAAGACAAAGATACCCAGAGTCAGTACTGGGAAAGGGCATATGCTTCTCCTGAATTCATTTGTATTTGTGTGTGCACGCACGTTTGCGTGTGTGTGTGTGTGTGTGTGTGTGTGTGTGTGTATTTGTGTTTCATGTTTCCGAGACTTAAAGTATATCTCCAATTGCTCATTTTTGAGCAGGGAAAAAAACAGGGTATTTCCGGTGGAATTAAAATAAGAATAACCCCTGAATGTCTCTCCTATTCCTCTTGAGAAGAACTCCAAAGGGGCAATTGCTCCCACACCCAAAGATTCAAAGAAGCCACAGTCTTGCTAGAACTCAATGATGTTAAAATTGTAATAATACCCCAGTTACTTCCTTTGTTTGAGATTTAACTAACATCTGTTGTGAGTAGCACAATAGATAAAGATGTTCCCTAAGCTATAAATAAGGTATAAAATAAACTTCTGAAATTTCATCAAAGTCCTGAGATATCTACTAAATTCTTTTGTTTCTGGCACTGATGGCACTGGCTTTGACTCTCCTCTCTATCACTATTTTCTCCTTTTCTCACTCTTCTTGCCCTTCTTCCTTTCACTTCTTCTCCACTTCCCTACTCCATTTCCTCCATCTTCCTTTCTTCCTTCTCTCTGGCTTTATAAGAGAGTCCTACCAATGGTCAGCCACAGTGATAACAGTTAATATATCCCAAGTTTTCTCTCGGGTCATTTGTCTAATTGAGATTTCACTTAGTCTCACCAAAAACCAAACCAAAACAAACCATTACTCTTCAATCTATGAGCAAAAGACTTAGCCCTTCAGGTTTCTTCTCAAAGAGGACTGCTGAACAACATAAATCTTCCCAACCCAACAAAAGGATACTTTACCTATGGGGCTTCGGCTACAGTTCTCATCTGCCCAGTTTGGGAAGCATTCAGACCAGGGCAGAACTTTTTGAAATGAAGCAAATAAGTAGTAGAGACTATAGGCAATGATGACATTGTAATAGATGGTGACAAATATCGAGATCAAGATCATGGTGATTCCCACACCTAGAAGAGAGGAAAACTGGTCACAATGAACACAAACTCAAAGCAAGTGGGGAATTGGTCCATTCAATGAGGGAAGCCTTCCTCTACCCAGTCTCCCTTGTGCTTTGAGGATCTGTTTGGGACAAAGATTTGGGAGGCTAATCCAATCGAGGGTTCTTGGCTTGAACAAATTAACTACAATAAGCAACATTTCTATAATGCATTTAAGTTTTAGTGCTTTTTTTTAACACCTTAGAGCTATTCAAAAGCTCAGAGAGGCAGGTGCTGAAGATAGTATTCCTCCCATTTTACAAATGGGGAAAACAGACTCAGTGACTTGGTCTTAGTGACACACTGAGTACCAATGGCAGAATAGGAACCTGTCACTTGACCCAGGCTAGTTCAAATCTCTGTTTCTACTCTCAACTAACTTCCTTACATGTTTTGCTCTTGTTGCCAATGGAGCCAGTCATAGGACAGGAGGACTTCATGTTAATGTACATTTATTTCCACTATTGGGGAAGGTGGAAAGACACAAAGTTCCCAGATATACCAAGAAGATAATTATTTACTTTCATGGGCGATGCAATAATAAAAATAACAGTAGCAGCTCGCACTTTTATAGCATTTTAAGTTTTACAAAACATTTTGACAGAAGGAATTGAAATCTGACAGCATTAAAATTCCTTAAAATCTATCATGGGTCATTTTCATAGCTGCATTTTAAAAAAAAAATAGCAAATTAGAAGCAATAAAATTTTAAGGTTTCCCGAGCTTGAATGACCTCCTCCCGACCCAAAACAAGGCAAAAATGTTTTTGGTGACTCCTTCTGGGGCAGCTTTTCTAACGTATGCTGAGCTTTTGGCTCCTTCGTCCTTCTCAAAATGGATTTTTCAAGAAGCATTACAATTATTCCAGATGCTTTTCGTGAGCCACCCCATTGCCAAAACATATCTGATCTCAAAGTATTCTTGAGCTTGGAGTGGAGCCAAGGAATGTATCCATTGCACAGTGGAGCCCTTTACTATTGGGCTCATCCCATCGACTAAGCAGAATGCCACCGAGTTCTTTTGAATCAAGACATTGGAAAAGAGATGTGAAGTGAGAAATGCCCACAGAAGCCAAAGGTGGCTTCAGGTCATTCATCCTCTAACCAATCAGGTTCTGGACACCAAGAGCGTACCTCAGAACAATTAGAAGAGGAGAGAGGCAACTAATGACTATTATTAAATGACTACTATTATATTTTATAAAGTTGGCTGACCCCAACCCCTCTCGAAGAAATTCTCACATTCGATAAGATGACATTCAATTTATAGGTCACTTGATGGCTTTCCAAGTATGCTTTTGCATGTGTTAACTAATTTAAACCTGGCCACAGCCCATCAACATTAATTAGGTCAACTCTAGGCTAGATATAGGCAGAAAAACAGGCCAGAGTTTCTGCCTATATGTCACTTGATAGGCTAAGAGGAGAGAACAAGGAAAGGAGGGAAGAGAAGACCGGCCAAGAGGAAGAATGAAGGCCGATGCAGTCCCATGAGGGCCAGAGGAGAGGTTACGTGTAAGACTGGGGACTGAGGAAGCTAGAAGAGGGGCAGGAGGAGGAAGGGAGGAGACAAGCAAAATAAGGAAGTAGCTCTAATACTTACCTTGAAAAAGTGGCAGAACCCTCCAAACTGAAACTGGCCCCAGGCTGGCAAACTGTCCCAGTGAGCACTCCAGAAAGAACAAAGGTAAACCTGCCAGTGCCAACATTATTGCATAGGGTATGAGGAAGGCACCTTTCAAAGGAGAAAAGAAAACAAAATCACGTTTGCCTTCTCTGACCAAGGCATTGGGAATAAAATATTCTTTTGAAGCCCAGTTTCCTTTGGAAGGAGATAGTTGACTACTAAACAAGAAGACTGGTGCTTGTTAGAAGTCTCCTTCCAGACCTTAGGATGGATTTCTAATGTGGAACTTGGATTCCACTGAGTTAGATGACAAGCAACATTGCTTCTGATTGTAAGGAATAGTGTCTGCTCAGGTAGTGAAGTTGATCAAAGTTTCTCATTTTGTAAAGAGTGATAAATTTCTTCCCTCCAACCCACCAGTTAGGATTTAGTTAGGATTTTCTTGATTTTAGACAAGAAACTTACATCTCCTCCTGATCATTAACGAAAGGTCCATAAATTTCTTGAGGATGGATTAACCTGCTTATGAGTAATTAAAATTTTTTCTTTCCAAATTCTTCCCACCTTTGGTCGACTAATATGGAGCTTGCCATCCACCAAAATCACCATGTCTTCTTCAGACCAAATCTCTTATCTTTGCCTGCTTCCAATCTGTACTTGATAACTGAATTTTGGAGCCTGAGTTTAAGGTTTATGTTTCCTCTTTTTTTTGCCCTAGCAAAAGACTTTAAAAAAAGCTTAGCCTCACCTTACCAGATGGTGGGCATGAAAAGAAGATTGAAGATAATTGACCAACTTTTCAGCTTATTCCCTTTGTAAAAATGTTAATGGAAGAAATGAAACTGCAAGATAGTTTGTCATTTCATCGATTAAGAGGATGCTAATACATTTGGTTTATGTTTAAACATCAGAGTAGCATGTTTTAAAATTCCATGGTGAGGGCAAGTTTGAAGAATTACTTTAAGTATTTTTATGGAACAAAATCTCCCCATTCTGGTAGTTTTTGAAAGAGGAAACACAAATGATGGACAACCATGTGAAAAAAAAAGTTCAAATCAACTCAAGGATTATACCTTAAACTCATCAAATTGGCAAAGGGAGTAAAATGCTGAGAGCCAATGCTGATGTGGCTTTGGGAGGAGCAAGTGTGCCAATATCCTGCTTCTGGAAATGACTAAAGACCTTGACAATAAGTTGCAGGAGTGTCTGTCCCCTTGGATCCGGGGGACCAACAGGATCTGTTCCCTTAGACCCAGTAGTATAAGGATGTTGTCTCACCACTGTGATTATTTCCTCTGGAGATTATTAACAGGCAATGAAAACCTATCAGTACTAAAATGTTCTGAGCTCCACTATGTGTCAGAGCAGCAACCCCTCCCTCCTTCCCCCAAATAACTCTGAAAACAAACTCCCAGTCCAACAATTAAGGAATGGCTGAACAATGCATGGCATGTTAAAGCAATACATATTCTTGTGCCATAATAAAAAAAAAAAACAAATAGGAAAAAAAATCAAAGACTTAGGAAGAGACATAAGTGTCAAAGACATAAAAACCAGATCCAAAGAGTAACACACATACACAGATTCAACCTGTGCAATTAAAGAGAACTGTCCCAACAATGAATAATACACAAAAACACAGAAGCTCAAAAGGGATCCCGGAAACAAACCCAAAGTCACATCTTTTGTTTTTCAACCCATGTGCTTAACACTTGGTTAACTGGGGCAATTCATAAACACCTGCATACTTCTTTCCAATCTCTCATTTGGTTTGCTCGTTTTTTTGCTCATTCGCCCTTTTGTTTCTGGTTTCTAGGTTTGCAGACTTGTACTTAACATAAAATAGAAGAAAATGTATTTTGTTAATCTTCTTCCTTTTTTAGTGAACAATTGTTAGCCTTTCTGCAGATTCCTTATAGTGATGGACACTGTGCTTAGTGAGCATTGTACAAATTCTGTTTGCAAAATTGTCACAATCCATTTTATAGTCACAATCCATTTACATTGAGAAGACTGGTGATCGCTTCAAACTCATTCTCCCTATTCCGTTTGAATTTCAGCTTGCTGGGAAGGATTAGATCCTATAAAGTCAGCAACTTCTCTTTGCTTTCTTTATGTTTCTAGTACTTTGTCCTCCAAGGCCAATTTATTTGTAGGTGTTGTCCTCGTCTAAGGATCCATTGTGACTTCGACATTTGTTGTTGTTTGACTGCTCTCATATCTTTTGCTTATATTCTGATAGAACCGGTCTGAGGAAAAGTCATCATGCTGATAATATTCTTTTGTAGTGAATACATTTAATTTGATTCTTACAAAGGAGGAAACAACAATTGTTGTTTCCCCCTGACTACACTAATGGCAAAAATCCTGATTTCTGGCTTCTAATGTAATGGGGTCCATCTTGCTAAAATGTGAATGTGCCAAAAGTATAGTATGTGCATGCTCTTGGCTACAGAGACCATTAAACTCAAACAGTAATCAAAGAACCTCAAATACTGTCCATAGCTTTTCAACCAACTGTATGCCCTGCTACCTGACCTATGAATATTTACCATGTTAGAGTCTTAACTTCTTTTCTTGACCTACCCATCTACTGCTCTGTTGGAGGTAACGCTAATTGGTGAATTGACCCACAAAAAGGCCAATGACTCCCTTATATGTTATTCACCATGATAAGTATATTCCCAGAATTTCAAAGCTGTATATACCTCAGAGGCCATCTTGGCTAGCAAATGCCTGACAGAGAATGCCCTCTCTGGCATCCCCAACTGTTAGGGTTGACATTGGAATCCACAAAGCCCGAATATAGTCTCTTTATCCTGGTCAGAAAGGGAAAAACAAAGTGTGACAGAGTACTAAGCTTATGGCAGGTATTCTCTCAATGTCGTTTAAAACCACTCTCACAATTGGTTTTATCTTGCTACAAGGATTTCAAATTGGGACTGTGACTGACATTTTGCTTTCTAAAGCATTCCAAGGCCCAGATTGCCCAGTGTGCCTCTACATCATCCCAAACAATTGATCTATGAGCCACCATAGTCAAATGAGGTCATGAATCCTGACTCAACTTCTAGCCAAATCACATCAATGACTGAATGAGCTTAAACCCAGTGAGAGGGGGATTTCTGTGAGCAGCACCTAAGCATGATGCAAGCTAATCAGGGCTCTTTCTTCCTTATCCGAAGGCCAATGTCAAGGTTGTCATTCACCCAATTAAAAAGGGGACAGGACACTGTCCTATTGTAGTAAGCAAAAGTCATGACAATGGCATAGTTTCATTGGTATTGGGTGAGAGTTATGAAATACAAGGGCAAGTCACCTCTGCACTTTTATTGGAACCTGTAATTAGCAAGCAAATAAAATAGGGTGTAAGTGAAAAGTTATTTCAACAGTAAGTACCGAGGTATTGTGCAATGCCTTCTTGCTTCCCCCTTTGTGTTGTCAGATGGGGATTTTCCTTCCACCTTCTTCTAATCTACCTTGCTTAAATGGCCAAAGAGCAATCAATAATGCCTCCTTACAAAAATAAACTGCACAATCATTCAGAAGAAGTTGATTCTTATCCTTCCCATTTGTCTGGTCTCAGGTATATCCCTTTAACCTCTCTTGGCCTCAGTTTCCTCCTATGTCAAATGAAGGGTTTGAACTAGCTGAGTCCTGAGGTCCCTTCTGGAGTTGTAGGGTTTGGTTTATATAATCCCTCACTTTCTCCAAAGAAACACATATTTTGCTGAATTGTAAAGGGTCTGAATTCTCTCTTCCAGCTTCAAAGTGATGACTGTTATGTGGTCTTCTGTTTACAGGCTACAATGGAAATAAATTAGGCATTTTCAAAGGCAGAAGATTCTCCTCCTTCCTTTCCCTCTATGAAATTGTAACATAATGCTCTTGTTCATCCAACTTCCTAAGAGCTAGAGTCCTCTAATCAGTTCTTTTCATTTACGGATGGAGTAGCTCAATGGAGGAACCTTTTCCATGACATACTGCTTATACAGAAGTTTTCTACAATCACACCTTTTCCCACCTTCAGGCTGCGGGTGGGGGGGGGGGTGCA
Organism: Macrotis lagotis; assembly: GCF_037893015.1. Taxonomy (NCBI): domain Eukaryota; kingdom Metazoa; phylum Chordata; class Mammalia; order Peramelemorphia; family Peramelidae; genus Macrotis; species Macrotis lagotis. Next base: position 69,689,945 of record NC_133666.1, read on the forward strand.
GACAGTTTAATTTAAGAGTTCTTTGCTTTATAGGTGCCATGATTTCCCTGCCCCCTCATACTTGTTTTATATTCTCCATCACTCCATGGACAGATCTTTTTAAAACTATATTTTAAAAATACCTCCTCCGTTCTGGTAAGTCAAATAAGGGAATCTCCAGACATTGCCCAGTCCTACTGCGTATCCAACCATGGAGAGAAGATAATCAGATTTTTGGGACCAGTTCCCTCGTTCCTGGTTCTCATCATTTGCGCCCACGTGGAAATTCTCCGATGAAGCAGTCACTTTCTGAGGAATGAGAGAAAAGACATCTTTGGTCACCAGAAGTGCGGTGCCTACAAAGGAAGAGTCAGCCAAAGCATCCTCTCCCAAGACTCCAGAGTGGCAGATGAGGGGAAACCCTGAGAAGAGTGGACCCCATGGAGTTTGGCAGATTGCTCCACAGAGCTAATTGACTCCCCTCCGTCTGGCAGGGCAGAAGGGTGGAAGGGTGGAAGGCATGGCAGCAAGGGGAGCAAGCTTAGAGCACTCATTCACTTCGTTCCAGTTAATGAAAAAGCTACCACCAGCCTGGCTCCCATCCCAGGAAGAAGGAAATGGGGAGAAACTGAGTCTCACATCACACATTTTCCAAAGAAGGAAAGAACAAAGGGCAAAGCCTGAAAGCTATGGGAAATCTGAGAGATGGGCTCATTCTGTCATCTCTGTCAAGAATCCAGAGGGCATCACTGGTGCTCTCTTTGGCTGGACACTGGAGAAACCCAGCCAGAGGAGAGCACACAGAATGATTGAGGTGGGGTGGGAGGGAGGATCCAAGAGATCCCTTTCCACTAGGTCCCATTAGGCCAACCTGGGGGGAGAAGGCAGGAAGAAGAGGCAATGTGTCCACGGGAGATGCTCAAGGGCTTTAGGGAGCCAGGTGGCCTTGCAAACCTGCTGTTTCTGGGGCTCAGGCAGCCCCAAATGAGAGGGTGGGCCCCGGGGGCCTCTCCATCGCCAAGCCCTGGAAGCCCTCCCTCCCCACCTCTGGCATCTACCGTGGGCCCTCTAGGCTTGGCTGTCTGCCAGCCTCCCTTGAGCCCCGAAGACAGTGGGTAAGGAGGTGGGTGGGAGGCAGGCTGCTGCGGGAACCCCCGCTCTCCCTGCCCCTGCCGGCTCCTACCTCTTTGCCCCCGCGCCGCAGGAAGGCGGGTAACTTGAACTTGTCCATGCTGTGCGCGCTGGCCGCTCGGCTGGCCCTCTCTGGGCTGGGCAGTCTCGGGCCGGGCCGGGCTGGGCAGCACCTTGGCAGTTGGCAGCTCCTCACTCCTTACCTGGCAGACTGATGCACCTTCCCGAGGGGTGGGACCGTTTATGAAGGCTGCGCTGCCCTCCCGCCCTCGAATCCTCCTCCTTCCGCCCCCCCCTCCCGGCCCGGCCGGTGTGCCTGGTGGCAATTACGCGAAGGGCCAGAGCTGGCCAGCCTCCGGGAGCAGGCCGGCCCGGGCTGCTGCTGCTGCTGGAGGAGAGGGCCAGAGGATCCCCTCCCCAGCCGCTGCCCACCCCCTCCCGGCTCCCTCTCCTGTCCCCCCACCCCATTAGTTCTGCTCAGCCTGTGCAGAGCACCTGGTCTTGTCCTGGCCAGCCTCTTCTCGCCCAACTTTCCAGAACGTTTTCTCCCTGCCCCATCCCCAGCCCCGACTCCCCAACTCTCTCTCCCTGCCTTTATCCTGGCCTGGAGAGCCCCGAGGCTTCAGCTCTGCAACCCAGGACTCCCTCCCTTCCCAGGGGACAGCTCCAAGCCTCAGTGTTTTGCTCAGACATCCTCTGGAGGACTTCCAAGAGGCTCAAGCAAAGGAGATTATGGGCAAGGGGTGGGGGGGGGGACCTAAAGCCAGGCAAAGGCTTCTCCTGCCTTCTCCTCAGGAACAAGCTGAAGCCTAGGAGGTCAACTTGGAGGAATGGTCCTGGCTTGGTGGCCAGCTCAGAAACCTTCCCCAGGGCTGTTGCCTTCCCCAGCAAGTTCCCCTTAAGTTTTCCCCCAAAACCCTAGAAAGTAGTGGAGTCAGGATCCAAACCCAGCTCCTGGGCCACCACAGCCGTTGCCTCAACTCTGCTGCCTTTCTCTAGTGTCAGTGACAGGGGCGCTTTTATCATTGGGGGATTTTGCTGAGCTGGGGACCAACCTGCCCCAGGTAGGGTGTGAACTGGGAGAAAGAAACCTCTAAAGCACTGGCTACTGGAAAGATGGACTTCGCAAACCAGGTCCCCTGTTTGGGGATCCCCTCCCCCACCAAAGTCAAGAATGTATATGCTCTCTGGCGATGACAGACCATGGGCTCCAGGAAGCCGGACTAAAAACAAAGTCCCTACAACTGAGTTGAAGGTGGAAAAATCACCACATTTGCATCTGGGATTTTGTTCAGGAAGCAAAGGAGACAAACACCCCACATAGCTGCTATTACTGACAATCTCCTCCCCTCTTATTAAGCATAAATCTGTGTGGTAATGGTGTGAAGTCATATTTTGTGGCAGCTCTTCTGGGCTTAGCTATCTGCCACGAAACAGAAAGGGGACCTGACAGCCTAAACCTAATTCCAGGCCTTTGGAAGGGCCTGGGCTGGCCTGGGCTGGGCTGGGTGGACCCCGAGAGAGGGGACCTCAGCACACTGACTGGACTGTCTAGAGAGGTTTGACAGTTCCCATGATAGCCAACAGTATGCTGACTTACATTATCTTACCATGAAGCTCACTCAGCATACCCACTGTTATTTTTGTTTGATTATATTTTATTTTTCTAGTTGCATGCCCACGGAATGTTCTACATTCATCCTTTTGCTAGCTTTTCAGTTCCACAGTATTTGGGCACTCTCCCTTCCCTCCCTTCCTCCCCATGCCAGCAAATAATCTGACATAGGTTACACACATACAATCATATCTGACATATTTCCATACTGATGATGCTTGTCTTCATTCTGGAAGCCCATGACATCACGGGAGGTGTTGCCATGACAAGCATATGACTTGGATTTGAGGGAGGGGGGGGCTGATATTTCCATATCAGTCATATGTTTTCTCCAGGTCTTTTCCCCCTTGGTTCTAGTTCCTCTTCCACAACATGACTAATATGAATGATCTAATATGAATTAGTCCTCTTGTGGAAAAGGAATTAGAACCAAGGGGGAAGAGAACATGAGACAGAAAGGAAAAACCATAAAAGAAATTTGAAAGAGTAAACATAATAGGCTCTGGTCTGCATTCAGACTCCATAATTTATTTTCTTTGGATGAAGATGGCATAGTCCATAGGAGAGCTCTCAAGATTGTCCTTGATCACTGAGCTGCTGAGAGGAGCTGAGTCCATCATGGTTGATCATCTCACAATACTGCTGATAATGGGTACAATGGTCTCCTGGTTCTGCCCACTTCACTCAGTATCAGCATGCCACAAAGATGTTTGTACATGTGGGTCTTTTCCTCTTTTGCATGATCTCATTGGGATACAGATCAGGTAGTAAGATTGCTGGATCAAAGGGTGTAGCCGCTTAGACATAGCTCCAGATTGCTCTCTAGAATGGTTGGATCAGTTCACAACTCCAACAGCAGTGCATCAATGTTTCAGTTTTCCCACAATTTCTCCAACATGGGTCATTTTCCTCTTTTGTCATTTTAGTCGATCTGATAGGTTTGAGGTGGTACCTCAGAGTTGTTTTAATTTGCATTTCTCTAATCCATATTGATTTGGAAACATTTTTTCATGTGATTATAGATAGTGTTAATTTCTTCATCTGAAAACTGCCTGTTCATATAACCCCTGTTACTTTAACAGATGAAATGGGGGGGGGGGGAGAAGGAAAGAGACAAATGCAACCATCAGAGACTAGATTTCTGTCAATTTTATACATGAAAAATTATTTGATTCAAAGCTATTTCTACCAGGGAAAATGGACTCTAATACTCCAGGGTTCTTCATTCTCATCAAAGTGGATATTTTCTCCAGTGAACAGATGACAGCCCATCCCCACTGGCCCATCCTGATCTCATCACAAGGACTTTCCCTTCAGTGATGCAGATCCTGGTCAGTTGACTCCTGCTCTCAGATAGGTTAACCACAGGAGATCTAACCCAACTTCCTGGGGTGCTTTCCTTTTGTTCTCCTAACCTGAAAATCTCTTGAAACATATGTATTATCTGACTGACAAAGTCTTACTGTTGTGTGGGAGTTCTTTTTCCCCTTGGAAGCATGAGCTTGGGTAGGTGCTGACCATTACAAAGAGTCCTGATGCCACCCCTCAATATCATGATTACATCATCAGTGGGTGACTGGAGAAAACAATCCCAAAGCACCTGAAGAGTAGGTAGAGAACCCTTTGAGGAAATGGTCAGTGTCATCTTTGACTCCTCTCTTGCACTCGCCCCACATAATGGATCCATTGCCAAATCCTGTTGTTTCCACCTCCACAACCTCTTTTGGAGGCTACTGTGGGCTCACCCAGGCACCTCCCTAGTTCAGGCCCTCATCAGCTCTTGCCTAGACTATCTTTTTAAGACATGAAGTTTTATTCTCTGGAGTTTACCAATTATTTAAAGACTGAGGTCATTATGGGAATGACCAGTTGAGGGAGATCAAGATATTTGTACAGCAGCCAGGGAAGGAATAGAATATACAAAAATAACAAGAGAAGACAAAACCTTCATCTTCCCTGGAATCCATTTGATTCAGAGAATCATCATTCTACAATTCTATCTTGCCTCAGGGAAGTCACATTCTTTCATGAGTACATGGAGGGTTTGTACTCCTTTCCAAATCTGAAGGAGCACATATTCTTTCCTGGATTTAAGGAGGTCAGGACAAGTCTTCCTTTCAAGGTCTAAAGGGGGACATATTCCTTTCTTCACAATAGTTAAGAAAAATCCAGTTGTGAAAAGCTTATAGCAATTATTATTACATCTAGACAATCTCTCATTTTGATCAAAAATGACATCATTACATCAGCTATAGATCTATAAAGAGGTGGAGAAGGAAAAATGAGGGGCATTTTGGAGGGAATGATAGCATCTTTTGGAGATCTGGGGTTGCTGGAAGAATTGGCGGGAAGCAACTATAAAGTCTGTGGGGCATGGGTGGGGAAACATAAGGATGGACAACACATTTACAGAGTCAAGGGTCTTGCCTAGACCACTACAATAGCCTCTTCATTGACGCCCTCCTCATGTCTCTCCCCTCTCTAATTCAGTCTTCAGTTGGCTGCCAATGTGATTTTTCTAAACACCAGTCTCCTTGTTATTACTCCCCTGCCCTCACGCCACTTCCCACCTTCATCCCTTCCTGGCTCCCTCTTATCTCTTATCTAAGGTCTCTGGGATTTCAGACTCTTCACAACAGAGGATATGTCTACCTTTCAGTCTTCTTATACTTCATTCCCCTCCATACTTTCTGAGATCCAGGAACACAGAAGTCCATTGGTCATCTCTGTGCCCCAGAATGATCACCTGCTACCTTTTAGTTTCCCTGGCATCTTTCAAGATTCAACTCAAATCCCATCTTCTGCAGGAGGCTCTTCTGCAGGAAGTTGTCCTCTCCCCCCACCCCCAAAAAACTAATAGTGTCTCCCACTGACCAAGTGCTTTCCTTTTAATTCAGAACCTGGTCCAAAATATTTACTGAATGCGTGTTGACTAACTCTACCAATGCCCTCTTTGGACACATTGCCATGGAATGGAGGTCAGACTGGCTTCTTGGAGGCCATATCAACCAAGCTCAGCCTCTGACAAGCTTCAGGTATGAGGCAGGCAACACTTGGGCCACCTCTGTGTCACCTAATGACCAAACTTGGTGAAGATCAGAGTTCGATTGGCTTTAACGGGTATGAATTTGGCATCTATAACAGCTCTTGAAGATAATCCCCCAAGTGATTCTGGCAGTGAAGGGGGCATGTACAGTGATGTAATCATAGAACCTTGAAGGGTTCAAGTAAAGTCTTTCCCTTTAGAGCTCCTTCTGTCTCTGAAAGGTCAGGTATGTCATGAACCATTGGAAATTTGGGAAAAAATCAGAAATTTGAGTTCATTTTGAAGTAGGGGAAACATTGTTTTATAGTTATTATTCTGTATCCTCTTTACTGACCATACATTTCTCCCCCTACCCTAGTCCCATTGTCCAATCTATGAGAGACAGTAAAGTCCCTTGCTCCATCCAGGCAAAAGACAGGCCCCTTCCAATAAAACAATGGATCCTTGCCTTAGTCCAAAGGGATTAAGTTTTTGAGCTACTAACCCTCAAATGCATATCCCTCCTTACTTCATCTTTGCTCTTCGAGCTACTGTCTCTCAACAACAAACCATCTCCCCACTTACTTAAAAGCTCAGCTCACTCCTTAATTGAGCTGTTCCTCTGCCTTTGGAAGACAGCTCGCTCTAGGGGAGCATCACCCCCCAACTACTCTACTTCCCCTATGCCTGTCTCTACTACTTTTACTTTTGCTGTGAAGCTGGCCTTCTCTGGGAAACATGATTTCCCCATGTTCAAATCCACCTTTGAGGTCTTTAAGAAGGAAACAAACAGGTCATCTTGCCTAACTTTATTTACAGATGAGGAAATCAAAGTGATTTTCTAAAACCAGACATTAGGGTCAAGATTGACCAGAGGGGCAGCTAGGTGGCATAGTGGATAAAGCACTGGCCTTGGAGTCAGGAGTACCTGGGTTCAAATCCAGTCTCAGACATTTAATAATTACCTAGCTGTGTGGCCTTGGGCAAGCCACTTAACTGCATTTGCCTTGCAAAAACCTAAAAAAAAAAGATTGACCAGAAGACCAAACTCTTTCTACCATTTTTCACATGTCTTCCTAATTCCATGTGAATATGGCATTTTATAATGATCCTAGCCTTTAAAGACCCAGGGCATTGGGCCAAAGAAGGGAAGAAAAAAGACAAGGGGAAAGGAAGGAAAAAACTAGCCTCTTGTTAGGAAGAAAAGCACCCTGAAAAAATCCTGCCTATGTGGCATTTCTGATATTTCCCAGAAGCCCAATGGCCAATACCCTGGGGTACTTATTAGCTAATCAGGAGTAATGGCCTCCCATGCCTTGGCTCCATGTGTTCCTCTTTATGGAACCCTGGCCTGTTTCACGACCTGGGAAAACTCTCAGTGATGTTAAAGAAATCTATGTGCATGCCCACACCACTCAACAGTATCTTCTAGGCCAGAATTCCAAGGGGTTACAGAACAATCAGGAACAGTCACCTGCAAGAGGCCTCACAAAGCTGATGTACATCTGATTTTCACTATCCAGTTCCTTCTGCTGCCTAGATTTCAACCCCTCTCTGCTAGAGATAAAAAAGAGAACACTAGGCCCCCTACTGTTATCTAAGACAAAACAAAATCAATTAACTGTATGCCTAACCTTGACCAACTTTGAACAAAGTTAGGATGAGGCCAAAATCGTGGGTGTAGGGATGGCGGTGGAGGGTGGGAGTGAGAGAACTGAGCTAATTTGTCTGATACACTGAAGTACAGAAATACAGTCCAGCCTTTTGAAAGCTTTGCTATTTACACATGTGAGCTACCAGCTCTTGGAACTCTGCTCAATTGCAATGGAAGAGACTTTTGTGGGATGACTCTATTCAGTCCACAGAGTGAATGATTTCCTTGGGGTTTACCTTTGAAAGTCAAAGACTACTTTTAAGTTCTGTCACCAATCTGAACCCCAACTACCAGAATCCTTTGAAAAGCTGGGAGTGATTGTGTTTACACTGGAAACATGTCCCATACACTTATAAATATCTTGTTCAAATGAATGACAGTGGCAATGGGGAGTTCAGTGTGGTATAAGGGGGACAGTCCCAAGAGTTAGGAATCAGAGGACAAGAGTTGAAATCCTGGGAATGGGTACGGAAGATGATGATGGCAGGCTATACAAAGAAGACTGGCTTTAGAAATCAAGAAGCGAATTCATCTCCTGACTGTGTTTTGCTAGCTTGTGTGACCTTGGCTATTTGTCCCCTCTGGGTGCTGATTTCCTCATCTGTAATTGGGGATGCAGGGGATGGAAAATGGCCTTGGAAGTTCCTTTCAGCTATAGGTCTCTGCTCTTATGATCCCTAAATGCCTTCAAAGGCTATAAATGTGGACAAATGCAATTGAGGGGTACGGGAGGCCTCTCAAATCTGTTATCAAATCATTGGCCACATGAAATGCAACTTCTTTCAGTTCACCCTTTCTCTTTTTATTCATGTCTTTTTGTTCCATGCTAACTTTGGAAAGCCCTGGACTAATTGCTGTTCCCTGCATTTGATGGTCCATCTCTTGCTTCCAGCCTTTTGCCCAGGATCTACCCATGCTTGGAATACTTACTCTCTTCCCCTCTGCCACTTGGGATCCCTAGCTTTTTTCCTCCTAATATCTCATATGAGAGATCTCTGCTGCATTAGTCCCCCCTCATCATGTCTTGTTTCTTCCAATTATCTCTTTTTAATTTGTTTTGCTTTTGCAAGGCAATGGGTTTAAGTGACTTGCCCAAGGTCATACAGCTAAGTAATTATTAAATGTCTGAGGCTGGATTTAAACTCAGGTCCTCCTGACTCTAGGACTGGTGCTCTAGCTACTGTGTCAACTAGCTGCACCCTCCCTTTCATGTACCTCTTATTCCTCCCTCAATATTAGCTCCCCAGAGGCATGGACTGACATATATGATCCATGTTAGATGTTTAATCAGTGCTTGCTGAACAAAATTTAAATAAGATTTGGCACAGTACAGAAAGTTTCCAGGCTACTTCTGGCTCTGCAGTCAGTTTGGGAGGAAAAAAGCCAACTGAGAAAAGATTTTAAAAGTACATGTGTCATAGACAACAATGCCATTGGACAGCATCTCTCACAAAAAGGCTTAAGTGTCCACCACAAGAAATGACAGCTCCACTGAGAAGCTGGAAGGCATCACTGACTTTGGAGCCAGAGGGGCCTAAGCTCAAATTCTGACTCTGAAATTTACTTGCAGCCCCTTATAGAACAAGACTCTTCACCTCTCTACCTCAGTTTCCTCATCTGCAAAATGGGGTTGTCAGATGATCTCTAGTTTCTTCTGGTTTTCACACTTGAGGAATTAGGAAATTGGCTTAGTGAAGTAGAAAAAGTAACAGAAGTTGTAAAATCTAGATCTACTCCCAGCTCTGTTAATAGCTAGCTATGTGACCCTGGTCAAGTCCCTTTTGCTCTCTGAGCTTCAGATTCCCTATTTGTAAAATGAAGGAATTGAATTAGGTTTCTGGCCAGTTCTAAACCATGTGAAAGCCTGTTTTTTCCCCTCTAACTTTTTCCTTCTCCCCTCCATCTTCTGCATGCACTAAACAATCATTAATACTTTCCCTTCCAGTACCTACCCAGATAATCAACCCCTTAGCACTTGCTCACTATCTCAGTCCACACACTCTGGAATCCTGGGTCAATGAGGAAGGAGGAATTCTGGGTTCAGCCACTTGGATGGGGCTCTTGTGATTTGTCTGCCTGCCCATTTGCCTACCCACCTACTTGCCTTCAGTGGAAGATGATCTTAGAAAACAAGAGAATATGTAACCTAGACAGGAGTCCCTAGGAAATGAGGAAGTTTCCATCTTGGGACAGGCTGCCATCTGGGGACAGGTCCAGGTGGCCAACCACAAAGCTGATATGCTATTACACTCACTCCAACTGCCTAGAATTACCTTCTTGGCAGACAGGTGATTATTGTCAGGTGAGGCTGGGTTCTCTGCTAGCTGAAAATGAAGCAGTGCCAGCCAGGGAAGGCTGCAGTGGGGTTGTAAACTGAGTCACTTGTTTGTATAGTTGGTGTCTGGAAGTAAAGGAGGGAACCTTGTCTTTAAGACTGGCTTATATGATGAAAAGGAGAATCAGAGCATTTCAGATATTGGCGTTAGGGGTTAGGAGATGAACTGTAGTAAGTCAGTATAGCTGGTTTACAGGTGGGCTTGGTACCCAAACTGTGGGGCAGCTAAATGATACAGTGGATAAAGCCCTGGGTCTGGAGACGAGAAGAAGCAAATTCAAAACCTGCCTCAGAAACTAACTCAACTCTGTGATTTTGATAAGTTACTTAACCTCTTTTTACCTCAGTTTCCTCAACAGTAAAACAAGGATAATAATAATAATAATAATAAAGGAAATAATATTTGTTAACAACTTAACACATAGTAAGTGTGACGTAAATGCAAGCTATCGTTATTACTACGATTAGTATCAGTAGTAGTAGTAGCGGTGGTTGTGTTTTTGTTGTTGCTATTGCTGCACATTGTCCACTTCCTAGTACCAAGACAAGACTGTGGGAAAAGGCAATATCTAACTCCAGAAAGTCTTGCACATCTCTCCCACTACCACCACCTAACTCACGGGTTTATAGGACAATTTCTTCTGTACTGGCCACCAAGGTTGGAATCTAGGACCTAGCAATCCCACGAGGAATGAATCAGAGTCTGACCTTGACCAGAAGTCCTAATCTAAGATATAAGCCAGAACACACTGGATAAAGCTTCAACTATATTGAAGAAATGTTATGGACTAAAAGAATACTAAAATAATATTCTGAGGAGGGAAACAGCTACATCATACTGCAAGTGGATCTTCAGAACAATCATAGAATGGATTGGCTCTCAGGACACCCCCAATGAATGGAAGAAATGAAGGAAGAGATGAGGCAAGAGGGAAAAATAAGAAATTTGAATTTTTGGAAAGAAAACAAGCATCTGTTTATCCATCATCTTATTCTAGTCATGAAGTTTTTAAAATACATTAAGTTATTTTGAATTTTGCAATTTTCCCCCTAATCTTACTTCCCTCCCCATCCCCCTCAGAAGGGGGATTAGTCTTTTTATTTTTTTTTTATTTTTTATTTTTTTTAGGTTTTTGCTAGGCAATGGGGTTGAGTGTCTTGCCCAAGGCCACACAGCTAGGGAATTATGAAGTGTCTGAGGCCATATTTGAACTCAGGTACTCCTGACTCCAGGGCTGGTGCTCTATCCACTGCACCAACTAGCCATCCCATATATTAGTCTTTTTAGTCATGGATTTGATGACCCCATGTCATTGATAGCTTTGAAGTCCAATTTAGTTCCTCCCACTGAAACCTCTACCTCCTCTTGATTTTAAATAAACTTTATGTAAAAATATTTAAGACTATGAAAAAAAAATTTTCTTGCATTGTTTAACAATTTCAGGAAATCATTTAAAATAGCACCTTTCATCTCCAAGAGTTTTTCTGATCACATTGACTCTCTCTAGGAAGGCCAGTATGGACGACTTATGTTATATGTTGAAGTTAACTTCTGCTTGGGCTACTTACTGATTCTATGACCCTGGGCAAGTGAGGCAGCTAGGTGGCACAGTGCATAGAGTGCTGGGCCTGGAGTTAAGACTCATCTAAGTTCAAATCTGGCCTCAGGTCCTTAGTCTCTGTGTGACCTTGGGCAAGGCACTTCAGCCTGTTGACTCAGTTTCCTCATCTATCGATTGAACTGGAAAAGGAAATGACCAACCTGTGCAATATCTTCACTAAGCAAACCCCAAATACCCTGACAAAGAGTTGGCCATGAGTGGACTACAAATGACATCACCTGTCTGAGATTCAGATTCCTCACCTCTAAATTAGTATCAGAATCCCTACAGCCCTTGCCTTAGAGAGGTGTTTTCAGGACCAAATGAGATCTTGGTCATAGGGAGATTCATGGACCTTAAAGAGACTATAAACAAGGAATGACTTCAGAAATCCTTGGATGATATTGGCAGCAGCGGTGGTGGTGGTGACGCTGATGATATCCTTTCCTCATTTGAACCTCAGGACAACCGTGTGAGGTAGACACCACAGGGTTTTTTGTCTCCATTGTATTGCATTTTTTTCCTTAGGGAGAATGTGACTTTCATACACATCCTTTCTGAATGGAGTCATACCCCCCCGTCCTGTGATAAAGATAAATCTATTCAATTCAATCCAAGGAGCATTTATTAAATGACTACTTTGTTTGATCCAGTATGCCAGCTTCTCTGTGGAACAAAGACAAAGATGAAACAGTCCCTGTCCTCAGATGAATTCACTCTGTTGTGTGTACAGCATTCTACACCCATAGTACCATACCTCTAAAGAGAAAGGGAGATGAAAATTGATAATTACCATTTCTCAATGTTTGGCTTCTTTTCACACTTAAGGATATTGAGGCTCAGCACAATGAAATCACTTGACTGGGCTGACATGATAATACATGGCACTTCGAAACCCAGCTCTTCCTGATGCCAAGGTAGCCTGCTATGCCCCCTGTACCATCATTTGCTTTCACTGTGCAAATTGCACAGCTCAAAAGTGGCCCAATGCCACTTTTGAGTACTAGGTGGAATGGTACCCAGTGAGACTGCCGGGGAGTCAGGAATAAATATTTCAGTGTCCTGGCAGGTAGCTCCCGACCTGGTCCATACGTCTTAGAAAGTCCTCTACTGTGGGCAAACCTCTATCTCCAGAAGCAGAAGCAGGCCTTAGGAAGGCAGGTGGAGGGCAGACAGACTTCCTAAGGAGTGAGCACTGCAAAGCTCCTCACCTGAGGATGTGGGCAGGGTGTTCCCTTCCAAAGAGTGGGCCCTTTAGACCATGGGTGCCTCCTCCTGGGACAGCAGAAGGTGAACAACGTCAACCAAACACCGGGAAAAAACAATAATCATGTGTGGACATTTCCTTCCCTTACAAATTATAAGACACATTAGTTCAATTACAGGTAAACAATCCTATTATTTAAATGAGTTGGCTAGAGCTGACTCACAGCCCAGGCTGCTGATCTGGCTCTCCCTCCTGGGGTGGCTGGCTCCCACCTTTGGCCTGGATCCTGGGATTCTTCAGGCCTTCCTTGCTGACTGCCAGGGCCTGACCCCACCCTGGGGATGCTCTCTCCTTTGCCTCCCCAACCCAGCCTTGCTGGGCCTCTTGGGATTCCCCTTAGAATCTGTTCCCCAGTCTCCCTTCTCTGACTACTTCCTGCAAGTCTTTGATTTTCCAGGACGGTCTAGTTTCCTTCCAAACAGTCATCCCTGGCTCAGCTTCGCCACAACTCAGTTTATTGCCAAAACGAGAAGATTTGCTTTCATTTGCAAGTTGTACCCTCTCCTTCTCCTGTGGAACCATTCCCAGTGAGGCTTATCACAAGGGCTGTCTGTCAAACAATTCTTTCTCCGTGTGAACATTAGCATATCTGAAACCCAATTTTTACTCTGTGATTAATCCTGCCCCAACCAGATAGGTCCCTCCTCTTTTCACAGCTGATACACAATGGGTAAGCTAGATTCCAACTGCTGGCTGGGCCAGTATGCCCAGCTCAGAAAGGAAGACTTGGAAGGGGGCTCTCCAGGTTATCCGAAGTTGCTCCAGACCACCTAAGGCCGGGGAAGCCCACCAGGGAAGCCCAGCACTACTTTTAAACAAATATACTCACCCAAGCTAGTGGCTTGGTGGATAGCTCTGTCGTCTCTGGAGCCATAAAAGAATCAGGACGACCTGAGTTGAAATTTGGCCTCAAAGATTTCCTAGCTGTGTGACCCTAGGTGAGTTCACTTCACCCTGTTTTGCCTCAATTTCCTCATCTGTTAAATGACCTAGGGAAGGAAATGGCAAATCACTCCAGTATCTCTGCCAAGAAAACCCCAAATAGGGTCATAGGGAGTCGGACTTGAGTGAACAACAAGAAGAAAAAACCCTTAGGCCTCTGAAAGGCCTCTCCTGTATTGACCAGAAGCCAGGGACAGAGGAGCATGCAGTGAACCAACTGAACAACAGTAAGAAATCTCAGAGGGTTTGATGAGAATGTCCTTGCTTGGGCTTCAGCATCATGAGAGCAGAGGCCTGCAATTTCCTCCAGAGAGTGGGGAACCCTCTGACCTTGTATCTCAAATACTGAGTACAGACCTTGCATGGAGGAGACGTTGAAATAAATGAACTGCAATGATTTGAAAAGGAGTATTTGCTGTGACACAGTGGATAGAGCACTGGCCCTGGAGTCAAGAGTACCTGAGTTCAAATCCGGCCTCAGACACTTAATAATGACCTAGCTGTGTGGCCTTGGGCTAGCCACTTAACCCCATTGCCTTGCAAAAACCTAAAAAAACTGGAACTGCAAATTCAGGAGCTCGTCATCAGGTAGCATGTGGCTCAAACCACTTGGGGTTCTTGCCTATCATGGAGTACTGCTAGGCAATCCACTAAACCATCCAAGTGAGGTAAATTGAACCAGGAAAAGAATGTACCCAATAACTATGACGCTGTAAATAGAAAGAACAATGGAAGATGAAGGTTGTGAAATGACAATCAATAAGCTCAGGCCCCTCAAAAAGATATGAGAAACCCTCTCTCCCCACTCCTTTGAAGAGGCTGAGGTGAGGGTGGGGGGCACCTTGGAGGGCTCGGTAGGTATTTTGCTGATTGGTTTCTCTTCCACTTTTTATTAAAAAAATCTTTACTAAATGTTTATTAAAAAAAAAAAAAACCTTTGTTGGGGAGGCTAGGTGGTACAGTGGATAGAGCACTGGCCCTGGAGTCAGGAGGACCTGGGTTCAAATCCGGTCTCAGACACTTAATAATTACCTAGCTGTGTGGCCTTGGGCAAGCCACTTAAATCCATTTGCCTTGCAAAAAAATCATCCCTAAAAATAAAAATACCTTTGTCCTTTTCCCTTTGTCATAATGGAAGACTTTCTAGACAGAGCAGAGGGGAGGGGAAAGAACTAAAGGAAAAATGCAAAACCAAAAGATGTCCATAAAATTTATTTTCAAAATAAAATAAATGCTTGTTGATTGATTTGTGGAAAATGACAATGTTCATTCACAAACATTTATTGCTGCCACTTTGTTTGCTGAGGGGACAGACTGAACCATAAACTGAACTAAATCCTTTGCTAGGTGGCGCAGTGGACAGAGCACCAGGCCTAGAGTAAGGAAGATCTTAGTTCAAATCTGACCTCAGCCTCTTACTAGCTGTGTGGCCCTGGACAAGTCACTCTACCCCTATTTGCCTCAGGTCCTCATCTGTAAAATGGGGACACACTGGAGAAGGATATGGCAAACCACCTTAGTATCTTTGCCACCAACACTATCTTGATAACATTCCTACATATGACCATTTTTGTTTCGATATGCCAGGTCCTTCTAAAATAATCCTGGAATGGGTGGACAGACAAATGTGAGAAACTGAAAAGCTCTCCTTTCACTTGGCCCATGATTTGTTAAGCGACAGATTGAGAAGGTCCTAGAATTGCCTCTGCCCATATTTCTACCCCTGGAAAACAGTGATTATAGGATTCTCAATGTGGAGCTGCAAGGGACCTCAGAAGTCATCTATAATAATCCCCTCCCAATTCTAAGGGTCAGAGGAGTAAAGTGACTTCACCAGGGACATACTGCAAGTTAGTGGCAGAATTGGGTATTAAAACCTTGTCATTCTCCGTCTCCAAAACAAATGTTCCTCCTTCTGTCCAACCCTACCTTCCATTTTGCTAAGAAGAATACATAATGGATGGTCATGGGACACTTTACAAATCCCAGCCCAACACGTCATAAGGCAAGCCACCAGGAGAAGATGGATGGGATCAGAGCAGCCTTTGAAAGGCAGGATGACTGGCTCAGGGCCAGGGACTCCAACGCCTTGGTTATCTGTCCTTCTATCAATAGCAAGGCAATAACTTATTTCACAAGGTTGAGCATGAATGCTTAGCCTTGGCTCCTCATCTGACAGATCTCTGAGAGGGTCACCCACAAATATCTGAGGGCAGTTGGCCTTTCACAATCTGACAGGGGAGAGGCAGGGGCACACCAGAATTCAGTCTTGCTCATATAAAGAGAGATTTGCTTTGGAGGGGATATTATTGCCATTAACTCTTTTGTTCCAAGATTACTTTTTAAAGGTTTAATCAATGTTCTTTATAAATATAAATATAAATATAAATATATAGGTGTATGTGTATATGTAAGTGTGTGGAGATATGTGGGGGGAGGAGCTATTACTTCCTGAGAACTCCTCTCCAGTAGAACATCAGGTCAAATAAGTCAACTTAAGCAACCCAAGTCAATGCATCCTTTACTACTGTTGCTATCTTGGTTTTACAAGTGAAGCTCAGAGAGGTTGAATTATTTGCTTGTGGTCACACAGCAAAGCGTCCTAATTTAAACACAGACCTCTGAACTCCAAGGCAAGCACACTCTCTACTCCACAATATCTGCCTCTCTATTACTATACATACCTGGAAACCTGTCTGGCACCCCCCGCCGCCATCAGAGAGTTGGCACAATAAACCTGGTAAGGTTGGCTATAGAAAACTGTGACTTTCTTTTTAATATGGAGTACAGGGGCAGCTAGGTGGCACAGTGGATAGAGCACTGGCCCTGGAGTCAGGAGGACCTGAGTTCAAATCCAGCCTCAGATGCTTTATAATGACCTAGCTGTGTGGCCTTGCTCAAGTCACTTAACCCCATTTGCCTTGCAAAAACTTAAAAAAAATAAATAATATAGAGTACAGATCACAGAGGCAACTTGGTGACCCAGTGGATAAAGTGTTGGGCCTAAAGCCAAAAATGCTCTTCCCCCTGAGTTTAAATCTAGCTTCAGACACTTACTAGCAGTGTGACCCTGGGCAAGTCACTAACCCTGTCTGCCTTAGTTCCCTCATTTGTAAAATGAACTGGACAAGGAAATGACAAATCACTTCAGAGTCTCTGCAAGGGAAACCCAAATGGGCTTTACAAAGAGCCATTCACAATGGAAAAAATGACTGAACCACACGAAGAACAATGATTGTGATGGAATATGATATTGCGCTATGGGAAACGACGAGGAGGAAAATTTGAGAAAACCCTGGGAAGCTCTAGTGGAACTTGTGCAAAGTGAAGTGGGCAAAAGCAGGACGACACTGCTCACAGTAGCTGTAATATTTGAAGGATGATCAATGGGGAAAGACTTAGCGACCCTGAGAAAGACAATGATCCGAGACAATTCCAAAAGTTCCATGATGAGACGTGCATCCAGAGATGGACTCTTAGTATAGACTGAAGCAGACTGTTATTACTTTCTTATTTTTCTTATTTGTATGAATATATAGTTATGGGCATTTTCTTTTACAGTGTGGCTTAGTAAATATTTTGAACAACTTCATGTTGTTCATATGTGTAATTGTACATATTTGTAATTGATATGTTGGGGAGGAGCAGGCATGGGGGAGAGAATTTAAAACTCAAAAGTTTTAAAAATGAATGTTAATATTTTTTAAATGGAATTGGGAAACATTTAAGGAAACAAATAAAATATTTTAACAAATGTTTATTGATTTCTTTTGGCATGTGTGCCAGAATTTCTATAACCTGTGGGGATACTGAGACCCAAAGAAAGGGTCCCTGCCCTAAAGGAGCTCACATACACTCTCCAAGCAGGACTTTACCTGTATAATACAAGGTAGGGAGAGCATTGCCACCCAGCAGTGGCACCTGGTAAAAGAGGGGAATGCTTTCTGGTAGAAAAGACTGGCTTGTGAAGAAAACTGTAATGAAGTCAAGGATGCCCAGAGGCAGAGGGAAGGAGGGTGGAATTGGAGGCAGCCTTGAGGCCTAGCTGCCAGGTTCTAGGTAACCACATGGAGTTCTGGGAACAGCCTCCAGGCTGGTGTGGAGGAAGGATGGAGCTGCAGAATAATAGAACATTCCTATGGGATTTCATCGGGTTTATAGTGCTTCCATACCTTTTTTCCACTCATAATCCCAACACTGTGATATAGATACTAATATTCTCTTCATTTTACACATGAAGAAACTGAGGCTAACTAAATGGGTTACCTGAACTTCTCTCAGTGGAAGTACCTGCCCCCTACCCCCTAGGGCTATTCCTGATTGGTTGGTTCCTTCTTTTAAGGAAGTCACTGGGTCAGCCTGGCTTTCTTCTTCAACCTGAGCTCTCCTCTCTCCTTCTCAGCTTCCTTTACGTGGGGTTCTCTCTCAGTAAAAGGTAAACTCTCCCAGGGCCAGGACTGTCTTCTTTCTGCTTGGATTTTTGCGGAGGCCCAGGCTTCATCACAGCCCCAATAAATGCTTCTGACTTCACTTTTCCTGAAGTAAAGTTAGGTGACTTGCCCAGGGTCGCACATCTGATCATTTGTTTAGACAGGATTTAGGCTCATGTGTTCCTCTAGCCTCTCAGTCTCACCTCTCAGTTTCCTCAAGTGATTAACTGAAATAAAACCTGAAAGGTAGGCAGGAGCCAGATTCTAGAGGCCTTTACATCCATTGGGTTTTACCCCAGAGACAATGGCGAACCCTTGATTATTGCTGAACAAGGGAATGTGATGGGAGGTGCTTGGGATTTGGAGGATCCCTTTCGCAGCTCCAAAGGATGGATCGGAGAGAGGCACAAAAACCAAGTAGGAGCTTATGACAATATTTCAGGGGATGAGAGCTCAGTCAGTAGAAAGAAAAATGATTAAAGGAATATACACTTGGACTCTCAAAGCCAGGCCTTTTATTTTCAAAATGAGGAAGTAAAGGTGAAAGAGGTGTGGAGGAGGCAGGGAGAGTTGATCTGGGCACATCCTAGAATCCTCTTAACTGGAGATTCCAGGCCCCAGAGAGGGGATGAGAGCCAGCAATGAGAAGGAAGCCATGCTGCCCACTAAAATCATCTAGGACCATCTAGGACCCAGTTGTGAGGCTCTGGGCTAACTGATCTGCCTTCTCCCCTTTACTAATATGGGAAAGAAATGGAAATCAAAGTAAGTGATTTATCACCCCCACCACTGCCCTAGAATCTAAGCAAGGGACCAGCCTCCCCCTAGAAAAGCAGGAAAGAATAATCTGCTCGGGAGTACAGGTAGACATGCTGTCCATAACATTTGAAGGGTGAAGATGTAGAATCTTACCTCTCCCATTTCTCAGTCCTACCCTAATCTAACCCTAAGCATATCAGATGGTTCATAGTTCTCAAAAGGGTCAAGAGGTCTCAGAACACTCTGTTCCTCTTCTGGTCTCAGTAAATAACCCTCTAAGAACAATGTGGATATGAGCTCCATCGGCCTGTAGGATCTCTCAGATCAAGGCCTACAGAACAGGAAGTTCTTTGAGAACCTTGGAAGCAAAACCCTCTGGCCTTGACGATGCCCCATTATGCCAAATGCTGAGTTCAAGCCAAGTCATCCGCTAATGGACCCTGCATCTTGGATCTCCAGTTTGAGTCCAGGAGGAGGCTGTAGGCTGTGGGGAAACTCTAGAAACCTTTCTTTTCTTGCCAGCCCTGAGAGATCTGGTGATCCAGAAAACAGGGAGCTGGGTTTGACCAAAGGAAGCCTCAGATCCTCCTTCCATGCTTAGCGACTCACTCCATCTAGGCAAGCCTCAGTTTCCTCATCTGTCGAATATGGTGGCACTCCTGACCTCACATGGTTGTGGGATGTGCAGGAGACAATATATGCAAAATGCTTAAGAACCTTAAGATGCTAGTGAAATCTCAGGTGCTGATATTATTCACCAGAATTAATCTGGTAGGCCTTAAGAACTGGTGCAAGTCCCTTAACTCAAAGTTAGGCCTGCCTGCTATCCAGGGAATTTTGCAGGGGAATTTGGGACTGATAATAATGATGAAAATAATAGGCATTTGTAGAACCCTTTAAAAGTTTGCACTTTATAGATATCGACTCATTTGGACCTCACCATGATGGGGGGAGGGGGCAGATGCTATCATCATTCCCACTTGACAGATGAAGAAACTAGCTAAGCTGCCAATGAACAACCAGGCAGCCTTCATAGTTTCCTCTGGTTTTTGTGTTGTTGACTGGTCTGATGCCAATTGCCAGCTCAGCCAGTCCCTCAAAAGGAGTGCAGGATCACTGGAGAGGTTTCTGCCCTTTTCCCTTTTCTAAACCTCTTTGGTCCCAACACAAGAAGTTACCAGACAACAACTGCCCCAGGAATATGACGCATATTTTTCAATGAGTCCTTTATGATTAAACAACATACCCAGAGCCATCATCTCATCCCATCAGTCACAGCTGCCTTGGATGGAAGTGGGGCCAGTGTGATTATTCCCATTTTACAGTTGGGAAAATTGAAGGTTAAGTGGTTAAGTGACACTTTAAATGCCTTGCCCAAGGTGACAAGTTGAAGTGACTGAGTTCAACCTGAAGCCCAGGTTTGCTGAGTCCAAGCCTGGCTGCTTCCTTGTTACATTACCTACGCCCTACTAGAAGGCTGAAGATTAATTGGTGGGCAAAAGCCACATGAGACCATTAAGAAGCCAAACCAAAGCCATACCTGGACATTCCAGAAGACCAAAAGAAAACTAAGACATATTCTAGGATGAAATAGTTTCTAGAATTGTAGAGCACAGAGCAAGGACAACACAAACTGATTCTGTGTTCCAGTGATGAAATCTGCCAGAGTTGAGATGGTACTAGAATAAGGGTTGGCTCGTTCTGGGTGATAACCAACCCCTCTCACCCAACCCTTTGACTAGTGAATCACCAAACATAACATTGTAGAGGAAACTAAAATGCAGCATTATTCCATAAGGAAAAACAAGTTTGAGGCTCCCAGCAGCTTAGAGCTGAAAGAGACCACTGATGCCATCTGAGCTATTGCCCTCTCCTCTTTTCCCCCTCTGGGCTGGGGGTCACACAGAAAGGCAGTGATCACTCTTGATGACACATGAAGAAGTGAAGGACTCTAATTCTCTTCTCTGTGAAGCAGGGATCTAGGGTCATGAGATATTACATACACCATTAGGTTGAATTGTGTCTATTGCTTCTGCCTGGCTGTGCTTCCTTGTGTCAATCAAACGGCAGTCAGGTGGTAAACATTTATGAAGTCCATTCTATGTGCCAGACTGTGACTTGGTAGAAGAGGCCTCTCCTACACTCTAGATTACCCCTCCACTAGGAGGTCCAGAGTCAGGGTGACAGCCAGAGATGATTGGGATGAAAAATACAGAAGGGATCATGGAAGTTCTCATAAAGGAGGAGGACTAAAACCCAGGAGAGCATTCTGGGCCTTCAGCGCTTAGCTTACCTGTGTGTAAAGCAAGGGTTAAAGAGCATTTTCTTCCAAGCCCACAGGAGGAAGTAGATAAGAATACCCCCAAACCCCCAACCTGAGCCCTGTTGTTCCCAAATAGATGCTTGAGCATTACTCGTCAAAGATACTGCATTAGGGAGGCTTTGGAACTTGCCAGACAAGGTTCAGAACTATGCCGGAGACTGGGTCTGGAGATGAGTAATTGGATCAGATCTGATACTTGCCAGTTATGAAATTAGTGAGTCACACTTTCAGTCTACTCCTCTTTGATCAGAGGGTGGTGACTTGAAATTAGCAGAGAGCATTTGGAATGTGGTACATTCTTAATTATTTACACATATGACACTTAGCTGGTGATATCCTGGTTCTGGGAGGGATTTCAAGTCTGTGAGGTCAAGGTGATAGAGTATTCTTTTAATGGTTCTGAGTCCATTGGACCTCAGGAAGAGAGGAGTCGAGATGGTTTTTTTGGTAATTGTTGCTCAGTGTCAGTGTGGCATAGGACATAGAGATAGGCACGGATAAGGAAGACCTTGGCTTGAGCACTCTTTGTCAGCTCTGTGACTGTGAGACAGACACAGAACCCCTCTGAAGCTTTGGCCACTCCTTATGATTGAGCGACTAAGTTATGGTTGTGTTGTAATGTGTTCTTGGTGGATGGGGTTTCCCACACCAAGAATCCCCCATGGTGATGAAATCACAGATATTTCATACGTGTTTGAGCAGGGGAGACACTATGGACGTTGATCAAGTTTCTCCCCAATTTATATAAAGCAAGGTAATTTTGGCAAGAGTGACTTTCTTGTGGAAGGTGGCACTGGAGTTGAGTTTCTAAAAAAATGAGGAATTTTAAGATGAAAAGGTAAGAAGGGAGAGCATTTCAGACAGAAGGGATAGAGTGTACTGAGCAACAGTAAAAATTTAGTAAACCAGCTTCAGGATTAAGCATGAAGAAGTTGCTTTCCCCACCCTGAACCACAGTTTCCTGGTCTGTAAAATGAGATGGTTGGGCTAGATTGTGTCTAAGCTTCTCTTGTATTGTTAAAGCTGGGAATTGCTTTGAATTGGCTGGTAAAATAGTCATGGTCTGAAGTCTTGAGATAACCAGGAATTTCCCCTAGCATGGGCAGGGCCTGGGATTTCATGAATATGAGAACTCCCTATTCCTTCACTACTGTTCCCTTGACCCTATAGCTCTCTAATCTGGTTGCTGGTTCTCAGAAAGGTTGAGAAACTTATTCTCAGTAACCGACTAAAATGTAAAATTAGATGTGAGCTCAGGGCCATTGAGTCTCCACCACACTTGACCAAGGAATCTTCCGAGCTCTACAGCATCCCCAATGAGGGCTCCTCCAGCCTTTATCTGAAGATTCCCAGTGAGAGAGAACCCATTCCTTCTTGAGACAGTCCTTACATGGATCAAATGTTCAAGTCATCTTCTTTGCCGCTCCTGCCCATTGCACTCATTGACACCAAATTGAATGCCTCTTCTATAACATAACCTTTCACATATTTGCAGATGGCTATCATGCCCCTCTCCTCCTTCTCCCATCCCCAGTTCAATTCAGTAAACATTTATTTAATGGTTACAGTTAGCCAGGCACTATGCTAGATATCAGGCATACAAAGACAACAAAGACCTGCCCTAAAGGAGCTCACATTCTAATGGAGGAGACAGCGTACACACACACAGACACGCAAACATAAACATACAGAGGTATATACAAACACAAAGCAGGTATGCTATAATGGAGTGGAAAGGGGATCGTCTCAATTGGGGACTTGAGGAAAGTCCTCATTCAGAAGCTGATACTTGAGTCAGAAGGGATAATGAGTCAGAAGCAAGGAGGGCGAATGCACTTGAGGTGATCATGGGATACAGCCACTACCAATGTAGGCAGACAGGAGATGGAGTGTCAATTGTGAGGAGGAGCAAGGAGGCCATTGTGGCTGGATTGCAGAGTCCATGGACAGGAATAAGATATACAAAAGCTAAAAAAGTGAGGAAAAGGCCAAAGTGGTTAGAGTTTTAAATGTCAAATAGGGGAGTTTGTTTTTTTGTGACATAAGTAAGACCCCCTAAACATTTATTAAGTTCCTATTATGGGCCAGACACTGTGTTAAATACTGGTTTTCCAAAAAGAGGCAAAAAGTAGAAATAGGGAGCCACTGAAATTTACTGAATATGGGAGTGACTTGGTTAGATTTGTGTTTCGGTATTTAGATAGAGAAGTGGAAAAAGAGAGGCAGGGAAACTGAGCTGCACCTTATTGCCACGGTACAGGAGGAGACATGATGGGGGGCCCAAATTATGGCAGTAGCTGTGTGAGTGGAGAGGAGAGAGAAGAGATGCAGTAGAGGAAGGAAGGAAAAGATTTGGCAACTGCTTTGGCTCTCTGTGTCCTTCTAAATCTATGATGTCCAGAAGCCAAGCCAAACAATCTTCCACATTTGGCTTGACTCCAAGGCAAAGGATGCCTCCCCTAATATAGCACAAGAAAAGGTCATTTCCTGAACATAATGTCCCATTTCCTGACGCCAGGCTTTTGTATTGACTCTTCCCCATTCTTGGAATTCTCTCTTTTCTTACCTCTACTTAATTGACTTCCCTATCTTCTTTCAAGACCCAGTTTAAATATCATTTTCTACAGATGCCATTTCCAATCCTTCCAACTGCTAGAAACTTCTCCTGCATCACTACTTTCCATCCACTGTGGATGTATCCTCTATGTAGGATAGGGATATAGATTGCACTTGAGGGTTTTATTGCTATAGGAAATTCCCAGATGGTGATACTCCCTCTCCTAAGGCAAGCCAGCACTTTCTCTGTACCTTTGAATCATAGCAAGTTGCCAAGAACACTGAGATTGGTTAAATGACTTGTCTGGAGTCACATAGCAAGTATGTGTGAGCCCTTTGATCATAAATCAACCAACTTCCATTCTGGCTCCCCCCATTAAAATCTAGGTTCCTCCATTTTTGCTCTACTTTGTTCTACTTAGTCTTAGCTTCCTATCATGCCAGTACCAGAGCCTCAGGCCTATGGCCTGTCCCTTCACCCTACCTCCCCATGGAGGTGTGGCAGTCAATGGCACCTCTGCTTAAAATCTATTTGGGACTCTTTGCTCCTTCATCACCAGCAGATGCAGAATCTGCAGGACATCCATAGAATTTCACTGTGGGAATCTGAGTTCTGCATTTGTATTCAGAGAAATATGTCTTGGCATCCTTGAAGCCAGATGTGGCTGCCCTTGAGCATGGCACAGGTGGACTTCTAGGCCAGATGTCCCTGTCAGTTGGGGTGCACCATCCCTGAGCATTAAATTAGAATGATTTCTTGGAGGATTCCATGCAGCCAATGACTCTTCTGCTAACATGGAGGCTCTATGGGAAAAAAAACTAATGTCCCAGATAAGAAATGCCAGCAACTTTCCAAGGTCGAGGAAGGAGAAATTAATTTGTACTCTCGTAACATAACTCCCTCAACTTTCAGCAACTATATGTCCCAGTGGTGAAGGACAAGGCTACACATGTCATCATGAATTTTCTTACAAAACAGACACAAGAGAGCACCTCATATTTTGAGCAGCAGATGGGGCTGAGTGATGCCGGATGCACTCCCCACAAAGGCCTTGTCACAGAAGAAAACAAATCACATCGTGTGGCAAAGGTTGTCCATAAATTAAAGTTGCATAATGGAGATTTGACAAAAAAGATAGATAACTTCATCCCAGTCTCCTCCAAGGCTGAAAGAAGACCATTCTCCTAAGCCAAAGACCAGATGCTGGTTAATTCATGGTTCTTCTTCTACCTTATTCCCTGGTCCAGACACCAGCAAAGGCATTCTGGAAGTGGGGATAAGGATAGAACCTCATCTGAAAAATGAGAGCCTTCCAGAAATCTGACTTTGGTTTTAGCGTCTGGTCCTACAGAGGTGCTCTGAAGTAGTCACTGATGGAACTCATGCAGGTCCATTCTACCAGATCTGCAGAGGGCTCAGCTGTCCTCAATCCCCCTAATTAACATATAACAAAGCACTTTGTAAATACTATAAATGCTAGCAATATTATTTTTATTTATTATTTGATATATTGCCTGTTTAGATTTTCTTTTTTTAATTGAAATTTTCTTTTATTTTTCCAATTATGTACAATGGTAGTTGGTTTTTTTTTTTTAACATTCATCCATCTGCAAGTTTAGGAGTTCCGTTCCCCATTTTTCTCCCACTCTCCCTTTCCTCTCTCCTCCCCATGGTAGTCAACGGTCTGGTAAAAGTTGTCTATGGACAGTTGTGTTTAATATATTTCCATATTAGTCATGTTGTGAAAGATAGGTTAGAACTAAGAGGACAGGAAAAACCATAGAAAGAAAGAAAAAACATAAAAGAAGTTTTTCAAAGGGAACATGGTTTGCTTTACTGTGCATTCAGACTGTAGGCTTTTCCTCTGGCTATGGATGGTATTGTCCAGAGCAGGGGTCTCAGGGCTGTCTTTGATGTTTAGATGTTCTTAACACCAAACTTAAATCTGTCTCTCTGAAACTCCCAACTATTGTACTGAGTGGATATTAGGGGACAAGAAAACCCCTCTTCTGGAAAGCAATCCTTCACCTATTTGAACATACAAGTACTGACCATCTTCAGTCTTTTTTGTTCCAAGACAGATAGGATCAGGTGACCCAGAGCATATTACCATAGGGACTCCTGGGTCAAGATTGGGAGAACCCTCTCCTTGAGACCTCTGACTCAGCAATGTCTTCCTTGTAAATATGACACCTACAAATAAGCAAAAGAATCCATGGTATTGATTTTACTGGGGTAAAGTACATTGGTGTTGCTACCGCCTTTATTCCAGATCCTATGTCAGTCTATGATTGTTTAATATCCTGTTACAAGAAGTAACCGGGTTTAAGTCCAGTATGATGATATAATGGCACCTCAGGTCCACTTGAGTCCTTCCTCCTTTGACTTCAGAATTTATTTTAGATAAAAAGTTAGGAGTTCAGTCATAGTCACCCATTTAGGAATATTCTTGATGCCCAGACAGAGTTTGGGCTCTCAGTTTAACCTTAAATGTTTTGTGGTTCTACTTAGCTCCTGGCCCTTTTGTGGTGGAGGCAAAATCCATGGGATTTTGTGGATATCTGTGGATAGACAGATGTTGGGCAAAGGGCAGAACATTTCTTGTTTCCTTCAGCCAAGGACTTTGCTCTGAGACCCTTAGAGCAGCTCTACTCAATATCTCTTTAAATATTTCTGTAAAATGCAGATTATCAGGGCAGCATGGCGGTACCTGATAATTTGCATTTTACAGAGATCTTTTGGATCCTAAAATGTCATCTAACATCTTAGGTCATCTGTTTTGAGTATGTCAAACCACCACCACTCTGATGAAGACAGCCCAGCACCCTGAGCCCCAGAAACTTGGTAACAAAATGCCCTGTCATTCTTCTGGGCAACAGCCCCTGTAGAACTGGTCTGGCCACTGCTCCTGGGGTGTTATGGCCATTACTCTCAAAACACTAGAAAAGATTGTTCTTGATATGAAATTCCTTGGCCCTGTCCAAAGATTCAACATGGGAAGCCAATGGCATTTTATCAGGGGATTGTGTGATTTGTGTATTTCTATAGCAGTTAGGTCCCGTTCCTAGACCTTCTTCCCTTCCCTCTCTGTACAATTTTACTGATCAGCCCCCATAGCCTCAAATAATCCTAGATAATTGTCAGGTCTATTTGTCCTTCTCAAATCTGTTCCTTGACCTTCAGTCTCACATCTCTAACTGCTTCTTGGATATTTCCTATCTGTCCAAAAGTGAACTCACCATCTTTTCCCCAAACTTCCTGTCTTCCTAATTTCACTGTCATTGTCAAGATATCACCCTCCTTCCAGTCACTTAAACTCTCAACCTAGGTATCATCCTGGCTTCTTCACTTTCTCTGTCTTGCTCCATTTCCAATCTGTTACCAAATTCTGTTGCTTTTTACCTTTTTACCACCTTTCTTCTATTCACCTATCCTCTTCTTTGACACTACCACCACCCAGACTCATAACCTCATCTCTGGACTATTGCAATAATCTGCCCATGGGTATTGGGGCCTCAAGTCTCTCCTCTCTTTAATTCAGTCTTCATTAAAGTCTGATCTTCATATTCCATCATCTATAGAAGCTCCCTCCTGCCTCCAGATCAAGTATAAAATTTTCTGCTTTGCATGCAGAGCCATCTCTACTCTGACTTCACTCACTTTTCCAGTCTTCATATACCTTATGGTTTTCCATGTACTCCTCAGTCAAGTGGCACTGCCCTCTTTGCTGTTCTTCCAACTGGTTATTCCATCTTGTAGCTCTTGACTTGGGCTGACCCTCCTGGAGTTTCTTCTTGTCACTCCAGTCTCTTCTCCTTGGAAGAAAGAATAATGTATAACGGAGTATGTATATTTTGAGGAAATATTTGTAGAAAATATTTGCTGTCATCTGTAATAAGTCAATTACTCAGAGATGAAAAATGATTGTTTTTAAAAGTTGGTGGGGAGGGGGGCAGTTTGGTGGCACAGTGGATATAGCACCAGTTGTGGAGTCAGGAAGACCTGACTTCAGATCTTACCTCAGATACTTAATACATATTTAGCTATGTGATCTTGGCCAAGTCACTTAACTCCATTGCCTTGCAAAAAAAAAGTCAATAGGGGAAGGTCAAGCATTTGATTGGTAGAATTGGATTGAGGTATCCTAGGAAATCTAGACATTGAGGATCCCTTCCTGTGTTGATCAAATAGTCTGAACATAACTGGGTAACTGGGACAGCACTAGCAGCTTCTAACCTTAGCATGGTCAGCTTTCATTGCCAGTTTTAAACTGGGGCTAGCTTAATAAAATATAATTATGACACCTTGGCCTACCCTATGTCCAATGCTTCAGTTGGTTCAGTTTTTACTGATTCACATCATGTCAGGATTTGAAAGGACTCCCAAAAGTCCCACCTGTATCTGAGCAAGTGTTCCCTACAACCTCCCTATCCAGGGCTTGTCTGACCCTTGCTTGCAGCTCTTTAATAAAGGGGACCTGTACTTTCCCAGGAAATCTGTTCCACTATAGGTTAGTGCTAGTTGTGGGGCCTTTCTGACATTAATCTGCAATCTGCCTAAGAAGATAATCTAATGCATTAAGAAGAAAGTACAAATGAGGGCAATTCTCATGTAAGTTGGTTTGCATGAAAGCAGAAGAGACTGGTTTGTATACCCATTAAGGGACCAGTGAAGGGGCTTGCTACCTGCTCTTTACCAGTCTCAGGGGTGAGGACCTGGGGATAAAGAATAAAATACTATATTTTTCGATGTGGTTTATTTTGGAATTTTGTATCTTTGTTGGAAGGTTTGTTTTTTCTTTTCTTAAAAATAGTGGAGGGGAGGGGAGGAGGAGAGAAGATAAATGTTTCCAAGTTGAGGAAAAACATGTAAAACCACTTTTCTTGTTCTAGTTGAACTTTAACCTTTAGAGCCCATTAATTAAGATGAAAGTAGAACATAAAATCTTCAGTTTATATATGGAAGGGACCTCAGGGTTCATCTCTTAGAGCATTCTCTACCTACTTTCCAGATGAGGAAGCCCAAGGTTATAGCCAGTAAACCTGCATGAAGACTATCTTTTGGTTGTCCTCCACTCTTATCAGGGTCCAATTCATCTTTTCCTTCTCACCTATGTGGCACCTTCTCAGTTCTCAAGTCCATAGAATTTTATTACCCACCTAGGAGTTATGTGAATCCCTATCAAGAGTGATGAGAAGTGGTTATCTCCCTAAAAAATATAAAGGTGGCAGTGAGTATAAGAGTGGTATTGGTTCATTATAAAGATTCCAGGATTAAAGAGACTTCCTACACAATGAACATCCATCAGCCATCCCTAAGACATTTTCATTAGACCTGTTTGAAAGAAGCCTTCAAGACTTGAGGTTGAGTGCTGACACTCACATACTGGCACCTTTACATGTCCTCAAGGAAGGGGCCAACCTGCCCTAGTGGAGGGAGTTTTCTAGGGAATTCTCTATACCAGTGAAGTCACTGATTCAGTGACATGTACTTGTCACAGTCAAATAACAATAACGGTCTTTAAAAAAGAAATAGGGGTCAGCTAGGTGGCACAGTGGATAGAGCACTGGCCCTTGAGTCAGGAGTACCTGAGTTCAAATCCGGCCTCAGACACTTCATAATTCCTTAGCTGTGTGGCCTTGGGCAAGCCACTTAATCCATTTTTATTTAGGAACTCAGGTACTCCTGACTCCAGAGCCAGTGCTTTATCCACTGCACCACCACCTAGCTGCCCCAAAATGTTTGAAAAGAAATAGCTGTTCTGGTCCCCTTGAGAGACCCTGGTGGTCTTTCCTAAGTGGTCATTTAGCTGCTAGTCAGAGTGTTCCCACTTTGCCCTTCCACAACTTGAATTCTGATGCCTCCCCAAGTTTCAAGGTTTTGTTTGAGGGGGTGTTCTGAATAAATGCATTTTTTTTTAGTGAAGTCTTTGGAGGTTTGAATGCAAACCCTTTTCCAATGAACAGACTAGACCACTGTCTTTGAATTTCTCTCTTAGGCCTCTTTGGGGCGCTAAACCTAAGAGTGTTGGTTAAACAAAATTATTGCACCCCTCCTCTTTCTCTACAACAAAGTATCCAAATTGTAAATCAGGTGACAGAGAAGAGAGAAGGAAGTAGGAGAGAGAGAGAGAGAGAGAGAGAGAGAGAGAGAGAGAGAGAGAGAGATTGAGAAGTTAAACCCTGGAGGGAATGAGATGGTACTGTTGACAATGCACTGGGATTGAAGATAAGAAGACCTGCCCCTTGCTTCATACTTGATTCTGGGTAAGTTATTTAATGTTTGGGGACCTTGTTCTCTACTTCTGGAAAAGGAAGAGGCCACTGAACTTGGAGTCTCTGATCCTTTGCTTCCTCCTATCCCTCAAAGGCCAAGCTGAGTCAAATCAGCATTGATTAATTAAGCCAAAGTACAAGCAGGCCATTTGATAGTACCTTAAGGATATGGTTTGGAGGAGGGCAGCTTTCACTGTTTTATTCTCCTTTGGCCAAAGGAATGGGGCAGACTTGAGTTTCACCTTTTCTTAATTCGGTTCATGCTAATCCATATTTGTATACATATGTCTGCATGTTCAGGTAGGATGTATTCATGTCTATACATTAATAACTAAGTTCTCTGGGCAGGGTTGATCATCCAACAGCATAGCACAATCTGGGCAATGGGCAGCTTTCATTCAGAGGGCTTTTTTTTTAACCTTTCCTGTGCATGGTGAAAAACCAGGGCAGTAAATAATTCCATACTAAACTTAGACTTGCTGATGTTTTTCAGGAGAAGGTCATGGCCACAATGAAGGGCCACCTCAACCAGAAAAGGGGCCTCAAAAGGACAGATTCTGACTGGACCATTCTAAAGCTAAGGGGATGAGCATGGCAAATTAAATAGACAGTGAAGCAGACTGATGCAAAGCAAAACTGTGAAGGGCACCAAGTTTGGTTTCCCTTTTTGGGCCCCTTTTCTCTGCTCTCAGGGAGAGCTTCTGTACTATGATCTGTTCCTTAAGGGGCTCCTTCTCAGCTGGCTATCAGCTAGTTTTCATTAACAAATGGGCGAAGAGAATTTTAAGGTATAGCCTCTCTGGCTATACCTTGGACCAACTATATAGCTTACAACTATAGCTTATATAAGCTCAAGAATTCTCAGAAAACAAACCTCCCTGACCAGACCTCATTATTAGGTGAGCACAAAATACCATGTACCAGTTTGTGGAGTCAATCACCAAACAATTGTTAAGTAACTACTATGGAACAGGCAGATCATATTGGTGATTTGTGGAGAGGTAAAATATGAAGCACTTCCCATCTAATGGCAGAGATAACGCATAAGCCACTACCGACAAACAAAGGTAGCCTCAGAGGGAAGTACTAATTGAGGGGGATCAGAACCCATGAGTACATTCAGGCCAGGAGGATGATCAAAAGTGCCAAAGGTTGCTGAGAGATAAGGAAAGATGGTAATTGAGAAAAGCTTACTACATTTGGCAATTAAGAGATCACTAGTCATTTGGAAAAGAACAGTTTCACTTGAGTGATAAAGGAACCATCTTTGTAGAGAGTTCAGAAAAGAGAGAAAGAAACCTAGCATACACAGCCTTCCCAAAGACTTCAGCCACAAAATGCAGGAAAAATATGGGCTGACAGCAAGAAAGCATGAATCAAGGGAAAATTTTGCTTAGGATTGGGAAGACACAGGCATGTTTGTTGACAATATGGGAGTAACCATCAGACAAGGAGAGATTAAAGATAAGTGATAGAGTAGGCATGACAGAGGGGATGATCTGTTAGAGAAGAAGATGAGACAATGGCATGGGATCAAGGGTGCACACTGAAGAGTTGGCCTTGGCAAGAAGAAGGGCCACCTCATTTTGAGACAAGGACAAAGGAGATAGTGGCAGAAGACATCTGAATGACATAAGATGAGTAGGAGGGGAGAAGAAAAAACTCATGGTGAATGTCCTCAATTTTATCAGTAAAATATGACTCAAGGTTTTCAGTTGGGGGGAGGGAAGGCAGGGAGAGGTTAGTAGAGGGATAAAAAGGTTTGGAAGAGGAGTTGTTGGAGCGTAAGAGAGAAACTCAATTACGTAGGTTTTAGGAATTGTCTTGGTATAGCCAGGATTTGGTTGAGATGATAGAATAAAAATTTGCAGTGGATCCACAAGTGGTGATTTTTTCCCCAGCATCATTCAGTAGAACAGGTAAGTGGGGATGGTGGGAGGAAATCAAAGTTGGGGCTTGGTGAGATGAGATCAATAGGACAAAGGGACAAAAGGGACTCCACTTGGGGGTCAAGATGGGTAATGGAGGAGACTGTAACCAATGCAGGGTCAATGACCTGGGAAAAAAAATTCCTGAAGGAGGAGGGAGATTGCAGCTCATGGTGAGAATGAAAAACGAAGTTTAAGATTGCAAAGCAGGAGGGTAAAATGACAATAGGGTTTAGAATTTCAGAATTCACAAACATGGAAGTAGTACCTCTCTAGATGGTAAGATCAGGAGTCCTCACTAAGGCAAGGTACCAGAAGGTGTCAAGAAAAATGAGTAAATTGAGACAGTGGCAGGTTGGGGTATGAGGCAGGGATGGGAGAGGTAGGGCTTTACAGTGGGCATCTTCCTGAGAGGGTCCGTGTATCCTGGGCCTGACCAGCAAGACCCAACTTAGTCTCCTTATCAGTCACTGACACAAAGTCAGCCAGCCTCCCTCATTAGGGTTTGCATCCAAAAACCAAACCCAGCACAGCCATCCCAGAGGCTTCATTTTATCTTACCAGGCTTGACTTACTAAGGCCCATTTCTCCGAACTGGCAGACTGTGAGGCATCTCTGGGAGGCTGAAGCAGAGCAATACAGCAGGCCAGAGATCCTCTATCCGGGCCTGTGGGGGGTGACTCCATACTTCTCCACTTTTTGGTGTTAGACCAGGACTCCTAGCACTAAGCAATTGCTCTCCGATTTTAGGGCTGGATGGGGCCTAGAGGCAGTCCAGTCCTGTTAGACTGACAACACTTTAAGTCAGATGATCCCCGGCTCCAAGACTAGCCCTTTTGGCTACTGTACCTTGCTCACTCTAAAGCAGGGCAGGGAATGTCCAGACCTGCAGGTCATATGAGGTCCACACAATCAGCTGCCAAGACAGCTGCAGACAAGACTCCCAATTCAAGAAATCTACGAGCTTTTTAGGGTTAGGGTTTTTAAGTTGTATGACCAGAGAATGATGTTATAAATATCCAAATGACCCTTAGAAAAAAGCTTCCCCATGTGTCCTAAGGGCACAAAGTTGAAATTCAGACCCCTTGAAAGGAAGGGGCTTTTATTTGGAGGCCTTCCCAATATAACCAGGAGATGAGATCCCCTCTTCCCTACTCCCCATGTGAATTTGTGTCTCTGAATAGGAGATGCGTCCTTGTTGGCTATAATAGGGCAAAGTGATCACAGTGTAAGTCTGGGCAGGGAGGATGGGAACAGGCTCTGGGTCTTCTCCCTTGCTATATTTATTAGCCACAGGGCTCCACAATGGCCCCCATGAATGGAAAGCCACAAGGTGCTTTTGGATGAGGTGATAGCATTCAGCTGGTTCCCTTCTGCCCTAGCCACCCCCTAAAGAGCTTCCTACTTGGCTATTGGGAGGATGCCCATCCTGAGCTCCAGGCCCGTGCAGGGGGAGGGGCATGCCTTGAAGGACTGTTTCCAGGGGAATGAGTCAGGCTTGGGTTTCCTCCTGTGGCCTCCTGGCACTCAGTCACTGATGAGGCGAGATCCTAGAAACAGTCCTAATACCTTAGACCAAGGTGCTCTATTTGCTGCCATATTTGCTTAGAGCTGAACTGACTTAGTGATGGCCCTGAATACAGTGAAGAAGAGTTCCCTGAGCAAGGAGAAGGAAGTCAGCTCAGCAGAAGGCTCGGGGTGGAGTGGAGGGCTAGGCAGGCCAGGTCTGGGGGGGGGGGCTGCCACTGTCCCTCCTTCCTCTCTGTTTCCCTTTATTCCCCAAACCCAAAGCGTACCTAGCCTTCAAGGTCCAGCCCCAATCCCACTTTCTGGGTGAAATTTTCCCCATTCCCCACTAACTCTAGCTCTGATCAAATGACATATTTGTGACAAACCAGGCCTGGACACGCTAGACACTTCTCCACCCTTCTAGCCCAAAGGGCTCCCTCCTTGGCCGGGGGTGGGTGGGTGAGTGGGGGCTAGCAAAGGCTATCTGGGGAAAAAGCTGTTCTGTACCACATACTTTGGGGCTTCATCTTTATGAACATTTTCTCCATCACTCTCTTCAGTCTCCAGTGGACAAGCAACAAAACAATTACTCAAGGTGTAATTGGTCTGAAATGAGAGCTGGGTCTGGCATACCCTTGCATGTCTCTTCTTAGAGCACTTTGCCACTGGGACCTCTGCTTTGGACTTCATCTCTGTCTCAGAGGTCTCGTATTTCTTTGGGCAGCTGCTTCTCCTCTACTGAGTCCAGTCTATCAACTTGCATTCTTTAATCCATTCCTTTGCAATCCCTTGTATCTGATCATATCTTTAAAAACATAATTGGGAGAAAGGATTTATAGGCTTTCCCCATAGCCTTCCCTCATGGGCTTCCTCCCATAGGCTATCCCCATTAGCTTCCTCCCCTAGTGTTCCCCTAAAGGCTTCCCCCAGCAGCCTTGCTCAAGGGCTCTGGGGAAAGCTGAAGGTGAAAAGCCCCTGCCTTAGCCAGGCAATCCTCTAAGAACAGGGCCTGCATGCGGCCCAGTTTTGAAGCTCTGTCCTAGCAGTCCTCAGCACCCAGAATTTAATCAGATTCTATCCTGTGCCTTACATTAAACACTCGATTAAGTCCCTAATGACATAGTGGTCTGCCTTGCCCAAGAAGCATTTTATGCTCCCAACTAGACTTTGCATTCCTCAGGAGCAGGGCCCAGCTGGCACACACAGCCATATTCTAGGAACATAGGGTGAGAATCCTAACGCTATTACTAGAAGCATCTGCAAGCTCATCCCTTCATTTCCCAGGTGAGGAAACTAAGGCACAGAGAGAGAGAGAGAGAGAGAGAGAGAGAGAGAGAAGGAGTAAGTCACATAGGCAATATGTGGAAGAATGTTCAGGATACTAGGAGGCTCAGTACTGTGCTGGCAAAGGCTCAGTTCTGACAGTGAGAAAGGCCAAGGCCTGGCCTCTCCCTGGCAGGACTTGGGTGAACTGAGCAGGCCAACACTTTCAGGACTTTATCCAGGACCCCCAACAGCTTCTCTCCAGTTGCGATTTAGTAAATGTTTGTTCCAAACCAGGGAATGGGAAAGTGTAGAACAGGTACCCAGAGTGTCTCCCAAGGCAGACAGGGGTGTTGTTCTCCTATGGGAGGGAGGGTGTGCCCTTCAGGAGACTTGGAAAAGGGGAACGTTTAGGATGACAGATAATGCTTTTAAATTCAGACATGCTGGATGCAAGATATCTCTGGGAAATACAATGAAAATGTCCAATAGGCAACTGGTGATGTGGGACTAAGTTTAAAAGGGAGAGAGTGGGACTCAATATAGAGATGCTGGTGTCATTTACTGAGAGCTGATAGTTAAATCTATGGCAGCTGAAGAGAATACCAAGATACTATGGATGTGGAAAGGGTTCAGGATAGTGAATAGGGGCATTTGGGAGCTCCTCCCCACCTCTCTGCCCCCCCACCCAGGTTTCCAGAAAGCCTAACAGGTCCAGACCACTTTTGGTTACAATTCAAAAAACAGGCCAAAACACTTGGTTACAATTCAAAAAACACTGACACATTAAAAGAACTGCCTGAGAAAATCTGAGGAGTGACTCATGCGAGGAGTGGGAGAAACCTTGACAACTGGGCTCAGGGCTATCTGGGGGCCTGAGGGGTCCTTCAAATTGTATCTTGTATGGGCAGCACCAGGCCAACCCTGCAATTCTTCCTTTGACCTTCCTCTTTCTCCCTTCCTTTTCTTTTCCTTTATTTAAATTGGACTAAGCTTTTAGGCTTGCCCTCAGAAAAGCAACTTTCCCCCTATGGTACTGCTTATTGCTTTTGAACAGTTGGTATTTTTACAAGGTCTCATTAGAGTGCCACAATATCCCCGAGGGTGGGGAAGTGAATAACTTATACCCATTTTACAGATGAGGAAATAGGAGATTGAGAGAAGCTATGTATCAAGAGGGTTGTCCTTATCCCCCAACATTCAAAGGAGACTAGTAACCTAGTCAGGGGCAGAAGCTCATTTCATTAAAATATAAGTCTATGAAATTTTACTTTTTTTTATTTTTAAGGGTAGCATTAATTGAATATTTAGTCACCAAGGACAGCATTTTATTCATCAAACAGACTAAAATAACTAAAACTTAGCCAAACTTTTATTTTTTTAAAAATTAATGGGGCAGCTTAGGTGATACAGTAGATGCAGTAACAGTCCTGGAGTCAGGAGGACTGGAATTCAAATTTGACCTCAGACACTTAATAATTACTTAGCTGTGTGACCTTGGGCAAGTCATTTAACCCCCAATGTCTGGCAAAAAAAATTAACAACAAATCCTTGGATTTATATTTATTTTTTAAATAAAAAAATAGTTGTATATATACTTTAATTCTTTTAATTGAAATATTTAGAAGATATAGAATCTTAATATTTAAATAGATTTAAATATAAACACAAAATGAAGCATAAAATCCCAGATGGTTTTGAAACATTGGGTGCCTGAGCTGAGAGGTACTAGGAGCTCTTGGGCTTGTCTCTGAATGGTTACTCCAGTATTTGGAGATGGCATCTCATGGGGGACCTTATTTTTCTGTGCAGACTGCAACCCACCAGGGTCTTCCATACTGTCTTTGTCCATGTTCCCCTTCTGGCCACCTGCTTCTGGATCTTTACCCAAGACTCTGGGACACCTCTTAATTCTCACTACCTGCACCGTCCATCTCTGCTTCTTGTCCATCCTGATGATTTTTAAGCCTCTTCTTTCTCACCTGTTGCTGCTCTTTGGTCACCTATCTCCTTGAAGTCTCCTAAGATCCTGCTGGCTGGTTTGGGGGTAGGATGCATCAAAAAATTCTGGAATTGGAAAGGGCCTGAGTAACCACCAGAGCCAACCTTAAGTGAAAAGCCTCTCTCTAATATTCCTTGGCCTTTGTCAGCCAAGTGGAAATCTACCTCTTCCCAAGTTAGTCTGTCCCACCGTAGAATCGCTCTCATCCTAGGGAAGTTTGCTCAATATTGAACTAGGAATTCTTGGCAATTCCTACTCATTGCTACTAGCCTTGACCTGGAGAGGCAAACAGATCAAGTCCAATCAATCATAAACATTTATCATGCATTGTATGCTGCACACTGGGCTGAACTCTGGGGATACACATATGCTCTATATATTCTTTTCTTTTTCTGTAAGGTAGTGGGGTTAAGTGACTTGCCCAAGGTCACACAGCTAATTAATTATTAAGTGTCTGAGGCCGGATTGAATTCCTCCTGACTCCAGGGCCCGTGCTCTATCCACTGCACCATGTAGCTGGCCCGCTATATATTCTTCTATGTCCTCCTTGACTCTTATGAATAAGAATTGTTTCAAATTCTGTACTTTTATCTCAGTGTAGTTTAGGGTTCAGGGTCAGAAAAGGCTTCAGGTAGAATATGGCCCCTGTGCTGCCTCATAAGGAATAAAAAGACCTTGTGAGAGGGAAGGGGAAAAGTACATTCTAGGCCTGGCAAAGAGGAGAGAGAGAGAGAGAGAGAGAGAGAGAGAGAGAGAGAGAGAGAGAGAGAGAGAATGAGAATGAGAATGAATGAATGTCCCAAGGCCTTTTGGTTGTATCACAGAGCATGTCCAAGAAAGCTGGCCAGATCTGGCCTGGATGGTATAAGTCTTTCAAAGTTGAAAAGAAGAGATTCTATTTTATTCAAGAGTCAATAGGAATCAGGGCAACTAGGTGGCACAGTGGATAATGCCCCAGCCCTGGAGTTAAGAGTACCTGAGTTCAAATCTGACCTCAGACACCTAACTGTGTGGCCTTGAGCAAGTCACTTAACCCATTTGCCTTGCAGAAACCTAAAAAAAGAGTCAATAGGAAGCCACTGGAGTTGTTTGACTAGGGAACTCACCTGGTTGTATTGGAAGGCAATTAGGACATTGTTGCAATGATGACAAATGAGAAAGACCTCAATTAAGGTGGTGGTGTGGGAGTGAAGAGAAGGGATCGGATGTAAAAGGTATTGTGAACAATTAAATTGTCAACCAGTTATATATATGGGGTGATAAATAGTGCTGAGATTATGACTTGTAAGAGGAAGAATGGTGGTGCCTTGGCCAGATGCAGGGAAGTTTGGAAGAGGGAAACGTTTAGGAAAAAAGATAATGCTTTTAGATTTAGACATGCTGGATTCAAGATATCTCTCTGGGAATTACAATGCAAAAATGTCCAATAGGCAACTGGTGATGTGGGACTAAGCCCAAAAAGATGGGGGGGTTGAATATAGAGATATTGGGGCCATCTGCTGAGAGATGATAGTTAAATCTATAACAGCTGATGAGGTTACCAAGCAAGTATAGAAGGGGAAAGGGTTCAGGACAGTGAATGAAGAATAACACAATTTAGGGATTAGGTATTAGCGACATAGATGGTGAAGCAGCAAAGGAGACTGGGTAGGAAAGTGTGGTCAGACAGGTAGAAAGGCAATCAGGAGAGAGCAGGGTCACAAAAATTCTCGCAGAAAAGAAAGAGAATATCCAAGCGGAAAGGATGATCAGTAGTGTCAAATGCTGCAAAGGGATCAAGAAAAGCAAGGATTGGGGCAGCCAGGTGGTACAGTGGATAGAGCACGGGCCCTGGAGTCAGGAGGACCTGAGTTCAAATTCGACCTCAGGCATTTCATAATTATCTAGTTGTGTGGCCTTGGGCAAGCCACTTAACCCCATTTCCTTGCAAAAAAAGAAAAGCAAGGATTGAGAAAATACTATTGTATTTGGCAATTAAGAAATTTGGAGAGAGCAATTTCAGTTCAGGGAGGAGGTCTGGGATTGCAAAGGGTTAGAAAAGAGAATGTGGAGAGGCATCAAGTTTGGGCAACATTTTCAAAAAGTTTGACTAAAAAAGGGAGGAGAGATAGGATAAATAACTTAAGGAGATGAGAAAGGCTAAGTGAAGGATTTTTAAGGATGGGGAGAACTAGTTGGTAGGGAGATGTTAAAGGTTCAAGAGGGGGAAATGATTGAGGATGCAATCTGCTGGAAAATATAGAAGAGAATGGATTCAAGGGTACACGTTAGAGGAGTTGGTCTATTTGGGAATGGTCGCCTCTGTTAGAGATTGAAGGAAAGGAGAAGAGAGTGGGAGATGAAGTCACAAGGCTTTAGATGAAAAGAATGGGGAACCAGGAAGCTTATGTTGAATGACCTCAGTTTTGGGTTTTTTTTCCAGTCAGGTAAAAGGAAACTCTCATCTGAGACAATTAGGGGGAAAGAGGGAAGGAAAGGTTTCAGGAGAGAAGAGAGTTTGGGATAGCTCCTGTGGTCTATGAGAGAGAGAATCAATTAGGGAAGAATAACAGGACTGCGTTATGGCAGTGAGGGTCCACTTCAGAGAAATTCTTATCCCTTTTCTATTTTATCAGCTCTTTAAATACTTAAAATATTAATGTGTTCCTCCCACATCCTTAATACCCTATCTTACACAAGTTAAACATCACCAGCTTCATAATTTTATAGATTTAGTCCGAGATCATCTAGTCGATCTCCCTCATCTGAAATAGTAAACTGAGCACAGAAAAGTTAAGGGATTACCTAAAGTCACAATGTAGTACTAGTAATAGTGTTGTTGTTATTTGAGTTGTGCAGTGGCTAGGTGGTGCAGTGGATAGAGCACTGACACTGGAGTCAGGAGGACCTGAGTTCAAATCCAGCCTCAGACACTTAATAATTGCCTAACTGTGAGACCTTGGGCAAGTCACTTTATCCCGATTGCCTCGCATCCAGGGCCATCTCCAGTTGTCCTGATTTCTATCTGTCCAGTGGACCCAGATGGCTCCAGAGGAGAAAGTGAGACTGGTGACTCAGCACAGCCACCCCACCCCCCCCGCTCAAATCCAAATCATATGCTTGTCATGACATCACCTCCCTGATGTCTTGGTCCTCTTGCAGAATGAAGGACAAAAAAGAAAAATGAAAACCTAAAACCAACAAACATCAATGATTGTAGTTGCAGTAGGGACAATAACAATTGGCATTGCATTTACCACTCCGTAGAGTCTCGTAATAATCCTGTTCTGTCACAGCTTATAATTATTCCCATTTTACACATAGGGAAATTAAGGGGCAGTTAGAAAGGTGATTTATTT
The DNA here is from genome assembly GCF_037893015.1 of Macrotis lagotis. NCBI lineage: Eukaryota > Metazoa > Chordata > Mammalia > Peramelemorphia > Peramelidae > Macrotis > Macrotis lagotis. The sequence continues at coordinate 69,729,878 of NC_133666.1, forward strand.
GTACATCCATCTTCTATAGGAAGTCTTTTGACAGATTCCCGGATCCTCACAGGACATGGACTCAAGGCTCTTCACCATCCTATCAATCCTTGACTGCACACTTTCCTGTTTATTGACATCCCTCCAAAACTGAATCCAATATTCCAGGCCAGGATTGGTCATGGCATAAGACACACGGATTAGCACCTCCTGTATTCTGGACAAACCTCCTTTCTCAACGTGGTGTAAGTTCACATTCTCTACATTCTCCTGACTCTTAAATTTTTTTTCAGTTAACAGGCATTTGTTTTCTTCCATTTCTCCACCCCAATTGAGAAAGGAAAAAGAGAAAGAAAGCCCTTGTCACAAATATGCAAAGTTAAATACAACAAATTCTCATTATGGATCATGTCCCAAAAGGTCTATATTATTCTACACCTTGAGTCCATCACGTCTCAATCAGGAGCTGGGCCAGATTCTTTAATAACGCTGCTCTGGAATCATAGTTAACTCAGTTTTGAAATATGATTGCCTATGTTTATAGTTTTCCTGATATCAAACCAACTCTGCATTCCTGTTATAAATCCAACCAGGCCATGGTGTACAATCTTTATGATATTTAAAACAGCCAACTTAAAACTAAAATAAAAATTCTGAAAAATAAAAAAGGGATTAACACAATTGAAACAAAAAACCCTGAATTAACATAAGTAGGCATTTAAAAAACAATAAAATAGAAAAAACCATTAGCTAATTTGGTAAAAAAGAAGGAAAAGTAAATTACTAATATAAAAAAAGCTACGTTAGCCTCTTGCTGTTATTTTTATAAATTTTGTACCAATGTTCATTGGGAATATTGGTTTATAATTTTCTCTGTTTTGACTGACCCTGGTTTAAGTATCAAAGCTATATTTGCAATAAAGAATTTGATAAGTTCTATTCTTTTCCTATTTTTTACAAATAGTTTGCATCATATTGGCATGAATTATTATTTGCATATTTGGTAGAGCTCCCTTGCAAATCCATCTGGTTTCAATATTTTTATCTCAGGAGATCGTTTATGGCTTGTTTAATTTTTTTCCTGAGATTGTTATTTAAATTATCTATTTCTTATTCTGTAAGACTGGGCAGTTTATATTTTTATAAATATTAACTTAAGCTGTCTTTTTTGGCATACAGTAGAGCAAAAGAGTTTCTAATCATTTCCTTGATTTCTTCTTCATCTGTTGAGAATTCCTTTTCTTTTTTATATTAGTAATTTACTTTTCCTTCTTTTTTTACCAAATTAGCTAATGATTTTTTCTATTTTATTGTTTTTTAAATGCCTACTTATGTTAATTCAGGGTTTTTTGTTTCAATTGTGTTAATCCCTTTTTTATTTTTCAGAATTTTTATTTTAGTTTTAAGTTGGCTGTTTTAAATTTATTTTCTTGGATTTGAAAAAAATGTGTATGCTTAATTCATCCATTTATAATTTTCTTTGATTTATGAAAGTATTTAGAGATTTAGATTTTCCTTAATGCACTACTTTCACTGAATTCTCAAGTTTGAGTTATGTTGTCTGTTGTCATTTTTTTTCATAAATTATCTATCCTTTCTATGATTTATTTCTTGATTCATCAGTTCTTTTGGGGTCATTTATTTAGTCTCTACTTATTTATTTTTAGGTTTTTGCAAGGCAATGGAGTTATGTGACTTGCCCAAGGCCAAACAGCTATGTGATTATTAAGTGGCTGAGGTCGGATGTGAACTCAGGTACTCCAGACTCCAGGGCCAGTGCTCTATCCACTGTGCCACCTAGCCGCCCCTCTACTGAATTTTAATGCCTTATTTACCTATATTTTACTAAAAAGAAATTTGTTATGTTCAGTAAAGGAAGTAGTTAATATTTCTGCTTTTCTACATTTGTCTATAAGATTTTAAGGCTCTAATATGTGGTCAGTTTTGAAAAGTTATCAAGTGTAGATATATCAACATGTATATTGATATACGTGTTCCCATGCATATATGTTTTTCTGTATATATATAAATATATTTGTATAAATACGCACATAGATAAGATGGATATAGTGTCTACCATCTGCTTGTATTTCCATTCCCATTCCATAATCATTAGAGAACTGGCATATCTAACTTTTCTAAAATTCTATTCAGTTCATTTATTTTCTTTCTGGTTTAGTTTTTTAGATTTGCCTAGTCTAATCAGTCTGAGGATTCCTGGCACTATAGTTTTATATCTGTTTTCCCCTGTAATTTGTTTAGCATTTGCAAAACTTTTCCTTTCAATATCTTTATGCTTTGCCACCTAGTGTACATAATACTGATATTAATTCATTGTCTATAATAACTTTCATCATAATGTAGTTTCCTTGATTTATCTCTTTTAATCAACCATATTTTGACTATTTCCTCCTCTAAGACCATGATTGCCACCCATACATTTATTTATTTATTTATTCATTCATTCATTCATTTATTCATTTATTTATTTACTTATTATTTATTTAGTTTTTAGTTTTTGTATGGCAATAGGGTTAAGTGACTTGCCCAAAATGACACAGCTCCGTAATTATTAAGTGTCTGAGACTGGATGTGAATTCACGTCCTCCTGAATTCAGGGCTGGTGCTCTATCCACTGGGCAACCCAGCCACCCCTAGCTTTTGGTTTTTTGGAAGATATTTTATGATATTAAAAGTCCTACCATACCTATATTCTGTAGTTTTACTGTGGTTGTTGTTTAAACATCAATGAGTTGCACTTCCTCAAAGACATCTATTGAGCTAGTCGTGTGATTTGAAATATTTTTGTTTTTCATAAGAATTTTGTTGATTAATTTCCTAATAGCTGAAAACCTCCAGTAGCTCCCAGTGTCATTCAAGATTAAATATGAAATACTCTTGTCAGTCTTATCAAAGAACTTCCTTTTCATTTTTTTATCATTTGAATAAATTTCCAATTTGTCTACTTCTCCTCTAATTTTCTAATATTTTTAATTATCTTTTACTTTGTCTTTTTTTAGATTTGTTATATTTCTATTTTTAAATGCATTTTCAGTTCATTAATCATCTGCTTTTCTATTTTTTGAAGGTAGGGGTTGTGGGGCAAGGAGCTTAAGTGACTTGTCCAAGGTCAAGCAGCAAGTAAGTATCAAGTGTCTGGTGGGAGATTTTAACTCAGATCCTCCTGACTCCAAGGCTGGTGCTTCTATCCACTGTGCCACCTAGCTGTGCCCTCTTTTCTATTTTGTTAAGGAATATTTGATGAGGCCCAACAACCTTTCAGTTGCTTTCCACATTTGTTTTTTATTTGTATGTTTCTTTTTGTGTCATGAAGCAATTAACCTTTGTTTGGTCCATTTTAATTTTCAAGGAGTCTGTTAACTGGAAAAGCTTTTGAATCTCATAGAGTAAACTGGTAACCCTTCTTCCAAATCTTTCTTCCAAAAGTTGTATTTCTTTTGCAGTTTTTTCTTCTAGAACTCTCATATCATTTATAATATGATTTTAAACTTAAAAACCTTCAGTTTGTGGCCAAGGTGGCTTTTGTTTGTGGCGGGGGTTGAGTCTTTTGCTTGTGAAAGTCTTAGGGCTATTCTCTTCTGGGTTTGTGACTTGGGTTCTCCTGACACCATAATAGCTCTTTATTATGGGATTCTTTTTATTTACTCATTCTTTCAGCCTTATGTCGAGAACTGGAACTTTGTGCTAGATCCTTATATGCCTGCTTCCAGAGGGAATTTCAGGGCCTTGTCTGGTTGTGATATGTGTTTTGGGGTAAAGACCAGGGACTGGGTGATATAGGGAGTCCTGATCCTGCTTTGCAGAGTTGTTGTTCTAGCCCCTGTAGTGAATACTGTATTTTTAAGGACATCAGAGATGGTTCATGCCAGAAACCTCAAGACTTTCAAGGCAGCTTCAATATTCTGACTTGGGGCAAAGTTTGATCCTGGTCTAGGCTTCTGTGAGCTCCTGACTGACCCCTAGACTTCCCAGACCCTGCCAGCCATTTGGAAGGCTCTTCAGGCTCAGACCAATGGAAGCACAGGTTGTCCTCCAGTTTGAGCCCTGTAGTCACTCAGCGGCAGGCCTCCACCAGTTTTGGGAATTGGATTTAGCACTCCACTCTGGAGTCAATATCACTTGGTAGCTACCACCTTCTTTTTCCTGCTTCTTGTTCAGGACACAGCCTCAGGCCAGGTCTGAATTAGAAGTTAACCACAGCCACAGGTCAGCTCCAAATATAACTTCAAGTTCTCTCCTCAGATCATGGTAGATCCCTGACACAACTGCCAGCTGGATCTTCTTCTTGCTACCAGTAGGTACAATGTTCCAGGCCCAGCCACTATTGAGTCTGTGATTGCTCTTTGACCCAGTATATAGCCTCAGGCTCATGTTTTAGTTGAGTCCCCAGGGTCTGCCTGGGGCCTTCCTAGTTGGACCCTCTCTCTACTGCCCAGCAGAACTCTGGCTGTCTCTTCCTATTGACTTAGGCTAGAAAAATAATTCTGCTGTGGTTTCTTCTTGGATTTACTGATCTCCACTTGGTCTGGTACTCTTCCAAGATTTTTGTTAGAGTACTCGTGAGGGAGAACTGGGCTGTACTGCTTCTTACTATGCTTTCTTCTGTGGTCTCCTTTCTCTTAACGCTCTCAACCATTCCTGCTGTCTCTTTCACTGCCTCCTTGGGGCAACCCTATTCAATTATGATTTTTTCATTAATTATGATGTCTTTAAATATAATATCTTTAAATGTAATATCATCTGCCCATGTGACTCTTTTTTTGTCTGATGCAAAATCATGATTGACATTCTGGAGGGTTCTTTAATTGCCTGAAGCAGAGAACATTTTGTTCAGTTGTTTAATTTCACTCTATGTGGATCTAAATATTTAAAACATCTTTACTAAATATAACAAATTTGTCATCATACAACAGCCCTAGAAAGATAATATAATAGAACATCCCTAGCATCCCTTTCAGTTCCCACAGAGCCTGTTGTTCCTCAGCCAAGGACATCAGTAGGGAAGTTACGTTTATCTTTTAATGTCCAAAGATACATTTTAAGAAAAGAATACTGATAAATTAAAGAACATCCCAGAGGAAAGTAGCCAAGTTGGTGAAGGGCCTTAATATCAGGTCCTATGAGGATTAGCTGAAGGAGCCAGAGATTTTTAAACTGGAGAAGAGAAGGTTGAAGGTGTGTGTGTGTGGGGGGGGGGGGTCTTTTGATTTTAGATCTTGAGTTCTAAGGGACTTTGTGGGTCATCTAGCTCAGCCCTCTCCTTTTGTGGTTGAGGAGACTGGAGTTCAGATTGGTTAAGGGACCTGGTCATGATCATGCAGATAGGAAAGGGCAGAGTTATGATTTGGACCCTCTGATTCCAAATCCAGTGCTCTTCCATCATAGCTGACTTCATGTCCTTGAAAGGCCATCAAGCAGAAGGGGGATTTAATGTAATGATTAATCTGGCTTCAAACTTGTTGGTGGACCATGTCTCCCTCCTTTCAACTAGAATGGGGAGGAGGGCATCTCTGGGTTCATATTTGAGCTGATGTACCTCATGTGGACATTTCTTCCATTTAGTTATACTTCTCTGTTTCTGAGAGAGAGAGAGAGGGAGGATAAGCAGGAAGTCATTGGGAAGTAAAAGGAAGGTTTATTTAATTCAGAGGGAGGGAGAAAGAAAGATAGATAGACCCAAGTTTCTTGGAACTTTTTGAGAGTCTGTGATTTTTTTTTGCCTTGCCCGCAGGCAGATAGCTAACAAGTGCCATATTCGAGGTTAGAACCTCAGTCCATCTGTCATTGGCATGGCTCCTTTGGAAGAAAGCCAATTTCTAGTATTTTCCTCATATCATCCCTGTAAACTCTCCTTAGCTGATGTAAGCTACTTCTTTCACCATCATGTGTGGACCCAACTCTTAGGTGCAATCTGTTTTCCCAATGAACCCTGAAGTCGAGGGGCTCACCTCCTCAAATACACAGAGGCACTAGATTGAAAGCAGCCCCTGTAAATGCAGCTGCACCGAAATATGAGGCCAGGCCAGAGAATGAATCTTTCTAGCATGGAGTTAGATTCCCTCTGTTTCTAATTTCAACTCTAATTCTGTTAGATACTTCACATAAAACAGAATCTCTATTCTTCGAAGCACTTAGTAAATTAAGAGTGAAAAGTAGTAGGTCTTGGATGGCTTGACTTCATTTATTCATCCATTCAACACCTATTTTTCATCCCCAGGTACTATGCTAGGGGTGGACTATAAAGACCAAGCAATGTACACTCTCGAGGGACTTACATTCTACTCAAGGAAAATGAATCATATACAGATAAGTAAATACAAAATAAAAGGAAAATAACAGGGAAGTGGAGAGGGGCCCTAATCAATGGAGAGACTTCCTTTTAAGAAGCCTTTAAATTGGGCCTTGGAGGTAGCCAGAAATTCTAAGAGGTATGAGTAGGAGGACTTCTACTCTGGATATCAGACTGGCTAAGGAAAGGTATATTGAAAGTGTTTTGGGAAAATAGTAAAACAGTTTAGTTAAGTGAAGGGGAAAATGTAGAGTAACCCAGAAATGTAGGCTAGAGACAGATTATAAAAGCTTGAAACTGAAAGAAGGAAAGTCTGCTTTCTATTCTAGAGACCATGGGTCAAATATTGGCCCAGTCTGGGTCTTGTTTGTTTTCTCTATCTTCAGCATGAGAGGTGGGGGTGGGGGTGGGGTACATCTGCTCTCTAAGGTCTCTTCCAGTCCTAAACTTTTCTGTGTTTACAGTGAGTCTGTATCTCCTCTTCCCTGTATCACCCAATAGAAGCTAAACTTTTTGAGATCAAGGATTTGTTATTCATTTTCATCTTGTGACCCTTACCTCCTAGGACCATCACCCAAGGGTGCTCCACAGTCACTGATTGACTTGTGTTAGATGCCTCTCAGAAGCCAGGAAGTCCAGGGTTATAGATATTGCTGTCCAACTCTCCAGTCTGAAAGACTGGTAGAGTGAAGCCATTATTCCTTCCAAGTTCTGTCTGGTCTTTACCTGGGCTGCCAACTTAAACAATTTTTGTGTCTTTGTTTTCCCTTTAAGAAATCCAGTTGGAGAAAAACTGATTGTCTGCAGGAGGGTGCTGTGATGTGTTGCACAGCTAGGCCAAGGAGGAGGCTTTCAGGCCTCTAGATGTTGTCATGGAAATATAACCTGATCCTCTGCCAGGGACTCCCAGGCCCAAAACCCATTTGAGGAGAGCTGTTTTTTTTTTCCCCAGTCAGTATAGTAAACAGCAAGCACTTACTATGGGCCAGGCAGTTTGCTAAATATTGGAAATATGAAGACAGAAATAAAAGTATTGTCATCGATAGGGACAATGGTAAACTAGAGGGTGTCCTAAGGAGGATCCGGAAAGGCCCAGGGCCATGCTCCAAAGGAATCCCTTGGAGGACGTAGGAATGTTTAGGCTAGGGAAGACTGTATGGGTGGGTGGGGGGAACAGAAACACTGTCTGCAAGTATTGGAAGGGCTGTCTTCTGCAAGAAGACTTGGACGTGCTCTATTTGGTCCCAGGGGACAGACCCAGGAACAGCAGTGGGGGAGAGGAGAAGCTGGCTGCTCAGAGACAAAGTTAGGCCATGTGGCCGGAAATACTTCCCCATCCCTGATTGGCCCTGACTGGAAGACTTCAAGCCGACGTTGAATGGACCTGTAGTTGTCTTCAGTGTTGTTGGAGAAATTTTTGTCCCTGGACAGGTTGTCCTAGATTCTGTGCTTTCAGAATCCCTTGTATCATTGGAGCTTGTGCTAAATGTATCTTTTGCATTTGATTTGATGAGAGGCCTCTCTGTCTCCATGTCATCATAGCCCCTCAGAGGGTACTTTGTAATGGCAGAGAATCCTTTGGAGAATATGGCAGACTTTGACTCTGAGCCTCAACTCTTAGTTACTTGTTTCTTCTACAATGTTGTTTTTGTCCTTTGTTCCAGAAGAAGACCACGATATCAGGGAAGTGATGCCATGAACAAGCACATGAATTGAATTGGAGTGATGGGGGGGCTGTGCTAAGTCAACCAGCCTCCCTTTTTCCTCCAGAGTCATTTGAATCCAGTGGCTGGATATGAAACAGGACAACTGGATGTGAGGCAATCAGGGTTAAGTAACTTGCCTAAGGTCACACAGCTAGTAAGTGTCAAGTGTCTGAGGTCACATTCGAACTCCCATCCTCCTGGTTCTAAGGTCAGTCTCAATCCACTGCGCCACCTAGCTGCCCCATTTGTTTCTTCTCTGTGGCTAGCAGCCTCTTTTATCTATCTCAAGAGCCTTATTAGGGAAAAAGTACTTAATGCCTTTTATTCTTCAGAATGCTTTGGTAGAAATTCTCTTTCCTCCTTCTTGTGGCTGGTAGAAATTTGGGCCATTAATGGCAGAACCGCTCTCCAAAGATATTGGAACCAATTAAGAGAATTGATGATTAAAGATTTATTTTTCAGTCTGCTCCAGACCTATCAGGTGGCATAGCAAATACTAGTCAGAGGCAGCAGCTGGAATTCAATAAGTCATCTCTTATTTTTCTTCATCTTAGGCTACTTTGCAACCTCAGCATCTGGTTTCTACTTTATCATCAACAAGCCACTTCAGAGAAGGCTTTGCACTTAATTACTATTTGGATTTCGATTAGGAAACCGTAGTTAAGAAGTTAAGAAACTCTAGGGAGTTGTAATTGTAATAACTTCTACTGTATACTGAACAGGCCTTCACTTAACAGCTGGAATGGAGTTCTTCCAAGAATGTCTCAGAACTGGGCAGTTGCCAAACCAAGATCTTCTGTCCCTTCCCCCCATCCTCTTCTCTCTTATCCCTGATTCTATTTCCCCCTCATCTGCACAGTCTCAGGAAAATCACTGCTGAGGTTAGAAAGGAGTAAACAATTATGAAATCATCAAATTCTTAAGTAGATGTGGCAATGGAGGAATTCCCTTTATACCATCCCCACCTGGAAATCCATTCCCTTGCTTCTGTGGACACTTTGGAATATTAGGAAACTTTTTCTGAATATTGTGATCAAAATTTGCACCCCTATAACATAGAGTCATAGAGCCTTCCGTGACCTACAAGTGATCTGAGAGGGCATCTTGTCCAGGTGATGCTGACTACTATATCCCAGGCAGGTAGTCATCCTGTTTTCACTGAAAGACGTTCTGGGAAGGAGCACTTAACCACCTTTGGAGGGAGCCCATTTTTTCTGAACAGCTTTTATAAATTTAAATATTCCTCTCTGTAATTTCTAGACAACAAGCTTAATTCTTCTCTCTGGGGCCAAGTAAAAAGAAAAATTTTTCTTCTAATAAATCAGAGGTCCTAACCTAGGGTTCAGGGACCCCCAAGAAGCTGCTGGTTAGATTTCAAGGGGTCTGGGGAAAAATAACACCTTTATTTTCCCTAACCACTAAATGAAAGTTAACATTTTCTTGTTCGTCAAAAATGTTATTCTGATTGCTTTTCTCTCTTCTTTTTTGCAAAGTAATGGGGTTCAGTGACTTGCCCAAGGTCACACAGCTAGGTAATTAGTAAGTGTCTGAGACTGGAGTCCTCCTGACTCCAGGGCTGGTGTTCTATCCATTGTGCCACCTAGCTGCCCCTGAAAATGTTATTCTGAAAAGATTGTAGCAGAGAGACCATGGAAAGAATCCATGATATAAAAAAATTAGAACTACTTTTAATTTGGGAAAACTGCACTCTGGCTCAGTTTCTCTCCATCCTCCAACCCTACTTTCTAGCTCCTGACCTGGGGGACCCTTTGTTCTTTATATTTAGCCAAAACTATATCTCCATTTCATCCCCCCCCAAAACATTCTCTCTCTCTCTCTCTCTCTCTCTCTCTCTCTCTCTCTCTCTCTCTCTCTCTCTCTCTCTCTCTCTCTCTCTCTCCCCCCCCCCCACCTTTTCAACGCTACCCCTGGGGAGAGTATCACTTTCTGAAAAAATGAGTCAGTCGCCTCTGCCTTCCAATTCCCAACTTTGCTACCATTCCCTTAATGTATGCCGGCTTCCCTTATTCGAAAGGAAACTAGTAGGCTGGGACTGCCTTTTTTTCCCTTTTTGTATCCCCACTTTGACACATAGTAAGCATTTCAAATCTCATTCGTTCATTCGTTCACTCATGCACTCATTCATTCATTCATTAATGCATACTTTCCACAAGTCTTCTCTTCTCCAGAGGAAACATGCACCAAATCTCATATGGCATAGTCCCGAATTCTTTTACCATCCTGGTTATCTTCCACTGGATATATCCTAGTTTGTCAATGTCATTCCTAAAAGAGGGTTTCTGGAAATGGGCCCCAAATTCTAGACATGATCTGAGATCTTTTTCATTCTAGATGCCTAAGATCTCATTTCCTTTTTTGAATTCCAGGTCATATCAACTGACATTGAGCTTATAGAAGCACCTTTCCCCCCCCAAACACACACACACACACACACACACACATACTACATGTCTTTTTTCACAAAAATAGCTGTCTACCACTTATCTTCCATCCTATTGTGTAATTGAGTTTTTTGAAACTGATCCCCTACTGAACCAGGCCATTTCCAGGGCCTCAACAGAACATGGAGGTAATCTTGGATTCTCCAAAGCTTTACAGGGAAAATGATACAAATTTTTTTTCTTCTTTCTGAGTCAGAAAAGCACAGACCCGACTACATATAGCATGTGACCAAAAGGAAAATGTATGCTAGATTTCAAGGACTAGCCTAGTAAGTTTAGAAAGGATCAGAAGTTTGGCCAGAAAGTGATTTTTTTTTTGGCATGGCCCCTCCTGAAGCTAGCTGATAAAAGGTTGAGTTCTGGTTGGCTTTGGTCAGGGGAGTACCTTCACAAATGAAATCCTGGGTCCTCACAGTATTGAGGTCACTTTCATGTTAGATTTTTGTCCCACATTCCTGAGCATCAGGATATGTTTCCAACCTGCCTCTGACTCAATCTCCTAGCTTTGGCTTGGTTACCTATTTGATAAGCATGCCATCTCTCCACTTTCTCTCACGTCCTTGATAGCAAATCAGCAGACAGAAAACCCCAGCAGGAAGACAAGATGGCTCCAGGAAGCATGTTCATTCAAGCAGTTGCAAATCTCTAGAATTGGATGATTGTATGAAACACCTTGCTGAAACCCAGATGTGGGATGACTGAGCCACTCCCTGCTCTCATAGTCCAGTCACCCTGGTAAAAAAGGCTCACATGCCTCATTCCCAAGGAACTGATTCAGTTCAGTAAATAGTCATTAAGTATAAGACACTGGGTTAGGCACTATGGGTATAGAAATAAAAAAAAATAAAATGAAAAATATATTCCCTCAGGGAACTCACATTTTACTAGAAGGAGGTGCCATACATACAAATAATAAGCTCAATGATGATGACTCTTGTTTATATAGAATGTCTGCCCTTCTTGAGGGCAGGGAATGTGTCACGCCTCTCTCTGTCTCTTCTGGACTTGCCTTGATTTCTCCCTCCATTCCTGCCCTGGTAGAATTATTGTGTTGGAACTTGGACCATTTCCCTCTCCCTAAGCTATTCAGAGGGGACTAGTGGACTAGTGTCTTTCAGGGCTCATGTACCCAGTGGGACCAACTTGTCTTTTGGGAATGGGTGATTTTCTGTGAATAATTAGATTAGTATCAGGGATGGGAGAGAGGGAGAGGAAGGGACAGAGAGAAAGTAGACCAAAGGCATTTTCCCATTTACCACAATTGCATCCCCTCCTTCATAACTGGGCCATAGACTTCCAGAATACTCTCAACCAGGACTCAAACCCCTGCTTTGCCTTTCTTTGTTCTGCTTCTGTGTTAGCCCTCCCTTAGAGTCCATTCCTGCCGTGGATGGCACATGATTCCATCCCCTTATGCTGGTGCCCACGCAACATCACAAGCATCCAAGGACACTTTGATGACCAAGCTGCTTCCTTTGTGCTTTGTTGTTGGGTTGCCACAAATGGACAACAGGAAACCGAACTCAGCTGTTCCTCCTAGCCACGCCCCTCAGTGTCTCAAAGAACAAAGAGAGGGCTATGAAATAGAGGGGCTTGTTCTTTCTTTGGACTGGGGTTCATAAACTTTTTTTGGAGGGGCTCGTCATGGAAGTCTTTGGCAGCCTATTCAGACAGTAAGACACATAGAATTACAAAGAAAAGCAACTGCATTAAGAGAATTATCAAAATGTTTGAAAAACCACCACTTCATGTTCTCCAAGTTCCCAGTCCTATCATAGGAGGACATGACTGCTAACTGTAGACACAGCCAAGTTCTAAAAAGCCCTGAAAGCTCCAACTCATTGCTAAATGTACACAGCCAGAGCTTCAGGATCCTCTGGGACAACAGGGCCAAATAATTGCTGATTTTTTTAAATAAACTTTGGGAGAATTCATCAGAGTGGGAAAAGCTTCTGAAAGCTTCCGATAAGATTGATGGAAACAGTCAGTTGGCATTTCGCTGGCACTTTAAAATTTGCAATGATTTGGGAGGAAGGATTGTTTCCGTCTTTGCTTTTATCTTTCTAGCCCCTTGCCCTGTGTCTTGCACAGATACAGTTTCTTCAATGTCAGACAATGGCTTATTGGTTTACATGCCTTCCCTCACTTCCCATTACAGGGATTGTTAGGAGTCCCATTTTGGAGACTCTCCCAGAGGTCCAGTAATTTACACACACACACACACACACACACACACACACAGCAATTGTATTGTTTTGGGGTGTTATTTCATTTCATTGATATTTTATTTTTCCAAATACATGCTATATTTTTCCAACATTCATCCACATGCATGTGCATATTTTTCAGTTCCCTAATTTCCTTCCACCCTCCCTTCCCACCCCCTCCCTCAGCAGCAGTCAAATGAATATTGTACATATACATTTAATAAGAATAAGAGTGACCCTCCAACTAGTAATAGTAGTAGTAAGAATAATCATGACCCTCTTACTTCACAGATGAGACAGTGTATGTACTAGGGCTTTGACAAACTTCAAAGCATTTTCCAGATGTAAAGGATTGTTACTTGAGATCCTTAGGGGGACCAGCAAAGCAAGTGTGACATAATACTGCAGTCATGGCATTTGGCCTTCGGAGACTTAAGGGAAACATTGCTGAGAGAGGTTGCTGGGTATCAAGGACACAGGGTGGGTCTTGGAGTCGAGGAGTGTGGCCTCTGGCACAGATATTCTGGGTGACAGAGATAAGTCACTAGCTATCCTCAGTGTTCTCTTCAATCTCTAAGAATTGAAATGATGCATTAAGTATTGCCAACCTGCATAGACAAAGGCACTACTAGTCCTTTGGTAATGAAGAGGACCACACCAACCAGTTTCTAACCTGGCAACTTTCCAAGCTAATGAAATCCTTCCTTTCCCAAAACACTCTGGGTATATTAGCTGTAACTGTATTCTTGGCTCTGCCATTTACTAGCTTTGAGACCAGGGGTAAGACCCTACCCCTTTCTAGTCCTCAGTTCCTCACTTGTGAAGTGGGCATAATATTGTTCTATCTGCATTCTTTCTATAAAAGAGGTATGATGAGGCTCAAATGAGTGGTGTTGGCAGGCTGCTGCTTTCATAATTTTTTTTTTTTATCAGGGGATGTCAGCTCCCTGTTTTAGGGATCCAGAGGGATAAGAGATGGCAGATTCCAGGAGGCTGGACAAAGGAGCTGACTAGAATACTGAGGTGCATTCTGTGGAGATGGTACATTTGTCAGTGATCCCCTGGAGCAGGGCCAGGCCAACCTACATTTGGTCCAGTGACTCCCCTGCAAAGCACCATATTCACAAGAGTATGTGTCCCAATATTGCTGGACTGGGAGTCAGAGAGCCTGGGTTTGAGTTCCAGATCTGCTTCTGTGACCATGTCACCTCTCTAGGCCCTAGCTTCCTAATATGTCAAACAAAGGGAATTGGACAAGATAATCTCTGAGGCCCCAAATCTCCAACCCCAAACTGATGAGCTTGTGAAAGTTGGACATCTGTATCTTTAAGGGCTGGCCTTCTTGCACTCTCCCCCTAGCCTGAATTTTTAACAGATGGAGTTTTCAGGCCATTAGTACAGTCTAAAGACATCAGATATGTTCATTACAATGGAATGTGTTTTCTGTAAGGCACTGATGGGAAGAAAGCATCTCTGAGACTTTTCCCCAGAGCCCATTGTTCCAACATAGTGTTCTGTCATCTCCCTGGTCCCACCCAGTGGATTCAGGTTTCAATTCCTGGGATCGCTTTATCATCTCAGGAACAGTACACACTTGTGTTTTTGATTTTCAGGAACAATCAACAATAGCTTTCTCTAAAGTAAGTCTTCCTTGTGTCTGCTGGTGCCAATAGCTCTCTGGCATGGTTTCCTAAGGCTACCTCTGCCTGCTCCCCAAGCTTCTCAGCTGCCAACTCTTGGGGAAAAGGAGCAATTCTGTAAAAAAGTTCCAAAGAACATAAAGGAAAACCTTGCTGGACTTTAGAACCCAGATCCATCCAGTGACTGGATCTACAGTCATTACAGTAGAGGAGAGCTGGTGACCCCTTTGTACTTCTTCAGGAGAGTGGGGGACTCTAGTGCTGAGGGAGCCATATACCACTGCTTTGATACAAGAGAAAGTTCTGTTGGGGATGGAACTAGTTGTTAGCAAGGAACAGCAATGGATTATTTTTGTTTTTGTTTTTCTTTTTTTACAAAGCATCAATAAAAATGTTTTTCAAGAGTCTCAACCCCAGGTCAGTGACTCATAGATCATCAGAGTTGAAAAGGGTCTTTAGATGACCAGCTCTTCATTTTATAACTGAGGATATTTGCCCAGATCACACAGTGGCAAAGCAGGCCTTGGAACCCCTCCATCCTGACTCCCAGACTGGGGCTATTCCCACACAAGTAGAAGCTGGAGGAAATCTAAAAAGGAACATGCTCCCAGATCACTCTTCCAGTTTCTTGAGGAGCTTGGAGATCTCTTTGGGTATTTGTGTACTGTGCAGATTTTTCCCCTGGTGCTGGTCTTTTGGTGAAATATCAGTTGGGGAGGAGTGTCACCTCATAATGACATCTTATTTCAACTCTCTCTAGAGTACAGTTCTCAAGTCTGGGGAATTGGAGCCTGTTGCTGACACCAATGAAGAGGAAAATTAGGCTGCCTTTCCTCACTTGGAAGGTCCTTGGCTAAGCTCAGATCTGGGTTTGGTTTTCTTTTGGCAGAAAGTGCAGGAATCTTTCTGGAAACCCAAGTTTTCATGCCAGCTCTGCTTGCCACCCTGATTTTGTGCTGGAAGTGGAGCAAGTGGCTTCCCCTCTCTGAACTAGTTTCCTGAGGGGGGCTGGATAGAATATCTTCTGTCCTCCCTTTCTTTGCTGACAGTTCTCTAGAAGTAATTCTCCTTTATGAGAGTAATCTACCTTCTTTAGTGAACTTGGAGGGAGTGAGCTCTTTACCAGTGAAAATCACATTGTCTTCCATACTGGGAAGCATTACATGAAGGACTCTAGCACCCTTAGAGAGGTTTGCAGAGGCTCATCCCATGTTGGAAAGGTGGGTGAAAGGCACTTTTAGAAGGAAGAAATATAAACTGCTTAGGTAATAGTGGGAGTTGGTTGAATTAATCAATCAATTACTCCACCCCACTTTAAGAGGGCCATATCTTTGTCAGGTAAGAACAATCAGTCAGGCGGGAACTAGATGTGAACAAAGCTTGGCCATATCTATTGAAAAAAATCAATCCTGGACTTTAGTCTAAGTGCTAAGACTCTAGCTAATTTAAAAGTCAATCAATCAGCACATACTTCTTTACTGTTGGCCAGGCACTGTGCTAGACCTAGGGATGTCAATATAGAGCATGAAACAAACCAAGGAACTGCCGTATTAATTGAGAGGACAAGATGCATTTATAAAAGTCAATAAGGCTTCAATAAAAGGTGAATCGATACAAATTAACCAAGAAGTTCAGTCCAAGGCAGTTGAGGAGGGAGGTTACTGGCCATTGGGAGAGTATCCAAAAAGGTTTCTGAACATGGTAGTTTCTAAACTGTACCTTTTTTTTAGATTTTTCAAGCCAATGAGGCCAGCTAGGTAATTCTGAAGTGTCTGAAACTGGATTTGAACTCAGGTCCTCCTGACTCCAGGGCAGTGCTCTATCCACCACCACACCTACCTGCCCTAATCTGAGCTGTACTTTGAAGGAAGAGAGGGACTCTGAGTCAACAAAGTTGTGAAGAGGGATAACTTCTTTGCAGGAAGAGGCAAGTATTGGGGACTGGCATGAGGCGAGGACTTGGCCAGATAGAAATGGGAACTAGCCTATTGCAGGTTTGGGGAGGGAAGGAGAGGAATAATGGATGGAGTGTTACTGGAGGCCAGAGGGTGTTTAGGACACAGGTAGAAATCTTCTTCAGTGGTATGGGACTAGATGGTGTCAAGACTTCCCCTTTCATTAGGGAATGGGAAAACACTGAAGGATCTGGAGTAGAAAAGGGCAATCATAGCAGGATATTAGGAAAATTATTTAGGTAACCAAGGACAGGCAGCCATGTATATAGGTGCCTGGAAGAGCAGAGAGATAGGGAGATCAATTAGGCCAGTGGAGCCCAACTTACATAGAATCCCAGTATACTGACCAGAAAACCACAAATGACCATTACCCATGTTGCATTTTTATTTATTTTGATAAACATTTTTTTCAATTACATTTTAATCTGGTTGGGTTGTATCCTAAGGAGTTTGGGGTATAACAGGCAGTTTGACAACTCTGATGAAGAAGTTATTCCATGACCCTGTTGTAGAAGTGCTGAGGTCCAGAGAAAGGGTGGTAGTAGTGGGTGTACTGAGGAAAAGCCCAAAGTAGAGGTAGGGCCCAGGTAGAAAAGAGATTTGGTAACTGATTGGAAGTATGGGATGAAGGAAAGAGAAGAGTAAACAGGAGTAAACAGCCATGATGAAGTCAAAATTATCCCTCACCCCACATGTCCAGTTGTTGCCAAGCCCTGTCCTCTCTACCTGGGCAGTATTTCTGACATCTGGTCCCTCTCCTTTACCTACCACTGCCTTTCTGAACCTCATTTCTTCTTTTTTTGTTTTTTGTTTTAGGTTTTTGCAAGGCAAATGGGGTTAAGTGGCTTGGCCAAGGCCACACAGCTAGGTAATTATTAAATGTCTGAGACCGGATTTGAACCCAGGTACTCCTGACTCCAGGGCCGGTGCTTTATCAACTATGCCACCTAGCCACCCCTCATTTCTTCTTTGTTACACGCTTGCAATAAATTCTTAACTGTTCTCCCTGTCTGAATTCAGAGAGTCAAAGATGAATACAAAAGTAGCTTCCTTTTTCTTTTGGATTTTTGGTTTTTATAAGGTAATGGGATTAAATGACGTGCCCAAAGTCACACAGCTAGGTATTTATTAAGTGTCTGAGGCTGGATTGGAACTCAAGCAAGAGTTGCTTTCAAATTGATTTTCCTAAGGCGCAGGTCAGACCATGCCATCAAAGTTACTCCTGGATACACTCTGTTGGTTCCCAATGAACTTTAGGTTTACTACAAGCTCTTTTGTTTGATTTCTAAAGACCTATAGAACCAGACTCTAGGCTACCTTTATACTGTATAATGCATCCTACCTTTACTCACTGTGTATTCCAGCCCAAACAACTGCTTTACATAAGACATTACACCTTTTAACTCCATTTCCCAACCCTTGGCTCCCAACCCCATCCCTGGAATACCCATCATCCTTACTTTTCTGTTTTCGACTCTACATATCCTAACATAACGACTTATAAAAACAGAGCTTAACATATCCTGGTTGATTGACTGATAGCTAGAAGATGGTGAGCTCAAGCAAAAATAGAGAAGTTGGCAGGGGGCAGAATTAAGGGGAGAGACCCTATGTTTCATTAAAAAGAATTTTTTTGAATCCACAAACATTTATTAATGTCACTCAGTGACCTTTGATTAGGATGGTTTCTGAAACAGAGATGGGTTGCCTTCCTCCCACATACTTCCTCCACTGTTCAGAAGTCCTTAAGTTGTCAGAAACTGACAAGAGACATTGGATGCCCCCAGAAACAACAGCACCCAGATTGCATTGTAGGAGAGCCAGAATGAAGTTCCAATTTAATAAATAAAATTGAAGAGATGAATAAACCAAAGAAGACAGTGAATAGTATGAATAATTATCATAGTATTAGAGATGCCCCCAAAAGTGACCCTAGGAGGAGACTCCAAGGGAAAAAAAAACAGATGTTTCCACAATAAAGATGAGGTGAGCACCTAGAAGAAATCATACAGGAGATGAAAAAAGATGAAATAAAAGCTCTGGGAGAAAGAATAGGAAGGAAAATAATAAAAAGCTTAGGAGAGAAATTGTTAAACCTTACCCAAGTCAAGGCCTCTTTGAAAACTAGAATATATGAAAGAGAAATCCATTGTCCCCTGAGAGAGCAAAATACATTAGAACAAATTTAAATGACTGAAAAATTAGAAGTAAATGTCAGCTATCTGATCATAAAAGAAATGATGTTTTAAAAATCACTGGAGTTTTTGAAAACTCTGGGGAAAAACCTATACACTATGTACTCCAGAACTCAGAATGGAAAACTACCCAGATAAATTAGAACCAAAGAGAAAAGAGAAATCAGAAGAAAATAGCCATACCATTCTGATCTTAATTGTGCAAGCAAAGATCTGACTGGCAGACCCCCCTCACTCTGTAAACTCCAATGACTCCCTAGGCTCTCTAGGAGCAAAGAGAAAATCTCATGGGGTAGAAAACTGTTCATGACCTTTCACTTTTTCAATCTTACTTAGACCTTACATCTCACCCTGGCACTGATCTCTGTGACCCCAGTGACCTTGCTGTTTTGAAAACAAGATACTCCATCATCATATTTGTGGATTGCTATGACTGGAATTTTCTCTTTCCTTATTTCTGCCTCCTGGCTTCCCTGGCTTCTTTCAGTTCCCATCTAAAATCTTCCCTTCAATAGGAAGTCTTTCCCTGGGCCCCTTAATTCTAGTACTTTACCACTGGTGATTATTTCTTTTTCTTTTTTCTTTTTGTAGGTTTTTGCAAGGCAATGGTGTTAAGTGACTTGCTGAAGGTCACACAGCTAGGGAATTAAGTGTCTGAGGCCGGATTTAAACTCAAGTCCTCCTGACTCCAGGGCCAGTGCTCTAACCACTGAACCACCTAGATGCCCCTGGTGATTATTTCTAATCAATCTTATATACAATTGGTTTGTCCATAGCTATTTGTATCTTGCCTCCCACAGGGACTATCTTTTGCTTCTCTCTGTCTCTGTGTGTACATATCTCCTTTGAATCTCTCTTTCTGATCTCTGTCTCTCTTCCCTTTATGTCCCCCCCACCCCCAACAACAAAAGGTCTTGTCCTGCAACAGTTCTAGAATTTTCTGTTTGGTCTTGAGTGTAGATTATATTATTTTCATTGCTTTATTTATAACTTGAATGCTGTGTTTACCTTTTGTTTTTGTCAATCAGTTTTTTATGGAGCCTTCCTACTGTGGGCCATCAACTTTACAAAGCCCTGAGTGGGGGGGGTAAAAAAAAACAAAGACAGAACCAATTGCTGGAGTCCTCTCTTTTTTTGTAGGTTTTTGCAAGGCAAATGGAGTTAAGTGGCTTGCCCAAGGCCACACAGCTAGGTAATTATTAAGTGTCTGAGCTTATATTTGAACTCAGGTACTCCTGATTCTAGGGCTCTATCCACTGCACCACCTAGCCACCCCTTGGAGTCTTCTCTTAACCTCCCTTGCATCCCCACCCTGTCCTGGTGAACTTTCTCTTCTCAGGAAGGAAAGCAATGACCAATACACTGGGTAACATTTCTTTAGCACTCTAAGGTTTGCAATGCACCTGGGGCAGCTAGGTGGTGCCAGTGTCCAGAGCGCTAGGCTTGGAATCAGGAAGAGTCCTGAGTTCAAATTCAACCTCAGATACTTCCTGACTGGGTAACCCTGGCAAGTTACTTTACCGTCTTTGCCTCAGGTTCCTTATCTGTAAAATGAGCTGGACAAGGAAATGGCGAACCACTCCAGAATCACTCCCAGGAAAACTCCAATGGGGTCATGGAAGGTCAATTAGAAGTAGTTTTTCCTGGTTCCCCCGGACCCCTCCCTGAAATGATTTTGTATTGATTTGTATAGAGGTCATAGCCCTCCACCTGCATCTCTCCCAGCTCCTTGAAGGCAGAGATGAGTTCTTCTTTTGTCTTTGTATCATCAGGACCCAGTGCTGGGCCTCCATGTGGCTAATGTTTATTTCCTCAAACTGAGTCTTTTCTTCACATTAATAGCAACAAAAATAATAATCAAATATTTTGTAGCTGTGTGACCCTGGGCAAGTCAATCACCTCTGCTTCAGTTTTGTCTTTTCTAAAATGAAGATACAAATCACACCTACCTCCCAGGATTATTATAAGGATTTATATGTAGAAAATACTTTGCAAACTTTAAAATACAATACCTTAGAAATGTTAGCTATTATCATGATGAATAATACCATTTCTGTAACACTTTGGAAGGGCCTTTTGAACAACCTGTCTTTTTTCCTTCCAGAGCCTCCAGATTCTAGGAAAGTGCAGGGCAGGTCCTTCCGCCAGAGCATATTATGGCACTTGGCAAATCCTTCCTTAGGATCTGATCCAGTCAAATCTGACTGGTTGCTCACCTCATCATCCTCCTTCCTTTCTGATTCAGACATACTAAGTATCTTTGTGGTTATTGGGGCTTAAATTAGGCTGGTTGTACCTCATCCTCCAGCAAGCTGACAATTCAAACCACAGCTTAAGTTACTGTAGGGCCAATGAACTCATCACTATGTAAACAGGAACTTTCAGCTGACCTTGTCCTGCATCTCCCCAACATCCTAGTCACCCAAGAGGTAGTGCCTTGGGGAGGGATGGAGGAAGTATTTACATAATGAATCGTGAGAAAGGGCCTAGAACTGGTTCACTTTACAGGTGGAGCTCTTCCTGGCTAGGGTAGGAAGGGGGTATTTTCCTGGGTGCTTCCTGGAGGTGGGGAGAGTGAAATATCCTCAGATCCTACAAACAGGTTTACTCAAGTCCCAAGAGTTTCCTGGAAATTCTTTAACCTAGTCTACCTGAGACCATGGTGGGAAGGTGGCAGCTTTTCTTCCATATACTCTGTCAGTAAAGACCTATCACCATTCTCTTCAAGGTGTAGGCTCTGACCACTTGGTAAGTGTTGTATGCTAGGTGGCGCATGGATAGAGCACCTGCCTTGGAGTCAGGAGAATCTGAGTTCAAATCCAACCTCAGACACTTGATACTTGCTAGTTGTGTGACCTTGGGCAAGTCACTTCATCCTGATTACCTGGCACCCAGGGCCATCTCCAGTTGTCCTGATTCATATCTGGCCACTAGAGCCAGATAGCTCTGGAGGAGTCAGGTCATGGGTGAGCTGTCTGTTCTCATACCAATTGGGCCCTGCTAGGACAATCAGCTGTGCCTCTTGGCAGCTTGTTCCCTTGGGAGATTCTCAAGAGCCTGCTAGCAGTCCTCCAGAGATATTATGCATGCAGCTACCTGCCCACCCACTGAGGTCCTTAGTTAAGAAACCCTATTTTTAAGTGGTTCTTGGGGGAAGTTCATAGACAACCATTCTTCTAATTGGAATCGTGACGATGATAGGATAACTTTAGATCCTAATAATTTTATCCAAATACAAAACCCAGCAATGTTATTCACTTATGATAGTCTGTAGGGCATTTCTTTTCAGTTGTGTCCAACTCTTTGTGACCCCAATTTGGAATTTTCTAGGCAGAGATACCGGAAGGGTTGGTCATTTTCTTCTCTAGCTTATTTTACAGACGAGGAAACTGAGACAAATAAGGTGAAGTGATTTGCCCAGTGTCTCACAGTTAGTCATTGTCTGAGACAAAATTTAAACTCAAGTCTTTCTGACTCCAGGTCTGACACTATCCTCTTGATCACCTAGTTGCCCCCTGTATGGCATGAAACACACCAAAATAATTATAGAGTGACTTGACTAAGGACTGTTTCTACCTGGACCCCACCAAAAAGACAATGGTGCTGCTAATAATAATATTAATAATATTAATAATAATTATTATTATTGTTATTGTTATTATTTTTATTATCATTATTATCTTGACAGCTACTGGATTCATTCTAAGGATACTTTAAATGAAATTACAGAGGATGAGTTAATATCTTCTTATTCAGTTACAAAATATATTCATTTTGTCTTCTTCCGACAAGTCTAAAGGATATAAAATATGAAAGAATGCTGGTGGGATGGTGCCTCATGCTATCAAAAAATGAGTGGGTGATAATAAGAAAATTTCATACTGGGCATTGAAAGATTGCAGGATGCTTTCACTTTATTGTTTCACCTGATTCTTACCATGTCCCTGGGAAATGGGTACCCACTGTTCCTTTTATTATTCTCATCTTAAAGTTGAGAAATCTGAAATTCAGAAAGGTTGTGATTGGCTCAGAAGCCATCAATCAATTAGCAAGCATTTGTTAAGGGCTCACTGTGTCCAGACATTGTTTTAAGCCCTGGAGTTAAGAAGGGAGGGAAAAAAGGTTCCTGCCCAGAAGCAGCAGCTTCTCAAGGCGAAAGAACATGAAACAAGTAGAAGCTACAAAAGAAATACAGTCTAAATGGAAGGTAATCTCCTAGGGAAGGCATGGTGGGGAAGATGGAGAAGGAAAGGTTTCCTGAATCTTTGGGGGACACCCCAAAGTGTGGTTCCATGATTACTGCACATGACCTAGATTAAGGGCCAGTGAAAGCAACTGAGGAGAAACCAGCAGAGGGCACCATCAGCCAAAAGAGAGGTAATGTAGGAGCAAGTAGGGGTTGTGTGTTTTTGTGTGTGTGTGTGTGTGTGTGTGTGTGTGTGTGTGTGTGTGTGTGTGTTGGTAGGCAGCAAGGAAGCACCTAATAGAAAGAGATTCAAGATGGAAGAATGATCATGGAGATCATGATCTGGAGAAGACAGGAGGAGGTAGGGTTAAGGCTGCAGGGAGAAGGAGAGGAACAAGAATTTATAGAGTTTCTACTTTGCTCTAGGAACTTGCCTTAGCAGTGGGACCAGCTAGGGGTGACAGTGCAAAGAGCACCAGGCCCAAAATAAGGCAGGCATGAGTTCAAATCTGGCCTCAGTCACATCCTAATTGTGTGACCTTGGAGAAGTCTCATTACTCTGTTTGCCTCAGTTTCCTCATATATAAAATGAGCTGCAGATAGAAATGGTCAATCTCTTCAGTGCCTTTGCTAAAAAGCAAAAAACAAAAAAAACCAAATGAGGCCAGGAGGAGTCAGTCACACCTGAAAAACAGGTGATGAGCATAGGGCAGGAACTGTGCCAGATACTTTACAAATAATATCTCATTTGATCCTCACAGTAGCCCTGGGAAGTTGGTGTTATTATGATCCCTATTTTACAGTACAGGAAGCTAAAGCACAAAAGAGATGAAGTGGCTTGCCCAAAGTCTTATAGCTAAGCAGTATCTGAGGTGGAATTTGAATTTGAATCTTCCTGACAGACAGACCCAGCACTCTACCCACTGCACCACCTGTTGCAGAAAGGTTAGGTTTGGAAGAAAAATCAGGGGAGCCCTCTCGCATCATGAGAGAGGAGTAAAGGAGGAGGTAGTGGGGAAAGATGGGAGGTGTGGTGAGCTGAGGTTGTGGTAGAGGGAAGAGGGAGCTCTTGGTGAATGACCTGTTTTTTTCTCCAATTTAAGATCCTGACCTTAAGATTCTCTGCTTCAGGGGGACTCTCAGCAGGACCCCCACCCTTGATGGTCCAGACCCATCCAGTTCATACCACCTGATCATAGTCTAGGTAATAATCTCCCAACCCTCTGCCCTGCCACACCAGATGTGAGCCTTGGTAGACTTCAGAAGCTGTGATGCACAGGATCATAATTAGTTATTAACTGACTGGATCAGGTATGGGGATCTTAACCTGGAGAACTTAATTAGATTCGTTTAGCTTGGCCCCAGATAATAGAACTAGAAGCAGTGCATCGAAACTATGGAGGAACTAGTCTTTGGATTGGGGTTGGGGGGATAAAAGCTTCCTAACAATGTAAAAGTGGGATATGAAGTCTGCAGTTTCCCTTTCCCTGGATGTATTGAGCAAAGGTTGGATGACTTCTTGTCAAATAAATTGTAAAGGGGATTCTTTGTTCTCTTGGGTGTGGACCAGATGGCCTTTCATTAACATGGAAAGAATGGTGGATTTGGAAGACCACCTGAGCAGGTCTGCTTCCTGTGTAATCTTAGGTAAGTGACTTAACCAATCTAGGTCTAGTTTCCTTCTCTGTAAAAAAGAGGGAGCCAGACTTGCTAATCTATCAAGTTCCTTCTAATCCTTTATATTAGATGCTGTGATCCAAAAAGCCAGTTAGTGAGATAGGAGTTAAAGTCATCGAAATGGGTGCAGTTAACCTTAGCCTGTATTCTAAGGAGTCAGGCCAGGCTATAAATACAGAAGACAAAGAGAAGCCCAAGTTCTTCCTAGAGTCATTAGGCAAGGCAAGGACTCTCTGCTTCTCTTGAAGAATTTGAGCTATCCCTAGTGGGCCATGGAGCCTGAGGCAAATCACAGTGTGCTCTACCAAGAACATTTATTTTTAAGATCAATCAGGTTCAAATGAACATCAAGTGCCCTCTTGAATAGGAAAAACAAGTCACAAAAGGGTCAAGTGGAGAGAGCAGAGGCGAGATGAGGTAGGTCTAGCTCCAACGCAAGCAGCTCGTTGCTTTGGTGTTTGGGTCTGGTTGGATGACTATGAGCCTTAGTACTTTTTTTCCCACTTGGATGAGCAACTTCTTTTTACTCTGTAGCTTGCATCCCAGTGTGTCAAACCATCTGCCTCTTCCACCGGTGTGGTCGTGATACCTTCGGGGTCAAGATTTGAGAGCACCGAAGAAAAACAAACAAGGCAGGCAGGCTCCAGTCCACTCACAGCTGCCTTCTGCCCTGTTGTATTGTGGGTAGAGACATACTCTTATTACACTTGTTTGATGTTGTCTTGGCAGAAACTAGCTGTGTGGAAGGCATTTGAAGATATGGTGCGTTTATGGGAGCAAAGAGTGGGCTGTTACCCTATGAAGCACAGTGGATAGATTGCTCAGCCTAGGAGGAGTTCAAATCCTGACTCAGATACATTGAATACAGAGGTAAGTCACTTATCTACTCTCTGCTTTGGGTTCCTTGTCTCTGAAATGGAGTGGTAATTGATTCAGTGGGTAGAACACAGGGCTTGAATTCAAAAAGACTCATCTCTTATGAGTTCAAATGTGACCTCAGACAACCACCTAGGATTGGTGTGAGGATCAAATAAGATGATATTTGTACAGTGTTTACCAAGGGACTGGTACACAGCAGGTGCTTAATAAATATTCCCTTGGCATAGTGCTGGATACATTATTCGCTTCCTCAGTGGGGCTTGGAAAATATAAGGAGAACATGTGTACTAAAATGTCTGAGTTCATTTTGAAGAGAGACAGAGAGAAGGAGCGAAGTGATTCAGAAATATGCTCAAGGGAATATCAAATATCTTTCAGTTTTTAGGACGTCAGGAAGACCTGAATGCTTACTTGCTGTCTGACCCTGGGCTAGTCACTTAACTTCTGTCTGCCACAGTTTCCTCTACAGCTATATGAGAATAATAAGAACAGCACCCACCTCCCAGGGTTGGATATTGAGAGCATCCAATGAGATAATAATTATAAAACACTATGATTATTATTTTTGTTATTATTTTGGCTCAGAGAATTAAGTGTATGTGAAAATTGGAGTCAGCAGTCCTAGCTGGTGTACAGGGAGAACTCCGGAACATAGGGGTTTGGCTTCTTTCTTATGTCCTGGTATAACAAAAATGGGATTGAGAATCATGATGAGAAAGTCCAATCAATTCATTTGGAACATTTGTTAAGCAACTCTTTTCTGAGTGGCACAGGGCTAGGTGTTGGTAATCCAAATAAAAATAGGGCTGCTAGGTGGCACTGCAGTACGCAGAGCACCAGGCCTAGAGTCAGAAACACCTGAATTCAAATCCAGGCTGACCCTGGGCAAGTCACTTCACCCTGTTTGCCTCAGTTTCCTCATCTGTCAAATGAGCTGGAGAAGGCAATGGCAAGCTGCTTCAGTATCTCTGCCAAGAAACCCCCCAAATGGTGTCATAACTGAACTATGACTGAACAACAACAGTCCCTCATAGATCTTACCTTCTGCTGGGGGCGGGGGGAGGATACAGCATGTATACAAATAAGTATAATTGCAAAAAAGACAGAACCAACTGGATATATTCAGAAGGGGTTTATACTTGCATGTATTGTCACCAAACTGTGCTTCAAAGCAAACCAAGGGTTTTCTGGCATGGTGTGCGTGCCCTCAAACCTGCAGAATCCAAAAAAGAGATCATGGTATTATCGATTCAGAAGCCTCTTTGGAAGTCATTGTATTTCCTCCCCCAGCTCCTTCTTCAGAGGGAATACTGACTCTCATAGAGGTTAGGTGACTTTCCCATGATCATACAACTAGTAAGGTATTAAGATGGAATTTTAATCTAAGACACCTATCTGCTATTCTACTCTATAAAGAATTAAAGTGTCCCAGTTCATGAGGTCTTATATGAGTTGAGTAAAAATAGTGTGTGCCCTCCCATTGCAGTTTTTGGGTGAGTAACTTGGTCAGAAGTCCAAGGCCCCAAACCACT